>NC_134354.1:487125831-487436665 GCF_048569485.1 Anomaloglossus baeobatrachus
TTGTGCAATCCCCGGGCTGTCTGTCTTTAACATTGCAATGGGTAGGAAAAGCTTTGCAATTTTTCTTTTTCTTGACATATGAGAAAATCAGTGATGAAACATTGAAAAGACACTGATGAAAATCTGATCCAGAGCACTGACAAAAACCTGTATGAGAAAAATCTCTGACGTCAGAATGAGGCCTAAAGCTTCCACTATTTGTAGAGTTACTAGAAATATATACTAAGATTAAACTGTTTTTACATTTGCTTCACCATTAATTATAATGCAACTGTGTTTTGTTTTTTACCTGCATTTGTTTCTCTTCTCCACATAGAAACCTCTAGAGAAAAAAATGCACCTAATCCGCACAATTCAACAGTGGGCTAGGCACATAGGGGGTGAAGTTTTCATGGCAACATTTACCTTGTTTGGCAGTAAATTGGGGTAGAAAGTCTGTGCAAAATGTATAGTTTTACTTTTATCTAAGTGGTGAAAAAAATTCAGAAATTTGTAAAAAAAAAAATAAATAAATAAATAAATAGTGCTTTTGTCACCATTTTCCAAGACCGATAACATTCTGGTTCTTCAGGATCTGAGGCTATCAGTCTGTCATTTTATCTCTCATCCAGCAACTTGACTGCAGGTTGCCATTAAGTGAGCATGGTAGGTCCCATGTCTGCCATTTTTCTATTTTTCTATCCTTTTTGTACTCCTGTCAAAGGCATGGCTTCTTCAAATATCACTAAGAGAGCAATATGCTGGCGTACCAAAGTATTGCAATGTATTGGGCCAGTGATCAAATGATTGCAAGTTAAAAACCACAAGAGGACAAAAAGATTTTGAAGTTAGATTAAAACCAAAAAGCAAAAGTATTCTTTTTGCTGTTTTTCAATGTAATATATGGAAAGTTAAATTACAACTACATCTTATCCCACTAAAAATAAGTTTCAGTATCTAGTATATCGCTGAGAGAAAAAGAGAGAAGAAAAGAGAAAAAAAAAGAGAAAAAGAGAAAAAGAGAGAAAAAGAGAAAAAGGTTATGTACAATGTTACTAAACTTTAAAGTGAATGTATCATCATAAGCAAAAAGATATTAAATCTTGTTTAATTCAAGATTTCATCTTAAAGGTACAGTTGAAAACAGAAGTTTACTTACACTATCGAAAAAGACACATCTGCATGTTTTTTTCACTATCTGACATGAAATCAGAATAAACCTTTCCCGTTTTTGGTGAATTAGGAACCAAAATTCTTTATATTTGGCAAATGCCAGAATAATGAGAGAGAGAATGTTTTCAGGCATTTTAATTACTTTCTGCAAAATCAAAATTTTACATGTACTTAGAGTACTACACTTTTAAACAATATGCGACCACCCATATGATGATGTCATGTCTTTGGAAGCTTCTGATAGGTTTATTGGCATCATCTGAGTTAATTAGGGACACACCTGTGAATATATTTTAATGCACACCTGAAACACACTGCTTCTTTGTGTAGCATCATGGGAAAGTTAAAAGAAATCAGGCAAGATCTCCGGAAGAGAATTGTGGATTTGCATAAGTTTGGTTCATCCTTGGGTGCAATTTCCAGATGCCTGAAGGTGCCTTGTTCATCTCTAGAAACAGTTATATGCAAGTACAAAAAAGATGTGAATGTCCAGCCATCATACCGCTCAGGAAGGAGAAGGTTTTTTTGTACCAGAGATGAAGGTGCTTTGGTGACACATGTGCATATTAACCCAAGAACAAAAGCAAAAGACCTAGTGAAGAAGCTGGTAAGATTGTATCATTATCCACAGTGAAACGAGTACTGTATCAACATGGGCTGAAAGGCCACCCTCCCAGGAAAAAGTCATTACTCCAAAAGAAACATAGAAAAGCCAGATTAATGTTTTCTAATTCATACAGGAACAAAGACCTTAATTTTTGGAGACATGTCCTGTGGTCTGCCGAAACTAAAATGTAATTGTTTGGCCATATTAACAACCGTTATTTTTGGAGAAAAAAGGGAGAAGCTTTGAAGCCCATGAGCACCATCCCAATTGTTAAACATGGGGGTGGCTGCATCATGTTGTGGGGTTGTTTTCCTGCAAGTGGGACTGGTGCGCTTCACAAAATAGATGGCATCATGAGGAAAGAAGATTATGTGGCAATACTGAAGCAACATCTCAAAACATGGGTCTTCCAAATGGACAATGACCTGAAGCATACTGCCAAACTGGTTACAAAGTGGCTTAAGGATAACAAAGTCAATGTTTTGGAGTGGCCCTGATCTTAATACTATTGAAAATGTATGGGCAAAGCTGAAAAGGCAGGTGCAAGCAAGGCGACCTACAAACATGGCTCTGTTGCACCAGTTCTATTAGGAGGAATGAGCCCAAATTCCCACCAACTATTGTGAGAAGCGTATGGAAGGATATCCAAATCATTTGACCCAAATCATACAGTTTATGGGAAATGGTACCATATACTAATAAAATATGTAAACTTTTGACTTTGCAGAAAGTAATAAAAATGCCTTAAAACATTCTCTCTCTTGCTCATTATTCTGGTATTTGGCAAATATAAACACTTTTGGTAATCCTAATTGACCTAAAATGGGAAAGGTTTATTCTGATGTCATGTCATGCATATGTGTCTTTTTAGATAGTGTATATAAACTTCTGGTTTCAAGTGTATATTTTACAATTTTTTGGAGGATACTTTTTCTAATTTTCATTTACACTGTTTAAATTAAAAATGAATTATTAGTTTAACACTTGTAGTCATCATAGGCCAGAGAGCAAAGAAGAATAACACCTCTGTAAAAAGCTGGCAGATCTTTATATTGCATGAACAGTAGATGATGTTCACAACTCTACACCTTCTCATTCCTGCACAGTGACCTCTGCAAAGTCATATCGTAAATATTAGAATACAAGGATATGTATCAGTGTATGATTTTAATTATTACAAACATTTTGTTGATAAAAAAATTAATTCCAACAGCGTACATGTCTTCTTTTTGGCCATTCATGGTGCAGAATTGGCTTCTACAAGCTCCAATCATACTGTGTTTTCTGTCAAATATTATTAGGTTTTATACCATGCCAAAACCCCTACATTTTATGAAGGAGCGCACAGTGATGTTTGTTGAGGAAATGACGCTAACATCATTTATTTACATTTACAGAAAATTCTGAATGCATGGAATACATGAGAAGATTTAGCATATGGTAACGGATGAATTTCTAATATGCCTTGATTGACGACTAAGTAAAAAGTTTAAGATTTTTAAGTCATGAATCATAACCACTAGAGATTTTACTATATATTCAATTTTTTTTACAATTTTTAGTTTGAACTTTTCAAAATGCAATATAAAAGAATAACATGATGAATGCATTGTGGGGATAATATATAATTTCTGTAAAACGCTAGCCACAAATGAAAAAAAGTATTCAACAATATCAGAAACTTGGAAATGCTATTCAATGTGTTTGCCACAATGTATTTTTTTTTCCAATTTAGTGTCTTAAATATGATTGAAAGTCTTTGAAAAACATAACTACAGTATAGATTAATCAGTTACAGAAATAACAATGATTGTCCATGAATCACTTTTCAGCTATGCAGGAATATACTCTATAACCTAAAACATGTTTTCCATTCTAACAATGAAACTTTTTTCACGCAGTAATAAAAAAAAAGATTGACATACAGATCTGGCAAAGGCTATCTTGACTCAGACAACCCCGCACTGGGATATCATGGCAGGAAAGTGTGCAAGTTGACATCAATCAATGGCTTGCACAATGTTAAATTATCTTAGTCCTCTCTAGTGAGATAACCTTCTGTGACAAGTTATCAAGATGGTCCATCATAGGTCAAGTAAACCTTTACTAGATCTTACAACATCAACAATCCAAAGCTAAATCACTACAAATTGCATTTAAGTATGATGTTAAGTTCACTATTTTTGAGCTGTAATTGACCATAAATCAAAAACAAGTCACTTAAGAGTTGCAAGTCACAAGCTACTGTTCTTACATTGTAGACTTATGTAAAAACAATTTCGGTCATGGATGTAATTTACTATTAAAAGTCAATAGTTGGGTGGTTGCAACGCATTACTGTAGTTATATAATCCGATACATATGTAGTATAAGTTTAACAGTTACACACAATCTCTGAGTTGATAGCTACAATGCACCAGCCTTAAAGTTTTCTAGGCCTCTACAGTGAATATTTCTTAATATGCCCCAATGTTATTTAATACAGGTTTTATCTATATTCTGTATGCTTAATCAGACACCATATTGCCGAGTTAATTTTTCCTTAAAATTTTTAGCTATACTCTATATACATTCCTCATCATTAAAATTGTAACACCAAAGAGGAAAAGTTGTGAAACAACGAAAATCACAGTATCAATAGACATGTTAATCATATGCAAATTCTGAAAAAATAGAAACATTTTCTGAGCATCTCAAATTATTCAATATGGAGCATGAGCACCACATGCTGAAATACATGCATTTATACTCTTTGGCATGCTATCACTAAAGTTATTAATGACTGTCTTTGGGTATGCAAATCATCAAGATTTACTGGTGGCAGTTCCCGTTGCAAATTCTAGATGTGAAGGATTGGAGATAAGTCCAAAGATGCAAATTTAGGCCATGCAGATTGCATATACATGGATTAGAAAGTTCTGTATGTGCTTGGTTAATTGACACATGCTGGTTAGAGCTGTGCTTATTGCGCCGCCTCAACTGCAGCCAGACAATGACTTAGGGAACCTCATACACAGCACACACAGGTGGTGAGTGTTTGCGCTTTATTTTTGCTATTTATACTTCATTGTGAGACGGTGGACTCCACTTCTTCTTTGCCCTTGATGAAGTCATCCACGAGGTGACGATACGCGTGGGGATGGTTCCCTTCCCCCCCCCCGCTTGCAGGTTTCCTTACTTTTTTTATGCAGGCTCGCATATAGGTTGTCTGAGTCTCACTTTCAGCTTCAGGAGGTCCCATTGTCTTAGCAGGTTTTTTCCTTCAAACTGTGTTCTGCTAATGAGAATTATTTGACTTTATTTAGATGTTAAGCTAGGTTCACGCATAGCGACAATGACAACGACGTCGCTGTTACGTCCCCATTTATTGTGATGTAGCAGCGGCGTCCTGCCGCTGTCGCTGTGTGTGACATCCAGAAACGACCCGGCCCCTGCTGTGAGGTCACCGCTCATTGCTGAATGTCCTGCTTCATTTTTTGCTCGTTGCTTTCCCGCTGTGAAGCACACATCGCTGTGTGTGACAGCGAGAGAGCGACGAACTGAAGCGAGCAGGGAGCAGGGAGCCAGCGTCTGGCAGCCTGCGGTAAGCTGTAACCACAGCAAACATCGGGTAACCAAGAAGACCTTTCCTTGGTTACCCGATATTTACTTTAGTTACAGCGTCCGCCGCTCTCACGCTGCCTGTGCTGCCGGCTCCCTGCTCCCTGCACACAGCCAGAGTACACATCGGGAAATAAGCAAAGGTTTGCTTATTAACCCGATGTGTACTGTGGCTATGAGTGCAGGGAGCCAGCGCTAAGCGGTGTGCGCTTGTAACCAAGGTAAATATCGGGTAACCAGAGAAGCACTTTGGTTGGTTACCCGATATTTACCTTAGTTACCAAGCGCAGCATCGCTTCCACAGCGATGCGTGTCATTATGATCGCTGCTGCATCTGCTGTGTTTGACAGCCAAGCAGCGATCATAACAGCGACTTACAAGGTCGCTGTTGCATCACAGAGAATGGTGGCGTAACAGCGACGTCATTGTCGCTGTCGCTATGTGTGAACCCAGCTTTAATTGTGGTGTTATCTTGACCATAGGTGTTATCTTAAGATAATTCCTTTGAGACAATAATTTCTTTTCAATCTGTGACCTCCTGCTTACCATTGCCTCACGCTGGTTGTTTTGGACAATAGGTCTGCTTCTATTGATCTGTATACTGCTGCATTAAGGCCCCGTCACACTAAGCAACATCGCTAGCAACATCGCTGCTAACGAACAACGTTTGTGACGTTGCTAGCGATGTTGCTGTGTGTGACATCCAGCAACAACCTGGTCCCTGCTGTGAGGTCGTTGGTTGTTGTTGAATGTCCTGGGCCATTTTTTAGTTGTTGCTGTCCTGCTGTGAAGCACAGATCGCTGTGTGGGACAGCAACAACTAAATGTGCAGGCAGCAGGAGCCGGCTTCTGCTGAGGCTGGTAACCAATGTAAACATCGGGTAACCAAGAAGCCCTGTCCTTGGTTACCCGATATTTACCTTTGTTACCAGCCTCCGCCGCTCTCACTGTCAGTGCCGGCTCCTGCTCTGTGCACATTTAGCTGCAGCACACATCGGGTAATTAACCCGATGTGTGCTGTAAGTAGGAGAGCAAGGAGCCAGCGCTAAGCATTGTGCGCTGCTCCCTGCTCTGTGCACATGTAGCTGCAGCACACATCGGGTAATTAACCCGATGTGTGCTGTAACTAGGAGAGCAAGGAGCCAGCACTAAGCATTGTGCGCTGCTCCCTGCTCTGTGCACATGTAGCTGCAGCACACATCGGGTAATTAACCCGATGTGTGCTGTAACTAGGAGAGCAGGAAGCCAGTGCTAAGCATTGTGCGCTGCTCCCTGCTCTCTGCACATGTAGCTGCAGCACACATCGGGTAATTAACCCGATGTGTGCTGTAACTAGGAGAGCAGGGAGCCAGCGCTCAGTGTGCGCTGCTCCCTGTTCTCTGCACGTGTAGCTGCGTGCACTGGTAACCAAGGTAAATATCGGGTTGGTTACCCGATATTTACCTTAGTTACCAAACGCAGCATCTTCCACGCGGCGCTGGGGGCTGGTCACTGGTTGCTGGTGAGCTCACCAGCAACTCGTGTAGCGACGCTCCAGCAATCCCTGCCAGGTCAGGTTGCTGGTGGGATCGCTGGAGTGTCGCAGTGTGACATCTCACCAGCAACCTCCTAGCAACTTACCAGCGATCCCTATCGTTGTTGGGATCGCTGGTAAGTTGCTTAGTGTGACTGGACCTTTAGAGTGGGGGCTTATATTGCACAACTTTCTCTGTATGAGTGTAGTTGGACCATGTGTGTTTAACTATAGCTTTTTGCTTTTTAAATGTTTTTAATTGTGTTCACCTTTCTTGTGTCAATTTTGGAAAATAAAATAATTTTTTATGGTGATCCTCCTTGTATGACACTTTCTTTTCTCTATATATTGGACTAGTTCTGTTGTGTCAGGAGAGATCCCTCTGTGAGTGAAGTGGTGCCCTCCACATTTGTTAGTACTGCCATGCAGATTGCCCGCAGCAATATGCAGCCTGGTGTAGTCACATTGAAAAATAGGTTTTGAGACATTTTGAAAAATTTACCATAATACTGGTTCCACGGCTACGGTACATTATGTCTCCCCACACCAGAATCCCGGTAGTAGGATGGGTGTGACTTTCTCTTGTGAAGTCCTACAGCTATCATTGCATCTAAGACATAAAATTAGACTCATTGCTGAAGGGGGTAGACCTCCATTTCGGCCTCCATTGCCACATTGCTCTGCACCATAATAGATTTTGAGAGCGATGGCATGAGATCAATGGAACACCTTTAAGAGGAAAGTCATATTAATCTTACTCTCAGGATTCTGCTGTGGGTTGGCATAGTGTATAATAGCTCCCTTTAGTCTTCATTCCATGATGGCTAACCGCTTAATATGACAATGATTTGGTCATGGACCAGGGGTACGGCTATATATATCGAAAGTATCCCAGGTGATGTTTTTAAATATCCTACTGTAAGCAGCCTGTGTGGCTTAAATGTGTTACCAAAGCCTACAGCTGCCAGAAGAGGATCTTGGTGATTTGCTGCATAGTAGCACTCAGCAACCATTAATAACCTCACTTATAGCTTACCAATGCATTTAAGTGCATGTATTTATATGCATTGCACTCATACCTGATGCTGAAGAAATCAAAATATTTTAAAAAATGTTTTTCTATTTTTTTGCATATAATTAATCTTGACTATCGATCCTGTGACTTTCATAATTCCATAACTCTTCCTTTCTGGTGTTGCAGTTTCAGTGTTGAGAAGTGTATATTCTGTGGTGCACCTGAAAGCAGAAGATGGGTGGTCTACTGTTCCATAGTATGGAGCCAAAGGATACCCATGTGTCACTTTACAGGCTTTATAGTATGCATAAGACTCTATCAGAAAAAGTTAGCAGGTTGAAATCTTGTATCACTTTCAACACTATGAACCCATAGTAAGGCTAGCTTCACTGGTAAGTTTTTATAGGCTGGTAAGCTTCCTATTCGTTTTCATTTGGAGAGTGTCGAAAAAGAGAAGTATCTAAAAGAAAACTCCCAAGAAGATTACAAGAACATGCAGGTTCTGTGCAGATATTGTCCTAATTAAATCTGAACCGAGCCCTCACTTTGTATGTCTGATTTTATTTAAAATCTATTAAATCACTTTTCATATAACCAACCCCATGAAATACTTTTATGGACACGATTTATTTTGACATATTATGGAAATTAAGTTCAAAGGAAACATGAAGCAGAATTGCAGAAATAATGATATTTTCTTAAAATTCTCATATGGAAAAATATATGGTTTCTCTGTGGCTACCGCTAAGAGCCCATGTTAATGATGGTAGAATTAGTATGCAGTAACATAAAACATTGCAGTCTAGGATTCCCAGACACCTAATCCGTCATTTCAGTTGGTTTAGAAACAGAAAAGAGTGGAATGCAGCAGATTTATTCACTTTGCCATACATACTGGCAGCACATCAGAGGTTAAGCAATCTGCAGGCTACTTGTAGGAATCGTCATTTCATATATTGTGCATCTGTTTTCATGGGAGGATGATATTAGCCATTACCACAGCTTGATGTAAAATCTTTAACCACTAATGTGAACATGCTTGGAGACAGAAAATAATGACCTGAAGCTGTTTAAAGAAGTCGTGTCCAACTGCTGCTTGATTTATCCACTAAGTCATGAGCAGAGCTTCATGTGCAACAATAATTGGTCTGTTGAGGCTTCAGACTTGAATTACCCAGGTTTGGTGTAAGATGATTGGAATGCAGTATTCCATAAGATGAAGCTGTGTTCTGGCAGGAAAAGCCAAGAATATATTGCTATAATACATGCTGGTATGAAACAGGCTATATATCAGCAAGCCAACTTAGATGAGTAACAAAAATGCTCTTTTGACAGCCTGGATTACCTACCAGCATTACCCGATAATAGCCAGTGGGGAGGGTGAGTTTTAGCAATTATTGAAAGTGCACAGTGAGCATTGTTCTCCGCTGTGTGATGAACAAATGGAGCATTAGTGAACATATCCCATAAAACAAGCTTCAAAGAGCAGGGGCGATTCAATACTTGGATACCTTCCATGTTAAAGAGAGATTACAAAGAATATTGCATGCCATATTTGTTCATAGAAAGTTACATTAGGCTCAAGGAGAAAGCATATAAACAATAAAGAAAATGCACATCAGTCAGACTATCCAAGCTTACCACACTGGGTCTTCTTGACACTCACATAACAGATGAAAAAAGGGTTTAATTATCATAAACTGCTTATGAAAATAATGGATTAAACAATAGGTGAATTAGATACTTGTTTCATAGGAAATAAGATAATACAACCTGAAGGCAAAATATTTCAATACTATTTTATCTCCGCTTCAGATTAGGGTACATTTTACAGTTGTTCCGATTGCTAGGGAACTGCACAGACATACTCGTATAGGATCACAAAATTCAACTGATTTTGGCAGGGTCTGATATCGGACTAATCTCAAGGAACATAGCTATGGTAAATTATGGATTGATCCACTGATCTACCATATCATCCATATAAGCAAGCAGCTTGACTACTCAGAAAAGCTGGTGTAACTTGAGGAGGGACAGCACAGTAAGGGTACGCTCACACAATCGTATGAATTGGGTGGGTTTTTGCACTGCACTCAGACCAATGTTATTCAATGAGGGAGAGCAGATGGTCAGCTTTTTTCTTATCCAGATTCTGGATGAGAGAAAAGTCGCAGCATGCTGCGATTGTCATCAAGAGCTGTGTCACTCGGACCCATACAAGTCTATGGCTGCGAGTATAACATCGCTCTGCACTCAGATGATATCCGAGTGCAGTGCGAGAATCACATCAGCTGACCATGGAGGAGATGGTGAGATTAATCTCTCCCTCTCCTCCGCAGCTGTGATCCGATTGCAGGATCTGATCACAGTTGCATGATACTTGTCTCACACTGGTAGCATAGTAGGAGCTGAGGGTCATTAGCATATCGCATCCGATGCACTCGCATCAGATGCCGTACCATTGTGTGAATCCAGCCTAAGGCTGAAAAAATTTTCGTACCATACAATGCCTGGACTACATCATCTTGAGGTGCCCAATAAACACAGCCTGATGTCTAAATAACACTGCATTCAATAATCCTTGAGTGCGTCTAGACCCAATGCAGCAGTATTTCCAAATCTTTAGGCCCCAATTGGGACATTTGGGGTGCAAGCTCTTGATGCCATGAAGATCTAGAACATACGTTGCGCACAAGTCACACACTCCAAAGGTTGCTACTGATCATTCTCATCCTGTGCACATATTGAAAACAAATGCACTTCCCCTTTTCTATGCCTTTGCGTAAATAGCCAAAAGTTAAAACAAATAAATAAATTCTAACCACATATTTCACATTTAAACAATAAATTAAATATGGAGGATTTTAGAATAGGAGGCTAACTAAAACGTTTAGAAAACCAATACACAATAAATAGATTTTTTTTAACCGACACACGTTTTCTCCTGTCTGTGACTGCTAAAACATTCAGATACTGTAGAAAGTAGTAAAATGGATATTGTCCAAATAATGTCACTTATCAAGTAGAAAAACATTGATCTACATGAAATTCCTTTTTGATTTGCATAATAATTTCACTTGTCAAGAAATATTTCATGTTTCATTTGCAGAACAGCACCAAGTATAAACCAAATTGACAGCTCATTTTTCAAATAAACTATAATTGACCTACCGCTTTACATTTTCTAAATGTTTCAAGTTAATGGAGTTTCTGCATTACTTTTGAGCATTGCTAGCTGTGATGCACAGTGTACAATATTCAATATTCAGTTTGGTCTGTTACACTCTGAACTGCATTAACTTATTATCTTATCTACAGTAAAGGTAAATTGTCTGTTCCTGCATTTTCAAAATGGAACCGTGGAATGTGTAAACTGGAATTTGTACAGACCATCATATGCAATCTATATTCCAGACCACAAATAAATCGAATAGTATAAAACACATTGTGGGGAATTAATTAAGATAGGTGTTATATTCACCAGTCTTTGACAGAAGCCAACTGGAGAACGTCTCTTAATAAATTTGGCTCTGTTACGGGTGCATGTTTGAAAAGGACACTACAGAACAGAGGCCAAATGGTGTTTGGAGTAACTCTTTTACCCCATTAGTGAATGAATCTATTGGGGTTTTACCTAAATCCTCAGCATAGAGCACAGAATAAATGTGAACTGATCCAAAATGTTCTGTACCCAAATTACAGTCAATAGGATTCAACTCAACCCAAATGCGTCCACACTGAAGTCTGTAATTTATTAACTGAAATATAGGGTGCTTACACATGACTGGCAGCAGAAAGGCTCTGGAAAAGCCCTATTGCTCCTCCTCAAAAAACAGAGCCAGCAAAACTTGCTCTTACAAATCATAATACCCTCCTCATTTCTGAGCACCACAATGTACCTAAATCACATTTAATGTTCACATGTTTGACATTATTGTAGTGAGGAAGGCTCGCTTAATGTGCAGGTTGTGTCTCCAAGAGCACAAGATTGCCACAATGTATAGGCACTACAATGTACTGGGTACTGCACATACTTGCAATTTTTAATTATGGAACATTCATTGTGTTTGACTCCACGTGTGTTTTTTAGAGACTAAATCATCACTACACCGATAGATGAATTCCCAGAGGGGTGTAAGTTCCAAAATGTGGTCATTTGAGGGTTTTTTTTCTTTCCTAGCACTTAGGAAGTCTACAAACTATTCTACAAAAATCTGTGCTTCAAAAATCACATGACGATCCTTCCCTTCTGAGCCCTGCTGTGTGGCCAAACAATACTGTACAGTCACTTGTGGGGTATTCCCATGTTAAGAAGAAATTGTGGAATACATTATGGGACCTTTCTTACCTATTTCCCTTGTGAAAATTGGAAATGTGGGGCCAAAACCAACATTTTAGTGATAAAAATGTAATTACTTTTTCTTCGCTGCCCAATAGTATAAAACTTTGTGACACACCTTTTTGACAACCCAAAGAGAGACATTAGTTTAATAGGTACCCAACAAAAAGAGGTCACCTTTCCATTGGGCTTTTTTTGCCCATTTTTGTGTGCTAAGTATCTCAATTTTTAAAGGTACAGTATATCTTTGTACCATGTTAGTCAGTAGAGATAAAAAAATGTTTAAAAGAACTGAGAGTCCTCAGTGATTGATACCTTTTAATGGCTAACTGAAAAGATGGTAATATTAGCAAGCTTTCGAGACTACGCAGGTCTCTTCTTCAGGCTCAGTATAACACAAAATCTGAAGAGTCACATATTTATACACTACAGGTCATGGAGTAGTAAAAAACACAAGTTATGTGAAGCATCACAATTAGAGAAAAAAGGATAGATCTACCTTTGGCCAAACATTTTTATAACCCAGACCACAGCATCATGGACATGAAATTGCTGGTATTGAAAGGAAATTTCAAGTCGCAGAGATACAGGAGACTATGGGAATACAAACTTATGATGACCTTTGACACATTCAGAGCAGGAATGAATGTGTCACATGGATTTATGTCTTTTTACATCAATTAAGATATGTGCTCCTCAGAGCATCTGGGGGAATCACAACTCTGGACCAGACCCCAATCAGAGGACAATAAAACTTTCACACTGCTTATCTATGAACTGCTGCAATATTTATGGCCACAACAGTTTATCCTCTTGCCATACTGATCGTTCTGCTTCACATAACTTGTTTTACTGCTCCATTCTATGTCCTGTTATGTATAAATATGTGACTCTCAAGAATTTGTGTTATACTGAGCCTGAAGAAGAGACCTGAGTGGTCTCGAAAGCTTGCTATTATTACCATTTTTTTCAGTTAGCCATTAAAAGGTATCAAACACTGAGGACTCTCAGTCACATTTTACATGTTTTTCAAAGCTGTAATGTATGTCTATATTCCCATATTGATTGTCTTAGTACTACAGAGTGCAACTATCTCTTTTTTTATTATGTTTAAGGTAGGATTTGCCATCAGTATTTTTCTTAGATTACACTTGTGTTGTTAATATGCTTGCTGCACCCTTAGAGGAGAAGTGAAAGTGTAGTTTGTAAAATGTGATCATTTATTGTTTTTTTTCTGTCCTGGCATGTCAGGTACACTGCCAATGTGACATGGCACCTCTAAATTATTCCAACTAAATCTGCACACCTTCACTTCTAAGCTTTACAATGTCACTCTACCTCAAAAGTAGGTGAGGAGGTGGGGCTAACCACTTATGGGATATTGGCGAACTCAGGAGAAATTGTTAAACAAATTTAATTGTCCATTTTCTCATGTTACTCTTTATAAAAATGACAGTTTTGGGGCCAAAACAACATCTTAGTGGAAAAAAAATGTAATTTTTAATATTCACAGACCATTGTTATATAATTTTGTGAATCAACTGAGGGTTAAAATTGCTCACTGCCCCCTGGATAAATTCCACTTGAGGTGTAGTTTCCTGAATGGGTTAAGTTGTGGAGGATTTCTGCTTCTTTGGTATTTCAAAGGCTCTTCAAGTGTGACATTGCATTCGCAATCTATTATAATACTGCTCCTTGGCTTCTGAGCCCTCCCGTGTGCCCAACCAGTAGTTTTCCATCACATATAGCATATCCCTGTACTAAGATGAAATAGAAAAACAAATTGTATATTCTGTTCGAAAATGAAACATTTTTGTGGTAAAAATTATTTTTTTCATTTCATGTCACAATGTTATAAAATTCTGAAATTATGTAAAGTACCTGTAGGTTCAAGGTGCTCTCCACACCTCTAGATAAATTCCTTGAGAAGTTTAGTTTCCAAAATCGGGTCACTTGTGGGGGATTTCCACTTTTTAGACAAATTAGCAGCTCTGTGATTGCGACATGGCATCCGTTACCTTTTCCAGCCGATTTTGCACTTTTCAAATTCAAATAGTGCTCCTTACCTTCCGAGCCTTGTTGTGCAGCCAAACAGCACTTTTACACCATATATGTTGTATTCCTGTACTCAAGAGAAATTGCACAACAAATTTAATGGTCCATTTTTCCCATTAGCCTTATTAAAGTAAATATAGTGTGATAAAAGCAACATTATTGTGGGAAAAACGTGATTTTTTTTCATGCTTACAGTTATAACATTTTATGAAGCACCTGGATGTTCAAAAGGATCACCACAAATTTAAATAAATTCCTTAACAGGTCTAGTTTGCAAAATGAGGTGACATGTGGGGAAGCCTCCGCTAAAAATTACAGTCAATTTTGCATTCAAAAAGTCAAATGTTGCTCCTTCCCTACTGTGCCATAGTCCTGCCGTGCACTGAAACAGTTGTTTTCCACCACATATGGTGTATCAGCATTAGAGTTGAGCGCGGTTCGTGGTTCGTGGTTCTCCAGTTCGCAGTTCGAGTGATTTTGGGGGGTGTTCTAGATCGAACTAGAACTCAAGCTTTTTGCTAAAAGTTTGTTAGCTCGAGTTACGTTCGAGAACGGTTCTATCAGCAAAAAGTCAAGCTAATTACTAGCTGGCTTTTCACTGTAATAGTGTAAGTCACTCTGTGACTCACACTATTATGAAATTTCAGCGTATAGGTTGCGGGGACTGCGCGTTCAGATCACTGCTGCTGGGATAATGGCGATCGACATTTTTTTTTCTTTTCTTCTTTCCCTAAGAGCGCGTGTGGGGGGCGGGCTAGCATGTCAGCCAATCCCAGACACACACACAGCTAAGTGGACTTTTTGCCTGAGAAGCAAGGGCATGTGTCATAGGCTGTCCATGTCACATGTCCTTGCATTATAAAAACGGACATTTTGTTCCAGCACGGCATTATCTGCCTTCTGCGTCTGGGTGTCAGTCACCTCTCACGTAGCTCCTGTCGCCGATCCTGCTGTGTACGCTATACACACAGCGTTCTGCAGATTAGGGACATAATTTTTTTTCAGCCCTTTTAAGGGCTAATTACAGCTGGCTCAGAGACATAGGTGACAGTCAGATCCGTGGAAACTGTTTTTAACAGCTACAGATAACAGCGTCTGTGTAGCTAAGCTCAGGGACTTCCTTGCTGCATTTCACCATTAGGAGGGATAGAAAGTGAGGCTTCCTTTCCTCTACACTGACCCACAACCCGTCCACTGTAACCTCCTGCCCTTTTTAGCAAAGCCATTTTAATTGCAGAGTGCTGCCAGTTAGTGCCATCCAAAGAGTGGCTGCTGTGCACTTGTCACTTGTGCCAAGTAAGTCCCACCACCTCTGCATTCTCCCCTCCTGCACAATTTTGCAAAGCCATTTTAAGTGAAAAGAGTGCTGCCAGTAAGCGGCATCCAAAAAGTGGCTGTTGGACTCCATTAGTGTCTTACTGGTGCCAAGCAATTTCCAGCACCTCTGCATTGCACCCTCAAGCTCATTTTTACTAAGCCATTATAATAGCAAACACTGAGGAAACTTAGTGGCATCCAAAAAGTGGCTGTTGGACTTCATTAGTGTCCCACTGGTGCCAAGCAATTTCCAGCACCTCTGCATTGCACCCTCAAGCTCATTTTTACAAAGCCATTATAATAGCAAACACAGAGGAAACTTAGTGGCATCCTAAAAGTGGATGTTGGACTTCATAAGTGTCGAACTGGTGCCAAGCAATTTCCAGCACCTCTGCATTGCACCCTGAAGCTCATTTTTACTAAGCTATTATAATTGCAAACTGTGCTGCCAGTTTAAGGGCCATAGTTGCATTGTCAGGGATAGTCTGTGTTGTTTCTTCTGCTGTCAATAAAGCTAGACCACCTCTGCAATCTACACCACCTCTCAATTTTTACTACCACATTTTAAGTGGACAATCTTGTCGCAATCAAAATGAGTGGCAAAATGTCAGATGCTGGTGGAAAGGGGAACAGGCGTGTTGGAAAAGGAAAAAAAGTTTGTGTCCATGGGGAAGGTGGCAAAGCTCCATTAACATCTGCTGAAGATAGGCCAACCTTCAGCAAAAGTAAGATGTCTACTACTTTCCGTGGACAATCCGATGTCCTCCCTTTTTTACGGACACGAACAACTGGAACAAAGGTAGATGATGGCCAAAAAAAGAACATGCTTGAATGGATCTCAAGTGTTCCAACAAGTGCCCTCTCCTCCACCTCAACTACCGCATCCAAAAAAACCTAGTCCTCTTAGTTATCATCCCAATTACACTTGCTTTCTCCCAGCTCTCAAGTCTCCATCTGCCCTGCACAGTATGGTGGAACAGAGATGGCTGAGTCTGCAGAGCTGTTCAGTCACACTATAGCCTGGGAATCAGAGGTCTGCTCCCAAGCTACAGTGAGTACAGACCAGGAAATGGTCTGCAGTGATGCCCAGAACCTTTGTGACTCAGATTAAGGCCGTTATGACCAAGTTTCTGAGCATAATGTTGACCCTTATTCACAAACTGTAACACCTGTTGTTGTAGACAATGAGGAACATACTGATGATGATGAGACGTAGATACCAGATTGGGATGACAACTTAAATATTCGGAAAGGGCAGGAAGAGCCTCGGTCTGAGGGTGAGTGGAGTGCAAATACAATGCTTGATGAGGAAGTTCTAGATCCCACCTACTGTCAACCCACAGTCAGGCACTCGAGTAGGTCAACAGAGGCGGTGGAGGAGGATGCAACTGACGATGAAGTTACCTTGCGCCTTCCTGGACAGAGTCGGAGTACTGGTTGCACATCTACAACTGCATCCTCAGCCACTACTCTGCCTCTGAGCACTAGTCGGGGTGGCTCAGCAGGTCGTATGGCCTCTAAGCCTTGCCTAGCCTGGTCCTTTTTTAACCTTGCAAAGGATCACCCAAATCATATGATCTGTAAAATTTGTCGGGAATCTGTTAGTAGAGGCAAAAACCTCAGCAGTTTGACAACTTCTTCCATGAATCGTCACATGAATAAATATGATATGTCCCAGTGGGAAGCTCACCGTGCTGCAATGCGGCCTAGCAGAGTGGACCATCCACCGCCTGCCCCTTCCAGTGCATCCGCGCGCTCTTCATCTTCTAGGACTGTGGGGACAGCTGTCACACCTGGTTTTCCATGCACAACTTCCACCACTGTAACTGCAACAGGCAGTTTGCTTGGTAGGTCATCAGTTGGTTTGGAAGGGGAAACAAGTGCATGTGTACAGCTCTCTCAGGCATCGATAGCACCAACGTTGAATGAAGGCAACATCATGTCTACACCTGCACTTTCCTCACAAACCTGCATTTTTCCAGGGACACCCTACACACCACCGTCTACACACAGCAGCCAGATCTCTGTCCCTCAGATGTGGACAAATAAAAGGCCATTTCCTGCGACCCATGACAAAGCTAAGAGGTTGACTTTATCCCTCTGTAAGCTCTTGGCTACCGAAATGCTGCCTTTCCGCCTGGTGGACACACAGGATTTTAGAGACCTTATGTCTGTCGCTAAGAAAGGTGTGCCTGCGCTACTCCAGCATGTCACACACAACATCACCGCTTCCTTGAGTAACTCTGTGTGTGAACGGGTGCATTTCACCACCGATACTTGGACCAGTAAGCATGGACAAGGACGTTACATGTCGCTGACTGGGTTCTGGGTAACTATGGTGATAGATGGTGAAGGGTCTGCTGCACAAGTCTTGTTGTCCCCACAACTTGTGTGTCAATCCTCTGTCTGTCCAAGTTCCTCCACTGCTTCTGCCTCCTCAACCTTGTCTGGGTCCTCCACCTCCGCCCCAAGCCTGCCTGGTCAGGCCACCAGCATTGTAACTGCGCAGAAGGAATCACGCACCCCTCATTACCATGCTAGCAGCAGAGCGCAACGGCATCAGGCTGTCTTTATCTTGAAATGTCTTGGAATAAGAGTCACACAGCGGCTGAGTTGTGGGCAGCTTTGGAGATTGAGTTTGCTGAATGGTTGTCTCCACTCATCCTGCAGCCTGGTAAGGCCGTGTGCGACAATGCTGCAAACTTGGGTGTGGCCCTTTGCCTGGGCAAGGTGACACACGTGCCTTGTATGGCTCACGTGTTGAACCTTGATGTCCAGCAATTTTTAACACACTATCCTGGCCTAGATGGCCTTCTGAACAGGGCATGAAAACTTTCTGCTCACTTCCGCCGTTCAACCACCGCAGCTGAGCGACTTGCATTGCTCCAGAAGTCTTTCGGCCTGCCGGTTCATCACCTGAAATGCGATGTGCCGACACGCTGGAATTCGACTCTCCACATGTTACAGCGTCTGTGGCAGCACCGCCGAGCCCTGGTGCAATACGTCATGACGTATAGCCTGGGCCAACGAGATGCAGAGGTGGGGCAGATCACCCTGATGGAGTGGTCTAAGATCAAGGACCTATGCATCCTTCTGTACAGTTTCGACATGGCGACGAATATGTTTAGCGCTGACAATGCCATTATCAGCATGACAATTCCAGTCATTTACATGCTGGAGCACACGCTAAACACTATTCGGAGTCAGGGGGTGGGACAAAAGGAAGGGGAGGAACTACAGGATTATTCGTATGCACAAGGGACAACAACATCACCAAGGTCAAGACATTCATCATCACCAAGGCGGCAGGCATGGGACCATGGGGGACAGGGATCAACAAGGGTGCATGTTAGCAGGCGAAATGTTGAGGAAGGTGCAGGAGAACATGAAGAAATGGAGGACGACCTGTCAATGGACATGGAAGACTCAGCGGATAAGGGAGACCTTGGTCAAATTTCAGTTGAAAGAGGTTGGGGGGAAATGTCAGAGGAAGAAAGAACGGTTAGCACCTCTACGCCACAAACACAGCGTGGACTTGGTCCGCATGGCTGCGCAAGACACATGAGTGCCTTCTTGCTGCACAACCTCCAACATGACCCTCGTATTGTCAAAATTACAAGTGATGATGACTACTGGCTTGCCACACTATTAGATCCCCGGTACAAGTCCAAATTTTGTGATATAATTCCAGCCATAGAAAGGGACGCACGTATGCAGGAGTATCAGCAGAAGCTGTTACTCGATCTTAGCTCGGCTTTTCCACCAAACAACCGTGGTGTACGGAGTGAATCTCCCAGTTGTAACTTGACAAACATGGGACGGTCTCGTCATCTTCAACAGTCTAACCGTACCAGCAGCTCCGTATCTGGTGCTGGTTACAGCAATTTTATTGAATCTTTTCATAATTTTTTTAGACCCTCCTTTGCAAGGCCACCAGAGACAACAAGTCTGACACATAGTCAACGGCTGGAGAGGATGATACAGGAGTATCTCCAAATGAACATCAATGCCATGACTTTGCAAATGGAGCCTTGCTCATTTTGGGCTTCAAATCTTGAAAATGGCCAGAGCTCTCCACTTACGCCTTGGAGATCTTGTCATGTCCAGCTGCCAGCATTGTCTCTGAACGTGTTTTCAGTGCTGCTGGGTGTGTGCTGACAGATAAGCGCACGCGTCTGTCCAGTGACAATGTGGACAGACTAGCGTTCATCAAAATGAACAAGTCATGGATCCACAAGGAATTTACTACCCCTGTATCATCCTGGGGAGAGTAAATGATTGTGTATTTTGAATGTGCTTGATGCAAATCTACCTGTGAAGTGTACAACTGGGACACAAGTGCTGCCACTGAAGGGGTGAGTGTCTGTGTGGCCCAATTTTTGGAAAAAAGGGAGACTCCGCTTGGAGTAACCCTTGCTTGCAGTGTTTCTAAAAATGATCCAAGATGAACAGATCTGGGATCAGCAAAGACTTTGCTATCTTCCCCGGTGTCATCCTGGGGACGGTTAAGGATGGCGTATTTTTGAATGTGCTTGATGCAAATCTACCTGTGAAGTGTACAACTGGGGCACAAGTGCTGCCACTAAAGAGGTGTCTGTGTGGCCCAATTTTTGGAAAAAAGGGAGACTCCGCTTTGAGTAACCTTGCGGTGTTTTACATCATTTTAGAAGGGCATGCTATGCCTATATCTGTGTCTCCTCCTCTTTTTCCTTTTCCAGCTATTCTGTTTTCCCATGAGTATATGTCCTTGTCACTTTCCCATGTGTTTGTGTTGTGTTGTGAGTTGTTTGTCACCTTTTGGACACCTTTGAGGGTGTTTTCTAGGTGTTTTTATGTGTTTGTGATTGCCTCTCATTGTTTCCTATGGGTTCGAGTTGTTCGCTGAACCGGTTCGCCGAACCGAACTCGAACTAGACCTCTGTTTCGACGAACCGCACTCGAGCCGAACCGCGACCGGTTCGCTCACCTCTAATCAGCATACTCTGGAGAATTTGCACAACAAATTGTATGGGGCAATTTCTCCCGTTTCTTTTATGAAAATGCTAAATGTGGGGCTAAAGCAACATTTTTTGGGCAAAAAGTAAAATTTCAATTTTTTTTCTTCCACATTGCTTTAGTACCTGTGAAGCACCTGAAGAGTTAATAAACTTCTTAGATGTACTTTTGAGAACTTTGATTTGTGCAGTTTTTAGAATGGTGTAACTTTTGGGTAGTGACTTCAAATGTGATGTGGTCCCAAAAAAATGGTTTTGTAATTTTTGTTGGAAAAATTAGAAATTTGTGACAAACTTTTAACCCTTGTAACTTCCTAACAAAAAAATGATGTTTCAAAAATGGTGCTTATGTTTGGAACGCGGGCCACCTGATCACCCTGACAAGATATTAACCAACGGCCACCTGATTACCCTCTTAAAATTTGGAGCGAGGGCTGCCTTTTTACCTTCTTAAGATTTGAAATTAGGGCCCATTTAAAAACCATATAAAAATTTGGAGCAGGTGCTACCTGATGACACTCTAAAAATTTGGAGTGAGGGCCACCTGATGACTCAGTAAAGATTTTCATTGATGGCCTCCTGTTTACTGTCTTAAAATTTAGAGTAAAGGCCATCTTATGACCCTCTAGAAATTTGGAGCAAGGTGTGTTTGATGACCCTCAAAAGATTTTGACTGAGGGCCATCTGTTTAGTTAAAATTTGGAGTGAAGGCCATCTGTTTACCCTCTTAAAATTTGGAGTGAGGGTCGACTGATGACCATCTAAAAATTTGGAGCAAGGGCCACCCGACGACCCTCTAAAGGTTTTGAGCAAGGTTTGCCTGATGATCCTTAAAAGATTTGGAGCAAGGGCCTCCTGTTTACTATCTAAAAATTTGGAGCAAGAAATGGCTAGTAAACCAAGATGAACACTCAGTCCCCTTCTTGGTTTTCATATTCTTCTTCATATCAGTAAGAGGTTTGACTATGACAGAGAAGTTCTAACTGAACTTAAGGTATAAATTATCAAAACCTAAGAACCTCTGAAAAGCTTTAAGATTAGTAGGCCATAGCCAATCAAGCTGGACTGTACGTTAACAGGACCCATCTTAAAACCTTTAGCAGAAACCAAATGACTCAAAAACTGAATCTGCTGCACACTTCTCTAGTTTGACAAATAATTCGTTGCCACAAAGAACTTGAAGCACCTGCTGAACATGCTCCTCCCAGTGCTTCTCCCGAGAACAACAAAGAAAACAACAAAACACAGACAATAACAAAGAAAAATCCCACCGTGACTGGTGAGGTGAAAGGCCTTATGTGAACCTTAAAGAGACTGTTTTGAGGGTCTACACTGAGCAATGACAGAATACTACCCACATGTTGACTCTCTCCTGAGGCAGGAATGAGACAAAAATACAACTTACATGAAGAATCGAAGATGGAAAACTTACTTTGGTACTCGGAAAAAACACTCTGGTAAATTTACCTTAGGCTCAGAAGACAGTTTTGGGTGAAGTAAACCCTTGTAGTGGCAGATGTAATGTATGCCACCTCCAAGTAGAGGGACTAATTGCGTAGCTAAGGCTTCCACAACGTTCATGATGACTTCTCAGCACACAAAAATAGAGTGAGCTGGTGATAGTGTTATGTTTATTTAGCAACTCACAAGAGATAAATGTAACACACTAAAAACCTGCAGCTGACACTACTGGTTCCTGGACAGACTAGAGATCCCAACACCGCAGTCTCTAGTGGTTCCTGCAGGACTTCGAATAGCACTGGCCACAGTCTAAATTATGGAAACTAGCGCCTACTCTGCCTGATTGTCCATCGAGTACTTCACATTCCTCCTAAGGCTGCTTTCACACATCAGTTTTTTGCAATCAGGCACTATTTGGCGCTTTGCAGAAAAAACACATCCGTTTTATTTTGCCGCCGCATGCGTTTTTTCCTCATTGACTTGCATTAGCGCCGGATTGTGCTGCATGGCCTTGTGTTGTGTCCGGTATTTGCCGGATGCGGCATATTTAGCCGATGCGGCGGCCGGATGGAACGTTGCTCTCAGCATTTTTTGGCTGCGACGAAAAACCGCATTGCGCCAGATCCGTCGCGATGCGGTGCGATATCAAGGCAAGCCTATGGACGCCGGATGCGGCATCCTGCAGCAAAAAACCACATCCGGCCGCCAGATGCGTTTTTTTGATCTGCGCATGCTCGGTACCAAACCGGGTCCATCAAAAAACAGACAGGCCGCATGTAAAAACTTATGCAACGGATCCGTTGTTTTCGCCACATCCGGTGCATAGTATTTTGAGCCAGATTGTGCCTGATGCAAAAAAGCTGATGTGTGAAAGCAGCCTTAGGCACCTTAGGCAGGCTTTGCACACTACGACATCGCAGGTGCGATGTCGGTGGGGTCAAATTGAAAGTGACGCACATCCGGCATCGCAGGCGACATCGTAGTGTGTAAAGCCTAGATGATACGATAAACGAGCTCAAAAGCGTCGTAATCGTATCATCGGTATAGCGTTGGCGTAATCCATAATTACGCTGACGCGACGGTCCGATGTTGTTCCTCGTTCCTTCGGCAGCACACATCGCTGTGTGTGGAGGCGCAGGAGCGAGGAACATCTCCTACCGGCGTCACTGCGGCTTCCGTAGGATATGCGGAAGGAAGGAGGTGGGCGGGATGTTTACATCCCACTCATCTCCGCCCCTCCGCTCCTATTGGCCGCCTGCCGTGTGACGTCGCAGTGACGCTGTACGACCCGCCCCCTTAATAAGGAGGCGGGTTGCCGGCCAGAGCGCCGTCCCAGGACAGGTGAGTCCATGTGAAGCTGCCGTAGTGATAATGTTCGCTACAGCAGCTATCACAAGTATATCGCAGCTGCAACAGGGGCGAGGACTATCGCATGCGACTTCGCAGCATCGGCTTGCGATGTTGCAACGTGCAAAGTACCCCTTAGTGCAGAGCAGAGTGAAAATTACCTACAGAAGGCAATTTGTGCTGAAGTAAGACGTGATCCCAAGTGGGTAAAACAGCTAAATGCAAAATATCAGATATGTTGCCTATTTACTGACAATAAACATATAATAGATGCAGAGTGGAGAACATAAGCAGCAGAGAGAGATATCCTAGCTGGTAATCCACTGACTGTCAGAAAGTGACAGCAATATTGCTGGACTTCAAAATGAGAATATTACCAACAAGAAATACTAGCAGGAGGAAAGTATTTAAAGCCACACTTGAAAGATGATTGGGCAGGCACACAAATTAATGAATACACCTGTTACCCTAATAGAACTAAAGCAAGGAAAACTGAAACTAAACACCTAAAGATGTATGTGCATTGATCCAGCATTCAGTAAAGCTGACGACAGTGCACAGACTTAAGAGTTCAAATAAATAAACACACCTGCTACCTTTACATAGCTAAAGGAAAGATTACAGACAACTAAACACCCAAAGAAATATAACAGAAACTAGACAGAGAAGCTTACCACAAAGCACAGACTCAAGGGATTGAATCCAGGACAATGACAGATTACAAAATCAATTCTTTGTTTGTTTTTTTTTCAAATTTGATTTCACTTAAAAATAAAAGTATACATGTTTGGTGCTAAAAACAGATCCCACTTTGTGTGCTCACCTTCCAGAACACCACTTCATGATGCTCTAGAACCTCAAAGACCATTTAGTTCACTATGTGCCTGTAATCCAGAATCTGTTTATTTCCATGAGCCCCTTACGGGGCTGCTTTCCTTGCGGCCACTGTCTTGCTTGTGTAGCGCCCCTGCATGCATCAGGGTGCTACAGGGAGCTGCATCCTGTCACCCAGTGTGCAGGCCCTACCCTCCATGGTTGTAGGTTCCCAACAACGGTGTCACTAACGTCCACATTACAAAGCCCAACCACACCTCACACCATAACCTGTACAGACACACCAGTGAGTTGGTCAAGTTGGAGCAGGGCCACCCACCTAGGGGTCAGGCAGACTGGTGGGAGGGGAGACGAGAGAGTTGAGAGTTGGCCCTCAAAGAGTGAGGAGCTGGGGAGTTGTAGCTCCCAGGGAGGTGACAGGTTGGGTCGCAGACGGTGGTCCGGGACCACAGGTGTCAGGGACCGGTGGCAGTGACATTGGAGAGGGTACAATGAACATAGTCTAGGAGGACCGTCGGCATTAAGACCCCAAAAGAACTGACCGGTAACGAGCACGGCAGGGTACAGGACCCTAGATCAGGGAAGAGCTTCAGGCCCCTTGAAAATTAACCTGTGGAGGATAGTCTCTTTATGAACTTTCCTCAAGAGCTCAGAGATTGAAGACATCAGCATAACGCGGGGGATAGGGTTCTCCACAGCACACAACCCACTAAAATCCCAAGTGCCAGCCATCAACAGCACAGCTGCCATACACACGGGTGTAGTGGGGCCCCAAAAGCTTCAAGCCGAGGGGCCACAACGGCCAATCAATTTGTGCACGGAGGCAGGGCTCCGGACTTACCAAGTGACACCGGTGGGAGCGGGACCTGGATGAGTTCCCCCCGCAGAGACTGCGGTACCTAGAGACTTTGGTTTACCATCTGTGTGAGTGTCTGCTTATTCCACATAATCCAGCACTAAGACTATCGCAGTGAGTAACCTGACCCCTGCAGCCTGCTTTCCTAAGGCCGAGCCACCCGATCACCAAACCTCCTTACTCCCCATCATTCAGGGCCTTCCTTACCTGCGGAGGGACTGACACCTTGCTGCTCCCATCTGCCTCTGTACTCCCTTCAGCAGCGGCGGTACTCTCCTTACCGCAACCCGCAGGTAGCATCATGAACATTTACCCCCTGTAAATACTCCCTTTACATTTTAGTAGCCGGAAGCCCCTGGGTTCGGAGACCCTTGAGCCACAGCAACCCCGGATCCGAGCAGTTCAACTGCTGCAGGGGCGGCACACCTCAAATTCCTGGCGTAACGAACAGGATAAGAACTGTGCCCGCTAACCCGAGTGACGTGCACCTTACAGAACTGTCCAAATCTGAAAAGTGACTGTAAAATTACCTTGCCGCCATCTTGCCCGCCATATTTTGGTGCCAAAAACAACAACTGTGACATCATGCCCAGCAAAAGAGTACAAAGCTGAAGCCCCACTCCTCGTTCAGAGAGATTGGTGACGAGAACCAAGGGGGGTGTTACAGGATGTGAGAGCGGAGGGGGGCGCAGGGACGCCAGGACTCTGCTCATAAGTTCCTGGATCTTGCAGCAAGATGTCAGCGCCAAGGAACTGGTCACCAGAACGTGCTGTTCTTGGGACAGCTATCTGGATTGAAGAGGAGCTGGAGCGACTCTGCAGGAGGATGCGGATGCAATTCCTTTTCCTGCTAGATGACTGGAGAGTCGAGATGAGGAGCGTGGCCTCGGCGGTGCGGGCTCGTGAAGCGGATGCCCTGCATGTGAAGCGGGTAAACAGTAACCTAGTTCCGGTTGATCCAGCCTACCCGGCCGTGGAATCCGGTCTGCCCCAGCCACCACAATAGCCATGCCACCTCATCCACCCTCGGCTGCGGCTGCAGCCGAGGCGCTAACCCTGACATCGGCAGCGGAACCTTCAGCCCCTGCAGAAGATGAGCAGGCCGCAACGCCTCCGGTACCAGTCCACGGACGTACCAGACCTGGCCACATCACCGGGCCCGTACCTCGGTGCAGAGCACCCAACCGCTGCTATCCCGGCTGAAGAACAGACGGTTCATTTATCCAACACTGCAGAGGAGGAGCCTGCTGACATACCAGTTCCACCGCCATGCAGCCTCCCAGTAGCAGCCGGAGCTGCTGGAGTCTGATTGCAGCCGGTTCCCCAGGAGGAGGTGGAACCAGATGTCAACGTTCTCCAGAGCACACAACCCACTAAAATCCCAAGTGCCAGCCTTCAACAGCACACCTGCCATACACACGGGTAGCAGGGCCCCAAAAGCTTCAAGCCGAGGGGCCACAACGGCCAATCAATTTGTGAACAGAGGCAGGGCTCCGGACTTACAAGTGACACTGGTGGGAGCAGGACCTGGATGAGCTCCCCCCGCAGAGACTGCGGTACCTAGAGACTTTGGTTTACCATCTGTGTGTGTCTGCTTATTCCACATAATTCAGCACCAAGACTATCGCAGTGAGTAACCTGACCCCTGCAGCCTGCTTTCCTAAGGCCGAGCCACCCGATCACCAAACCTCCTTACCCCACCATCCGGGGCCTTCCCTACCTGCGGAGGGACTGACACCTTGCTGCCCCCACCCCATCTGCCCTGGTACTCCCTTCGGCAGCGGCAATACTCCCCTTACCGCAACCCGCAGGTGGCGTCACGAACATTTATCCCCTGTGAATACTCCCTTTACATTTAAGTGGCCGCAAGCCCCCGGGTCCGGAGACGCTCAAGCCACAGCAACTCTGGATCCGAGCAGTTCGACTGCTGCACGGGTGGCACACTTGCACATATGTCTCTCGCAGTTGAGATTTTATGACTGTGGATGGTACGTGCCAGTTTAAAATCAACTGCTATATATTTTGCAGGACATCCAATGTCATTTACTATGCTACCTGTAGCTGCCCAAAAATCTACACAGATCTCACCTCACAGGAGTTAAGGGTTAGAATATTGGTGCATTGGTGTAGCCAGGACAGTGGTCAATATTGCATCTCTTAAGACCTTACCCCAACATTTCCGCAGCCATCATGATTGTAACCCAAAATCATTAAAAATTAGAGGCATCGACATAGTATAAGCCAGTATTAGGGGTGGTAATGTTAAAAAAAAATCCTGGCGCAAAAAGAAACAAAGTGGATTATCACTTTGGGTACGCCTCACAGCTTCAATGAGTTTTTGAGTTTTGCTTCTTTTCTGTAGTTTCTCCCTTCTCATCCCTCCTCCCAACACTCTTTTTCAATTTTTACTATTTTAATATAATTTTGGTAATTTTTCTTTTCAGTGTGTTTTTTTACCTATTAATCCCCTTTCTGTGACCTTTGGATTATATGTCATAATTTGGGCACATTGCAGAGATGTAGACTGGCTGGCGCCGTGTGATCTGGAGGACATATCCTTCTCTCCTTGATGACTGCCTGCTATGATGGATTTCACAAGAAATTATACAGTGGCATTTATGCAGGAACACCTATTGTCTACTTATATTTATTGGATATGAACTTATCTGCACAATTGTTAGATATGGTGGTTTCCCCTTTAAGAGATCTAGACTGTCATCCAAGCCTGCCTTGATGTGTGGTGCGCCTGCCCGGTATATTGCTGTACTACCCGGCTTCGCCTGGGTTAATTACTGTTGTTAACAAAATAGAATGTATTAACCAAAATTTATTCTGCACACAAAAACCACAAAACAAATAGAAATGTAATTATTAAAAGGCAAAAACTAAGCTAATAGAAGCATTTCACAACATATATTTCAACACCACAGATATTCCACACAGATTTAACTAAATTGTCCAAGTAATGTGCTCCATCTGTCTCTTTTCAGGTCTGTCTCTTTCTCCATCTGTCTCTTTCCCCTTTCCCTGTCTGTCTCTTTCCCCGTCTGTCTGTCTCTTTCCCTGTCTGTCTGTCTCTTTTTTTTGTCTTTCTCTATCTCTCTGTTTCTTTCCCCATCTGTCTCTTTCTAGGTCTGTCTCTTTCCCAGATCTGTCTCTTTCCCTGTCTGTCTCCCCGTCTATTTCTCTGTCTCTTTCCCCATCTGTCTCTATCAAGGTCTGTGTCTTTCCCCTTCTATCTTTGTCTATCTCTCTGGCTGTCTCCTCCTTCCCTGTCTGCCTGTCTCTGTCCCTCTCTGCATGTCTGTCTGTCTCTTTTCCCATCTGTCTCTTTCCAGGTCTGTCTCTTTCCAGGTCAGTCTCTTTCCAGATCTGTCTCTTTCCAGGTCAGTCTCTTTCCAGGTCTTTCTCTTTCCAGGTCAGTCTCTTTCCAGGTCTGTCTCTTTCAGGTCAGTTTCTTTCCAGGTCTGTCTCTGTCTGTCTCTTTCCCCATCTGTCTCTGTCTGTCTCTTTCACCGTCTGTCTCTGGCTGTCTCTTTCACCATCTGTCTCTGACTGTCTCTTTCACCATCTGTCTCTGTCTGTCTCTTTCACCATTTGTCTCTGTCTGTCTCTTTCCCTATGTGTCTTTATCTCTCTGTCTCTTTCCCTGTCTGTCTCTCTGTCTGTTTCTCTGTCTGTGTCTCTGTCTGTCTCTCTGTCTGTCTCTGTCTGTCTCTCTCTATCCGCCTCCCCACCGACATCTTATTACCTCACATATAAGCTTCTTATACTATGAATGTGTTTTGTTCCTATAGCAACCAATCACAGCTCCTACTAATAACCTGTAGTTCCAGGCTCCATTTACTTTAATGGAGGCATGTTTTTTGGAGCGTAACTGTAAAGCGCGGGGTTAAATTTTCCTGTCAAAACATAGTCTAAAACGTTCCCTTGGTCACATGAGGTGTCTGTGCAAAATTTCGTGATTGTAAATGCGATGGTGCGGATACACTTTTCGTTTCACTTTTTCCCCATTATGTAGATAGGGGCAAAATTGATTGTTAAATTGGAATGTGCAGGGTTAAAATTTCGCCTCACAACACAGCCTATGATGCTCCCGGGGTCCAGATGTGTGAGTGTGCAAAATTTTGTTGCTGTAGCTGCGACGGTGCAGATGCCACTACCCGGCTTTGCCCGGGTTAATGACTGCTGTTAATAAAATAGAATGTATTAACAAAAATGTATTCTGCACACAAAAAACACAAAACTAATAGATGTAAATGTAATTATAATGTCTGTCTCCCCCTCTATATATATCTCTCTGTCTCTCTCTATCTCTTTGTCTGTCTGTCTCTTTCCCTGTCTGTCTCTGTCTCTGTCTTTTTCTCCGTCTGTCTCAATCTCTTTCCCTCTCTGTCTATCTATCTTTTTCCCTGTCTATCTATCTCTGTCACTTTCCTTGTCTGTCTCTTTCCCTGTCTGTCTCTTTCCCTCTCTTTCCCTGTCTGTCTCTTTCCCTCCCTTTCCCTGTCTGTCTCTTTCCCTCTTTCCCTCTGTCTCTTTCCCTGTGTCTGTCTATTTATCTGTCTCTTTACCTGTCTTTGTCTGTCTCGAACCCTGTCTGTCTCTTTCCCTCTCTTTCCCTGTCTGTCTGTTTCCCTGTCAGTCTGTCTCTTTGTCTGTGTCTGTCGCTTTGTGTCTGTCTCTTACCCTGTCTATGTCTGTTTCTTACCCTGTCTGTGTCTGCCTCTTTCCCTGTCTGTGTCTGTCTCTTTCCCTGGCTGCATTGTGACACGCCAACATTCCATTTAAGGGCGTGGCTGCGCTTTCTTCTGAAGTTCTGGCTGCACTGTGGCTCCCAGCTCCATTCGCTTTAATGGAGGCAGGTTTTTTGGTGAATAACTGTAAAGCCCAGGGTTAAAATATCTCCTCAAAACATAGCCTATGATGCTCTTGGGGTCCAGAAGTGTAAGTGTGCAAAATTTTGTGGCTGTAGCTGCGACGGTGCAGATGCCAATCCCGGACATACACACACAAACACACACACACACACACACACACACATACATACACACACATATTCAGCTTTATATATTAGATTAATAAAAGAACTTTACATCATTAACCCCTTCAGCCCCCGGGCACTTTCCGTTTTTGCGTTTTTGTTTTTTGCTCCCCTTCTTCCGAGAGGCGTAACTTTTTTATTTTTTCCATCAATCTTGCCATATGAGGGCTTGTTTTTTGTGGGACGAGTTGTACTTTTAAATGAAACCATAAGTTTCACCATATAGTGTACTGGAAAACGGCAAAAAAATTCCAAGTGCGGAAAAATTGCAAAAAAAGTGTGATCGTACAATAGTTTTTGGAATATTTTATTCACTGTGTTCACTATATGGTAAAACTGAGATATCTATGTGATGCCTCAGGTCAGTGCGAGTTTGTAGACACCAAACATGTATAGGTTTACTTGTATCTAAGGGGTTAAAAAAAATTCACAAGCTTGTCCAAAAAACGTGGCTCACATTTTGCGCCATTTTTCAAGACCCGTAACGTTCTCATTTTTCAGGATCTGAGGCTCAGTGATGGCTTATATTTTGCGTCTCGACCTGACAATTTTAACGGTACCATTTTTGCACAGATGCTACTTTTTGATCGCATGTTATTGCATTTTGCGCAAAATTTGCGGCTACCAAAAAATGTAATTTTGGCGTTTGGAATTTTTTTGCCGCTACGCCGTTCACTGATCAGATTCATTGATTTTATATTTTGATAGATCGGGCATTTCTGAACGTGGCGATACCAGATATGTGTGTATTTTGTATTTTTTTAACCCTTTAATTTTCAATGGGGTGAAAGGGGGGTGATTTGAACTTTTAGGTTTTTTTTATTTTTTTTAATTTTTTAAAAACTTTTTTTTTTCCTTTTTTTTTTTATTTTACTAGTCCCCCTATGGGGCTATAGCGATCAGCAATCCGATCGCTCTGCACTATCTGCAGATCTATAAACATAGAGGGGCCACATAAAAAAGTATTAAGGCAACAACTCAAAATAGCATTAATTCAAGGCAGAGGAGTCTTTATATTCGCCCAGTGACACAAAAACCCATACACATCATGATTATAAATGTATAAACCATTTTATTTTATAATGCTGTAGGGTATATCAAATTTAACAAAGACATACATAAAAAGGACCAAGGGAAGAGGTGCTAGATGGGAGATACCCCACGTGTCCCGGAGAAAGTTTTAAGGAGAACAAGTCTCTCAAAAATCTGAAAGGCTTTCCCAGGTAAACATCATCGCCCGGTGGATAGTAACCCCAAATATCAATTAGAGCCTAGTGAACCAATGTGGTTTCAAATATAGCCTAGGGGAAAATAGATCCACTTACCAGGGAGGAAAAGCAAACAGATAGCCGGAGTAACACGTGGGGACCAGACGTCCCAACACGTGTTTCGCTGGATGTGCTTCGTCGGGGGACAGATAAAACTAGTGCAAAATGTTGGTCTTATAAAGGGTATCAGCCCCCATTAAAAATGCCCCCTCATAAGTATTTCCAGGTGGATGACATGCCAGATAACGCCGCGGTGAGGCATCAGCAGCGGAGATCGGAGGGAAGAAAACTTCCTGTGACGTCACCAACACTTCCGGTTCTCCACTGCTAAGGACGCCACCGCGGTCGCGCCCGGAGGCAAGTACTTCTAACCTGTGCGTCATAGGGTCAGCCCATCCACATGGGGCAGGAGATGAGGCTCACGCCCACACAGCGGACAGACCTACAATGTCTCCGCAAGTTTTAAAAATCCGAGATTTTGCCGCGGTTTGCGGGGGGCGGGCTGAGAGGTATAGAAAATATATAGATCAGGACATATAGAAGGAACAGACATAGATAGAACTACATAACCGTGTGACGGCATACAGAGAACTCATAGTATACAATAGTATATACAAAGAGAAAAAGGGAAAGAAAGAAGCGATCAAGAAGTCCAAAATATGTGTAAATATTTTATTATCAAGTGAAGGGTTAAAACACTATAAAAACTAATAGCCGGGTGACAAATCTCTTATAGATGCCAATTTGTTACAGGTTGAAAATTGCAAACAAACTCAATCAGATTGTTGAAAAAAAGTGAGGTTATGCCATAGGTAAAAAACAATGTATTCCTATAATATACTGATTATATCAGATTTACCCCACAAATTTTATTATTTTAGTCAAAAGCAATTCATATGTTGGAAACCACATCATATCAGCCTCCCATTAGAATATCTGATATATATCCATATATTATCAGAAAAAACAGATCACAATCTGCAACCATTCAAGAATAGTAAAGATGTATAAGTATGTATCAATCCATATATTTTCTCTTTGTAGACACCGTACTAAAAGCCAGTTTGATTAAGGTTAGTAGCTAAGTTTCTCTTTATTCATATGTTCATGGCAGTAATGCAGATTCCATTTTTCACATTTTCACTCTTACATGTAGCTATTGGATTTTTCAAGTCAGTATTCACACAGCAGTTTCTGCTATTTCATGTATTCCCCTTACATAGTCACTGGTGTTGCATACCTTATCTCCCCATAGTTTGATTAAGGTAACCAGCACATGTATACAGAATTTAGTGTATATAACGGTCAAAAATATAATTGCGATGCACGCTAATGGTGAGTCCGATGCCGTGGAGTCCATGTTAAGAAGTAGACTTGTAGGGAATGTATCCTCCTTCCATGGTGCATGTCCCAGGAATAGGAAAGGCAGGAGAGGGCAGGAATAGTAGGGGGTGAATCAATATAAGCTAAAGAAGTAAAACAAAAAACACTGTTAAAATTGAGGACCAGAAGACACTGCACCCATCACATGAAACAGTCTAAAAAACCTACTAGTACTGTATGTATAGTTACCCTAGTACAGTACCAAAAAAACCCCGCGGTACGGGCCAATACACCAACCATAAAGGGGAGGAAAGGGGAAGGGGAGGGAGGGGAGGAAAGGGGAAGGGGAGGGAGGGAAAAAGGTGGGGGGAGGGGGGAGGGGGGGAGGAAAGGGGTGGGAGGAGAAAAGGAAAGGGGGTGGGGTATTGTGTCTCCATAGCTCGAGGAGAGCCCATAACCATGGACCAGGCCATGGCATGGACAGGGATAGAGAACTACAAAAACTACTACAAAAACGGGGCGAAGGTAAGACGCTCGTTAAGTCCAAAATGGGACATGGTCCCAAGGGTGAAAATCCACCGGCACTCGACCTGTGCCAGTCGCTTTTTAAGATCGCCCCCACGAATCCCGAGATGTACCCTATCGATCCCCCGAACCTTCAGAGATGTCGGGTCACATTTGTGGACCTCTCTGAAGTGGCGGGGGATCGTCTTCAGGGATTCTGGGTTCGTGACCTCCTTGGCTGCCAGAATATCCCGTACATGCTCTCGTGTACGGATGCGGAGCTCGCGGGAGGTCAATCCGATATATATTTTGTCGCAGCCACATGTGGCATAATAAATTACGCCAGATGTGTTGCAAGAAATATATTGCCGGATTGTGAATTCTCTGAGGCCATCTGCGGAGCGAAAAACAGTGGCTCTGATGATGTTTTTACATCCGCGACAACTGCCACAGGGGTAGCAGCCAACTGGCTGGGGTCCACAGCCAAAAAGAGGGGGTGTCCTTACCACATGATGGCTATGCACGAGCATGTCTTTGAGGCTCTTACCTCTCTTTGCCGTCATCATAGGGCGATCAGGCAGATATCCCTCCAAAGAGGATTCCGTTTGAAGAATAGCCCAATGTTTGGTCAGCACACCCCTTATCTGTTCCCACTGTCTACAGTAGGTAGAGATAAATCTGGCTACTGAACCCGTTGGTTTGGCCACTGTGTTCCGCCCGGATAGTAAGTGGTCGCGATTGGAAAATTTAGCCCGCTGATAGCCTCGTTTAATGGACCTACCACTGTAGCCCCTACTGATGAATCTCTCCCTCATATCGCCTGATTCGGCCACAAACGAGCAATCCGAAGAGCACAATCTGCGCAACCGCAGAAATTGGTCCGTCGGAATTGCATTAACCGTTGACCTGGGGTGCCCCGAAGTGGCATGGAGGAGGGAATTGACTGCGGTGGACTTGCGAAATATGGTGGTAGATACCACGCCACTCAGCTCAATGGATATTCGGATGTCAAGAAAGTCGATGGTCCTCCGTCCGGTCTGGTAGGTAAGTAAGATATTCCGGTCATTGGAGTTGAGTCGACGCACAAAGTCTTCAAGTTCAGAACCGGTTACCCCCCAGATGACAAAAATGTCGTCTATATAGCGGAGCCAGCACTGCGCATTGGAGCTCGCCGGCACGCCGTCCCCGAAAACCTCCCTCTCCCAGAATCCGAGAAAGAGGTTTGCGTAGGACGGCGCACAGGCTGCCCCCATCGCAGTGCCGCGCCGCTGGAGGAAGAACCGGTCCCGGAAAACGAAGAAGTTGTGCGTCAACACAAACTCCAACAACTCCATAATCAGGCCGGACAGGGACCTATCAACATTACTCTCATCCAGATAAAACTGAGTGGCCGCAAGTCCATCGCGGTGACCAATGCTAGAATAGAAGGCCTCAACATCCATGGTCACCAGAAAAACATCCTCCTCCAAGACCAGACCCTCGAGTCTCCTAAGGACGTCAGAAGTGTCTCTGACATGGGAGGGCAACGTCTCCACAAGTGGGTGCAGGTAATGTTCAATAAATTTGCAAGTGACGTCGCACAGCCCTCCCATGCCAGAAACAATAGGACACCCCGGAGGTACCTTGGGGTTTTTATGGATCTTGGGGAGGAGGTAAAATGTTGGAACCACTGGTGACCTGACTAAGAGGCCCTCATAGATCTTCTTGGGAATAATCCCCTCCTCAAATGCCCGTAACAATATCTCTTCCAGGTCAACGGTATAGCCGCACACGGGGTTATGGTGGAGAGGTTCATACGCATCCTGGTCTCTGAGTTGACGCCATGCCTCCCTCTCATACAACTCCACAGGCCATATCACCACATTCCCGCCTTTGTCCGCAGGTTTGACTACTACCCCATCAAGTGACTGTATCTTCTTAAGTGCGGACTGCTGTTGTCTAGTGAGATTGTTGCCACTCCCCTTACGGGAGAGTCGCCGAATATCTCTTGTTACTAATTCTCCAAAAATCTGGATAGGAGGACATAATGACAGAGGCGGGAATGTGGTAGATCTTGGTATGGTGTGTTGTAGAAATTTACCTGATGGGTGGTGAGTGGACTCCGCCTCCAGCTCTTCTAGAGTAGCAATTGCTTCCTGTTCAAGGGCAGACCAAGATGGTTCACCAGAAGTTGCTTTATTGTGCAATTTATGTAGCACCAACTTCCGTAGGAATAGGTGAAGGTCCTTAATCACTGAAAAGAGATTAAAATCAGTCTGAGGCACAAATGACAGACCCAGTTTAAGGACCTCAGTCTGAGGCGGGGTGAGCACATGTTTGGATAGGTTAATTACCTCCAAGTGCGAGTCTCCCCCTTTCCTCTGAACTGGAGGAAGAGTCCCACGTCCACCACCAGAAGTTGTATTTTGTTTGTTCCGTGCATTAGTGGCTCTGGTATTAGGTCTCACATTCCTGTTTTTATCGGATGTAGACTCCTCATCCAAAGAGGACATGGAGGAGGCTGAAATTGACACTATTGAAGCATGGTGTTTTCTCCTGGGGTGTGACACACCCCGCCAACAATAGACCTGACCGTTCTTATAGTCCATCACATCCCGCTGATATTTTTTTGTCTTTGTGTTCAAAATTTATTTCTCCCATTTGGAGAACTCCCTGTCCAATGGCTCATTGTATTTGGACATTTCGTCTGGGGTTAGCTCCGAGGAAAGTAGGGTCTGGGCCTCCACGATCTCCGCCTCAAGCTCACTTATGGACTTTTCATTCAGCTCTATAAGGAGCTGCATGAAAGTCCGGGAGCAGCCAGCCGCGGCTTCCTCCCATCTGGTTTTAATTGCTTCATCCGAAATGGAGAAAGAGGGAAAGACCCTGACCCGGAGTCCCCTAGGAACCAACCCTCTATCCAGATACCTCTTCATGAATGCCACATTCCACCATAGGCGTCTTTTTCGGTTTAACATGGATTTAAGACTGTTCATATGATCAAGAGCAGTTCTGGAGCTCAAAGAAGGTAACTCCTCCCCTCCAGCTTCAAACACCCGGTCCAACTGTGTTTCCCACGCTTTTTCGCGGGCTTTAAGATCCATAGGATCCCGAGACAATTCTGTGATACACCATAGTAATACTGAAATATAAACATAGAGGGGCCACATAAAAAAGTATTAAGGCAACAACTCAAAATAGCATTAATTCAAGGCAGAGGAGTCTTTATATTCGCCCAGTGACACAAAAACCCATACACATCATGATTATAAATGTATAAACCATTTTATTTTATAATGCTGTAGGGTATATCAAATTTAACAAAGACATACATAAAAAGGACCAAGGGAAGAGGTGCTAGATGGGAGATACCCCACGTGTCCCGGAGAAAGTTTTAAGGAGAACAAGTCTCTCAAAAATCTGAAAGGCTTTCCCAGGTAAACATCATCGCCCGGTGGATAGTAACCCCAAATATCAATTAGAGCCTAGTGAACCAATGTGGTTTCAAATATAGCCTAGGGGAAAATAGATCCATTTACCAGGGAGGAAAAGCAAACAGATAGCCGGAGTAACACGTGGGGACCAGACGTCCCAACACGTGTTTCGCTGGATGTGCTTCGTCGGGGCACAGATAAAACTAGTGCAAAATGTTGGTCTTATAAAGGGTATCAGCCCCCATTAAAAACGCCCCCTCATAAGTATTTCCAGGTGGATGACACGCCAGGTAACTATCTGCAGATCTCAGCTACAGACCTGAGAACTGCAGATTTGCTGCTTTACTTTCAATGCCGGCTGTATTCCGGCATTGAGAGGAAGTGAGTCATGTTAGCTACAGGCGTCATCACATGACCCTGTGCTACCATGGCAACCAACGAAAGTCACGTGATCATGTCATGTGACTTCCGGTGGGGGCGGGGTAAGTGACTGTCATGGCGGCGACCATATACATATCGCTGCTAGATTTTGGCAGTGAAATGTAAGGGGTTAATGGCAGCGGGTGGAAGCGATTCCACCCGCGGCTAGCAGACACACATGTCAGCTGTTGATAGCTGATATGTGCGCGGATCACGGCCGCATGCCGGCAGCAGGGGGCGGGGCTTACCGGCACACGATCCATGACGTACCCAGTACGTCATGGGTCGTTAAGGGGTTAACATCCATCTCCAGTCTTGGCTGCGCTGCCGAAACCGTGGTTTTTTACACTGAACTGAAGTTTACTTCTCCCGTCGGGAGCTCACGGGGTTGCTGCAGCCAGATTGGGAGGTTGCTATCACCACTGACACTGCAATATGGGTCTGGTTCTACACTGTCACCGGGATCACGGGACCATCCGGTTTGGAGGAGGAGCCACTATCCGCAGCTGGTCCAACGTCTCTGTGCTGCACGTGTCTTTGAATTGTACTAGTGGCTACACAGGCAAGGACTCCTGCGGGACTGACAGGACAGGATCCCGGCGGTAAGGAATGGTGAGCATTGGAACCCCTGTCAGCATCTTTAACAGTGTTGTACCTGCTGTACAACACTATCAAGTGAGTGTAGAAAATTACACTTTCATCTATTTTTTTTACAGTTCCACAAAGGAGCTCCCTCTCTCCCCTTTTTTTCCATGATGCATTTGGGGTGGCAGCTTATGTAGTGGAGTAACTGTTTTATCCGTGGGTTTGGTATAGAAGTTAGTACTATTTAGGCCATTGGTGGATATCTGAACCAGAATATTGACAAAACTGATTTTGTTTAAGTCATAATATAAAGGGAAAATAAGGCTTAGTACAAAGGTATTCATTTCATGGAAGAAGGACTGGAATGAGTCCCCCTGCCAGATGATTAATTATAATTTATGTATCTTTTCCATGTACTAACATATTGGATTAAGACAGGATGGGAATGAATACAGAGCTACTCGAATTTTGCCATAAATATGTTAGCGTAGGGGGGCACTACATTGGATCCCATGGTGGTGCTGCTACGTTGCATAAAGAACTGATTTTTAAAGAGGAAAAAGTTTTTTTCTAGGACAATATGGAGTTTCTGCAGAAGTGAATCTGTGAATGGGTGTAATTACTGTACTTCTCAAGAACCACTTGACTGCCTTGATGCCTTGCTAGTGATCAATACTTGTATAGACACTGTTGACATAAAGTGTCACCAATAGGCTGTATGGGGGAATATGTTCAAGGTTTGCAAGTATAGAAGAAACTCGGATGTAGGTAAGAGGGAATGCATGCAAATAACCGGGTAAGGATTTTTTCGGGTGTGATGACTAGTGGGGAAAAAAGTAACTCGGTGGATGCTAGTATCGGTTGACTGAGAGGTTTGCAAAGGTTTTTGTGGACTATAGGTAATGTGTAAAATGTGCAACAAAATATATTCAGGTAATGGTCAATTTTGTTTTTAATCATTGTCCTGATTTGTGGTGTGCGGTCTCTAGGGATGGGTGTATAGCTAAATCTGTCGCTCAATTGGCTATATATTTCTAAAAGGTAATAGGACTTATCCATTATCACAATGGCACCCCCTTGTCGGCTGGCTTTATTATTAATTTCATAATATTTTCCAATTTTGGATGGCTCGGCTCTCTTTAGGTGTTAAGTTGTGTTTGAATCGCATGTCACCTTTTTCCATTATCTTGATCACATTAGTTATGTTAGTTGTGACTAAAGAGATAGATGACTCTATTGGATGGTAGTTGTTGAGGAGATTAACGGTGCTAGGAACTTCGAGATTAAGCACCTTAAGTTAGACAGCCCCAGACAGTGGTGGTGTGCTGATGTTATGGGGGGGTGATGAAGTTATGGAGTGATGGGGTGCTGATGTTATAGGTGTGTTGGTGTGCTGATGTTATGAGGGGTGCTTAAGTTATGGAGAGGTGGTGTGCTGACGTTATGGAGGGGGTGGTGGTGTATGAGAGAGCTGACCACGAACCAAGATGACTCACCAAAATGATTGACCAAAGCATCGTTTGGCTGACAGCCATGTAACGTGTATGCCTTGTAAAACCTTTTAAAATATGTTGTTCTTCTCTTGGGCATTCTCTTGTAAACTTGCCTGATAAAGGAGAATCTGTGCTTTTAAAACTTACAAAATATAGATTTTTTTTTTCTGGTTAACCATTAAAGGTATCCGTCATAGAATATTTATTTTCTTTTTGAAATAAAAGTATTTACACAGTCAGGATCCCACATTTAAAATTCTGCCCCAAATTACATATTTGTGCTGCAGATTATGTCTATTATTTTCTTTTTTAATTTGGACAATATTTGTACTTTAGAGCAATATTAAATGTTACTTTTAGTATTTGTTTTTCTGCAACGATGTCTTCTTGAGTTTAAACACTGCATATAAGTAAATGTAAAAGTGCAAATATAATGCTAAGTCCATTAATGAAAAGGTTAATTAACACAGAATGAACTAAGATAAGACATTGCCATTTCTACAAATAATTTTATTTATAAATGTGTTGAATAACATTCAGATAAGAAGCCTATTAATTCAGTCAAATGTTTTATATAAAATGCAAATGTATAAATGGTGGAGACTGGTGGATGACTTTTAACTCTGATCAACTTTGCAATCAGTATCTTTTTGGCCAAATTGTCGTGAAGCATGTTGATGTTGATGGCATTGTTTCTAAAGGAATGTTGGCGGCATAAATATTCAAGAAGAAAAAATGCAAGTCACAATATGTAATTTCAGTCTCTATCATTTATCTAAAGTGAAATAGAGGGTGCTCAGCTAAGTGGTTACTATCCCGTGGGCAATACTGGATGAAGAGAAGTGCAGTCATGAATAAAACATTCAAACTACATCTGCTCAATGACTGATTTCCACAGTGCACAAAAATGTAGAAATACCGTCTATCTTTCAAGAGTCATTATTTGTCCACATGAGAATACAACTTTTATCAGCTTTTTTCTATATTTTGCTTTCCTACAAATAAATAACCTCCTGTGAAGGAAAGCATCTGTTATATCCACATGATATAATATAGACAGTCAACTGAGCCATCGTCTCCCCAGAAAAAATAGATTTTATCATAATATGAGTGAGAAAACTGATTAGACTATCTAAATTAATAGATATTTATCAAGAATTCTGTATATAATAAAAAGGATTTGTGAGCTGAGAATTAACGGTAAACATATACTAGACTATTAGATATATTTTAAAGGAGAATTCTTAGTTTACTTAATTACTTGTTCATGTAAGATATTTAGCTGCTCAGGTAACAACTTCAGTGCAATTATTTTAACTGGTTGTAAGAGAATACATTTTAATGGAATAGAATTCTACTTGAATTTTACAAAACTCCACATTTGCCAAAATGCACAATTTTTGTAATTTGATTATGAATGGATTCTGCAAAATGGTAGCCACTGGCTGCTATTTTCTGAACCATACAAGGCCATAAAAATGTAAATAAAAATCCTTATACTCCCCCCTCCAGTTCCTTGGTGTAACGTCACCACCGGAGTCCGCTCCAGCGACTTCTGATCCGATCACCAGGCGACGCCGTGTTCCTGCCGTGGATGGTGCTGGTGATGGGAGAGGAGTGTTTTTGTACCTCGCTGCCCGATCCGGATTTGACCTCTGCTACATTTTCTGATTACGTCTTTGCCTGCCGATTCTGTCCCTGTTCTGCTATTCCTGGTTTGACCCTGCCTGACGACTACTCTCATCGGACTGTAGCCTTCCACAGGTAGTGATCTCCAGGGCCCTGTGTAATTCCAAATTCCTGTATAGGGGTTAAAGGGTTTCAGGGTTCTGGGGGTCCTGCTTGGTGAGTGGCTTCCCTCTAGCCTGTCCATTACATCCCATCTGAGTCTGTTGATCCAGGCAGGCGTTACACTCGGCTTTTTAAAAAGCCACCTGTCAAGTCTTTCTCACATCTTTGAATCACCCTTGGATGCACAGAAATCCCAGGGCTTCTCTAGCCACACCAGAGTTTTTGGGTTTGACTAGCCTGAGAGAATTCTTGTGCATGCTCCCATAAAAGGTCATGGCTTATGCCGAGGAGCCATGATGACATGGTGTCAAAGCTATGGTCGAGCATGCACAAAACCGTCTAGTTTCAAGTTTTTTAAATCCTATAAATAAATTTTCAACTGGGTTCAAATTAGTAATGAGATCTAAATAATACCTGATCAATAGTTCTTGTTCTTTAGAAGAACAACAGTGTTCAGTAAGCATCTTTTTTAATCTGATTGTTAAGACACTAAATGCCCACAGTATGTTGGGAATTTACTTACTACTGTATTTTTGAAGCCTTCACTTCAGGATTGTTAGTAAGAAACTGACAGAAAGGAGGGTGCTGCACATGATGAACAACAACTAACAACAAATGCACAAAGGACGTGGGATTACTCCTATGAGATACACTACACCATCTATCTAGGCTCCTTAAATATCTCTGTCTGACAACTAACTCTTTTCTTCTTCCAACTTATTCTTCAGACTTCAAAATCTCCTGCGAGAAGAACTTCATAATTAGCCAAAGTGAAGAGTCATGTGACACCCTACTGATATGTACATTATAAAGATGGTTTGTTGGTTTCAAAACTTTGCAATCTGCATTATTAATATTAGTTTTTATTATCATTTAATATTATAGCGCCATTAATTCCATGGCATTTTACGTGTAAAAAGGGACATACATAGACAAGTACAATAATCATGAACAATACAAGGCACAACAGGTACAGAAGGAGAGAGGACCCTGCCACCCAGCGCTCACAGTCTTCAAGGGATATGTGAGGGTACAGTAGGTGAAAGCAGAGCTGGTCATGTGGTCGTACAGTGGACTGACGGTTACTGCAGGTTGTAGGCTTGTCGAAAGAAGGGGGTCTTCAGGTTTCTTTTGAAGGTTTCCACAGCAGTTGAGAGTCTGGTATGTTGCGGCAGAGAGTTCCAGAGTATGGCGAGGCACAGGATAAATTTTGTATGTGAATCTGAGAAAAGTAGATAAGAGTAGAGGAGGGAAGGCGATCTTGTGAAGATTGGAGATTGCATACAGGTAAGTACAAGGAGCCTAGGTTACCAACTTATGGAGAAAACAGGTTGCAGATGGTTAGTGTTTTGAAAAAGAGTCTTTGGGCATTGGGAAGCCAGTAAAGAGATTGGCAGAGAGGATAGGCTGAGGAATAGCAAGAGAAGAGGTGGATTAATTTGGAGGCAGAGTTTTCGGATAGATTATAGGCTGTGCAAGAGTGTTAGAATGGCAGCCAGAGAGCAGAAGGTTGCAGTAGTTAAGGCGGGAGATGATGAAGGCATGCACTATTGTTTTTGCAGATTCTTGATCAACTAATGTATGGATACAGGACTTTTTTTGATTTGGAGTCGGCAGGAGGTGGAATGTGCTTGGATATGTGGCTTGAAGTAGAGAGCAGAGTCGAGGGTTACTTCCAGACACTGAACATGGGGGACTGGAGAGAGTGAGAAGCCATTGACTTTAATGGATAGAGGGAAAGGTGTTGAATTCGGTACTGTTCATACTCAGTTTTAGAAATGGAGCATAAAAGAAGAATGAAATAGTAGACAGACATTGTGAGATTTTGGATAGTAAGGAGGTGATATCTATAATAATAATAATAATAATAATAATAATAAGGTAATAGTTAGTGATGAGCAAGTACTAAAAAGCTCGGGTGCTCGAGGCTCGGGCCGAGCATCCCAAGATACTCGTGTACTCGGCCCGAGCACCGAGCCCAATGTTATCCTATGGGAGACCCGAGTATTTTTGTGAAATGACCCCCGGCAGCATGTAGAAACCCTAAAAATGGCACAAAAGTCTCAGAAGAGTGCTCAAATGACATGGCAACAGCATGGGGAAGACCCCTTGAAGCATTTATCACTCAAAAGTCACAGCTGTGAACAATTTTGTCCGCGTTTTACGCCATTTTTACGGACTCACCAGAAAACCTTCCAAAATGACCCCAAAATGATTTTTCATGGCGGAAATGTTAAGGGCACATACCCAATAGTGAGATAGAGCTAATGTATGTTACTTTTTGAGATCAATACATGAAAGATTTTACGTAAAACATTGTGTGGCACTCCGATGTCCCTGAGAAGAGACGTACATAAAGGCCTCTGAGTCTAATGTGCCCATTTTGAGGAAGTGAATCTTTGTAGTAATTTCCTTTGCCAGGGCAGTCCAAAATTGTGAGGTTCACCAATGCCCCTGCATACAGACGTGCATGAGGGCCTGTAAACCTGAAGTGCCTATTGTAAGGAAGTGGGTCTATTGTAGTATAGCCCTTTGGCAGGGCAGCCAAAAATTGGGAGGCTCCACGTTGTCCCTGGATAGAGACGTGCATGAGGGCCTCAAAACATTAAGTGTCCATTGTCAGGAAGTGGGTGTATTATAGTATAGCCCTTAGGCAGGGCAGCCAAAAATTGGGAGGCTCCACGTTGTCCCTGGATAGAGACCTGTTAGGTTCTTAGTGCCTCCGTGCTTGCATTTAAAAACCGCACGTGTGTGCCTGTTGGTGGCAGCTTTCCGCTGCACTTGTGTGCGTTTTGCAAAAACTTGGATATAACGCACAAGTCTAGTGAATACACATCAGCACAGCATTGCAAAATGTGCAAGGGCGTTGTCAACGAACAAGGAAGTGGACGTGATGGTGGTGCAGGCAGAGACCGAGGTCGTGTGCAAGCTCTAATTTCGCCACAACAAAGGGCCACATCTACTCGCTCGCACGTCCTGTCCCAAATTCTTGGGGACCGCAGCAGTACACCGCTCTTGAACCAAGACCAGTGTCAACAGGTTGTTAGTTGGATAGCGGATAATGCTTCCAGTCAGATTGGCACCACCACAAACACTCTGTCTTCCACACGGTCAAGTGTCAGTAGCCGTGATACTGCACCGCACATTTCAGAACCTGATCCTCCTTCCTACCACCAGGCCGAGTACACGTCCACGGATATTACTGATCCCACACTTGGACACTCGGAAGAGCTGTTCGTTCACGTTTCCATTCACACATTCTAGCCTCTTGCCAGCTCCTGTTGAAGTGGGCCATGACGAGATTGTATGTACAGATGCCCAAATATTTGAGCAGCCACGTTCTCATGAAGTTGGCAACGTGTCTCAACAAGGGGTGGACGATGATGAGACACAATTGTCAGGAAGTCAGGAGGAGCAGGGTGCGGAAGAGGAAGACGACGTGGTGGATGATCCAGTAACTGACCCAACCTGGCAGGAGGATATGCAGAGCGAGGACAGCAGTGCACAGGGGGAGGGAGGCGTAGCATCCCAACAGGCAGTAAGAAGCAGGGTTGTGGCCCCAGGCAGACGTCAGGCAACTGTTCCCCGGAACAACACGACACAAGGTGCCTGTACAAATGTTAGGTCTTCCCGAGTCTGGCAGTTTTTTAAGTTGGCTCCAGATGATTCTAAAAAGGCCATTTGCAACACCTGCCGTGCCAGCATCAGCAGGGGTACCAAAACTAGCAGCCTGACCACCACCAGCATGATCAGGCACATGTCAGCCAAGCACCCGACTTTGTGGGATGTACAACAGAGTCGAGGAGCAGTGCTTGCTGATGTCACTGCTACGTCTTCGCTTGTTGTGCATGCGAGCCAATCCCCTGTCCATGCTGCCCGCGAACAAGCCTCCTCCGGCCCTGCACCTGCAGTTGCCCACGCAGAAATAACACCATCATCAAGCACGTCCTTGTCCCAGCGCAGCGTTCAGTTATCCATTCAGCAAACCTTTGAACGCAGGCGCAAATACACTGCCAACGCCCCACATGCCACACTTCTAAATGCTAACATTTCGCGACTGCTTGCGCTGGAAATGTTGCCTTTTAGGCTGGTTGAGACAGAAGCATTCCGCGACCTGATGGTGGCAGCTGTCCCACGTTACTCGGTCCCCAGCCGCCACTATTTCTCCCGGTGTGCCGTCCCCGCATTGCATAACCACGTGTCACAAAACATCACACGTGCCCTGAACAACGCTGTTTCAGCCAAAGTCCACCTAACCACAGACACGTGGACAAGTGCATGTGGGCAAGGCCGCTACATCTCGTTGACGTCACACTGGGTTAATATTGTGGAAGCTGGGACCCAGTCTGAGCGAGGGACGGAACACGTCCTTCACACACCAAGTTTTGCAGGCCCTACCTCAGTCAGGGTTTCACCCACACTCTACAGCTCCGGAATGTCATGCTCCTCAGCCTCCTCCTCCTCCTGCGCATCCTCATCCACTTTACCCTCCACACCAGTCCCAAGCTGGAAGTGTCGCGGGCGGAGGAGGGGACGCTTCGCTCTCCCACTGCTCGGGTCTGGCTGCCGCTGCTCTACGGCTGCTGCTGCTCGGTGGCTCGAGCGATGGCCGGATCCCGGGGACTCAAGCGACGCTCATCGCCCGTGAGTGAAAAGGGATCGTTTGGGTTTTGGGGATATTGTCCGTGACGCCACCCACGGTTGTGGTGATTGTGTGGACACCACCACTGCTCTGGACGGGGATCCCGGGAGCCTGTGACAGGGAGCAGCTTTGTTGTTATTTCTTCCCTCCATGGGTAGGGGGGTTGGTTGTCCCGGGGCCCGGTGATGGGGTAGAGATGGATGACAGGCGGGTTGCGGGGCCTGATGAGGTGCAGGGTCGCAGGGGCAGTGCTGTGCCGCACGGCACGGAGGTACTCACTCAGCCCAATGATGATGACACAGTTCACGGTAAAACAAGTGGCTGGATGGACGGGTCCCTCGGACGGCTGCGGTTGTTCCTCCCTGCAGGTTAGTGATGACTGTCTCTCCCTGCACCTAAGTTCAGTGTTGGTAGTGATGGTTTCCCACCGGTAACCCGCTCCCCGACCTGGATATGGGCCGGAGGAGCCCCTTTTGCCCACAGGCGCTGGCCCTGGGAGACGGTTGCCCTTGGCGGTGGCGGTGTCTCCCCTTCACGGTTGGACGGTTGCCTTCTATCGGGACTTGGCTGTTTGGAAACCCTGAGGTCCCCTTCACTAACGGATTTGGCAAATTCACGGCGACACCAAGCCTTGCCGGGATCCGAAAGGCCCCTGCCAATGGTGCTGGCTTCTCTTTGTATACCGGTCCGGTACGGCCGGGTCACCACCCGTCCACGGTCAATACGGCAGACTCCAATCGGCCTCCACTGCAGACGGTCACCACATCCTGCCAACCTTGCTGTCCTGTCCAGGCCACACACCCGGACCAACTTCAGGCTCTTTGCTGTCACTTTTCTCCTCTCTACTACTTTCCTCCTTCCACTTCCTTAGCTTAACTCTCACTGCCTGTGTTTTCCCTCCTCCTTGGTGGGTGGAGACCAACCGCCTGGCTCAACCCCCTGGTGTGGACAACAGCCCTGGGGAAGGCAACAAGGATTTTGTGTTTTGACTTTGATATGCCTGCAGGGAGTGTGGGGTGTGTAAGTGTTGTGCTCTGTGGCCCCTGGCTTGTCCAGGGTGACACAGAAGCACTGCAGCACTGCCTCGGCGAAGCGGCAACAGGCTGTGCTGAAGCTAATCTGCATAGGTGACAAACCCCACAATGCAGAAGAGGTGTGGACAGCTCTGAAACAGCAGGCAGATCACTGGCTCACACCTCTGAACCTAAAGCCAGGAAAGGTTGTGTGTGACAATGGCCGGAACCTGGTGGCGGCTTTGAGGCGAGGCCAGCTGACACATGTTCCATGCATGGCCCATGTGCTCAACCTCGTGGTTCAGCGGTTTCTAAAGTCATACCCAGAGCTGTCTGATCTGCTGGTAAACGTTCGCCGCCTGTCTGCACATTTTCGAAAGTCACCTACTGCTTCAGCCGGCTTTGCCGGCTTTCAGTGCCATTTTCATCTTTCGGCTCACAGACTGGTGTGTGATGTCCCCACGCGTTGGAATTCAACTCTGCACATGTTGGTCAGGATATGTGAGCAGAAGAGGGCAGTTGTTGAGTACCTGCATCACCTAAGCCGTCGGGAAATGGGTCAAACTCCACACATAACACCTGAGGAGTGGAGATGGATGTCCGACCTATGTACCATCTGCCAAAACTTTGAGGTCTCCACCAAGATGGTGAGCGGCGATGACGACATTATTATCGTCACCATACCGCTTCTCTGCCTTCTAAAATGGTCTCTGCTCAAAAAACAACCATGATGCATTGCAGGCGGAGCGCGATGAGTTTGAGCAAGAAACAGTAGTGGGTGTGGGTGATAACACACAGCCCAGCCTCGTCTCATCACAACGTGCAGTGGAGGACTATGATGAGGAGGAGGATGAAGACATGGAGCAACTCTCTGGCCAAATTGAGGATATGACATGCAGTCATATCCTCGGTTCAGCGTGGCTGGCCAGAGGACAGGGTAGATGATGATGATGAGGAGGAGGAGGAGGAGGAGGAGGACAGCATGTTCAGTCATCGTGTTGGTCAGGATACTGAAGTGATGGCTGTTAAGAGTCTGGCACACATGGCTGACTTTATGGTAAGCTGCCTGTCTCGTGACCCTCGCGTTAAGAACATCTTGGCCGACAATCATTACTGGTTGGTAACACTGTTAGACCCACGCTAAAAGGAGAACTTTATGTCTCTTATTCCCGAGGCGGAGAGGTCAGGCAAAATGCAGCAGTTCCAGAAGGCCATAGTCACGGAAGTAGGCAAAGCATTCCCCTCACAAAACGCTAGCGGCATAGGTCAGGAATCAGTGAACAACCAAGGCATACAGCCGAGAGGGGCACAAGTCCAATCCGCCAGAGGTAGGGGAACAGTCTTTAAGATGTGGGACAGTTTTCTCAGCCCCTCACATACCACAGCCCCTGAGGTGCGGGGTAGTGCCACAAGAAATCCTAAGTTTGCCCAGATGCTCAAGGAGTACCTTGCAGATCAAACAACTGTACTCCGACATTCCTCTGTGCCTTACAATTAATGGGTATCCAAGCTGGACACGTGGAATGAATTGGCTCTCTACGCCTTGGAAGTCCTGGCCTGCCCTGCCGCTAGCGTTTTGTCAGAGCGTGTTTTTAGTGCCGCAGGTGGAAACATTACAGATAAACGCACCCGCCTGTCAACTGTAAATGCTGACAGGCTGACTCTGATCAAGATGAACAAGGGTTGGATTGGGCCAGACTTCATCACCACACCACCAGCAAATGACAGCGGAATTTAAAGTTTGTAACGGGAATTTGCCATGTACCTCCACTCACCCATGGTAACACACTTCTGGACTTTGGCTAATCGCAGGACTGCTCCTCCTTCTCCTCATGCACCATCATGATGACCGTTACAATAGTTAGGCCGTTGTTTCAGGTATACCCCCAGTGGTAAATTTTTTCACCCATTCTTTCAGAATGGGCATTACAACGACAGGAGACCCGCTCCTTTGCAATGGGAACAATGTTTTGAGGCCCTCATGCACATCTCTATCCAGGGACAATATGGAGCCTGACGCTGCCACCGACAGGCACACACGTGCGGTTTTTAAATGCAAGCACGGACGCAATAAGAACCTAACAGGTTTTTAGGAGCGACAATTACTTAGAAGTCTGACACTATCAGCCACTGCTGACTGACGTGTATTATTCACTAGACTTGTGCGTTATATAATAGTTTGTGCAAAACGTGCACCTGTACGCTGCCACCGACAGGCACACACGTGCGGTTTTTAAATGCAAGCACGGACGCAATAAGAACCTAACAGGTTTTTAGGAGCGACAATTACTGAGAAGTCTGACACTATCAGCCACTGCTGACTGACGTGTATTATTCAATAGACTTGTGCGTTATATAATAGTTTGTGCAAAACGTGCACCTGTACGCTGCCACCGACAGGCACACACATGCGGTTTTTAAATGCAAGCACGGACGCAATAAGAACCTAACAGGTTTTTAGGAGCGACAATTACTGAGAAGTCTGACACTATCAGCCACTGCTGACTGACGTGTATCATTCACTAGACTTGTGCGTTATATAATAGTTTGTGCAAAACGTGCACCTGTACGCTGCCACCGACAGGCACACACGTGCGGTTTTTAAATGCAAGCACGGACGCAATAAGAACCTAACAGGTTTTTAGGAGCGACAATTACTGAGAAGTCTTACACTATCTGGACTGTTTTACACTGTGTACACCAGCCCCAGATATGATGAAGGCTGGTATACGGTCACCACTAGGAATGGCTATATACCCTGCCTGCCTGCCTGTATACTGCTACAATAGTCCTGACAAGGACTCTTCTGGTCACTAGCCTGTATTCTGACCTGGCTATACCCTGCCTGTATATAGCAACAATAGTCCTTAGAAGGACTCTGCTACTGTACTCCGACCTGGCTATACCCTGCATGCCTGTATACAACTTATTGTATGTCCTGAGAAGGACTTCTGGTCACACTGTTTGCAGCCCTGCTCCAGAAATAACTATAAAGGGCCGCAAACCTTTCCCTGAAGCAGCAACACTCTCCCTGCACTGACTGTCTGGATGGCTGTGAGCAGAGCACAGCGCGCCCGCCGGTATAAAGGCTCGGTCACGCTGTGCGGGCCGGCCAATCACTGCAATTCCACAACGAACAGGGCTGTGGCATTGCAGTGGTCTGCCAGCCAATCCCTGCATGAGAATAACGAATAACGTTTGGAACACCATTCTAAGTCTGAACTGGGTGCAAAAAACCTAAAAAAACATCACTATGGGGAGATAAGGTATGCACACCAGTGACTATGTAAGGGGAATACATGGAATAGCAGAAACTGCTGTGTGAATACTGACTTGAAAAATCCAATAGCTATGTGTAAAAGTGAAAATGTGAAAATGGAATCTGCATTGCTGCCATGAACATATGAATCAAGAGAAATTTAGCTACTGAATTGATCAATGCAATAGAGCCCCAACACTACGCCAAAGTATTTCTCTACGTTGGGGTCCCTAGCTTGTGTGTGTCCTCTCATGCAGTTAAAAAACTTACCGTGTATGGGAAGCTGAGACCCAGGCTATTTATGCGTATTGTATGGATTGGCAATAGGTGTGGTGGGGAGGGTTCACAAACGAAAAACTACTAACAATAACGAATAACGTTTGGAACACCATTCTAAGTCTAAACTGGGTGCAAAAAACCTAAAAAAACATCACTATGGGGAGATAAGGTATGCACACCAGTGACTATGTAAGGGGAATACATGGAATAGCAGAAACTGCTGTGTGAATACTGACTTGAAAAATCCAATAGCTATGTGTAAAAGTGAAAATGTGAAAAATGGAATCTCTATTGCTGCCATGAACATATGAATCAAGAGAAATTTAGCTACTGAATTGATCAATGCAATAGAGCCCCAACACTACGCCAAAGTATTTCTCTACGTTGGGGTCCCTAGCTTGTGTGTGTCCTCTCATGCAGTTAAAAAACTTACCGTGTATGGGAAGCTGAGACCCAGGCTATTTATGCGTATTGTATGGATTGGCAATAGGTGTGGTGGGGAGGGTTCACAAACGAAAAACTACTAACAATAACGAATAACGTTTGGAACACCATTCTAAGTCTGAACTGGGTGCAAAAAACCTAAAAAAACATCACTATGGGGAGATAAGGTATGCACACCAGTGACTATGTAAGGGGAATACATGGAATATCAGAAACTGCTGTGTGAATACTGACTTGAAAAATCCAATAGCTATGTGTAAAAGTGAAAATGTGAAAAATGGAATCTGCATTGCTGCCATGAACATATGAATCAAGAGAAATTTAGCTACTGAATTGATCAATGCAATAGAGCCCCAACACTACGCCAAAGTATTTCTCTACGTTGGGGTCCCTAGCTTGTGTGTGTCCTCTCATGCAGTTAAAAAACTTACCGTGTATGGGAAGCTAAGACCCAGGCTATTTATGCGTATTGTATGGATTGGCAATAGGTGTGGTGGGGAGGGTTCACAAACGAAAAATTACTAACAATAACGAATAACGTTTGGAACACCATTCTAAGGCGGGCTTTGCACGCTGCGACATCAGTAACAATGTGTTACCGATGCTGCAGCGATAGTCCCGCCCCCGTCGCACGTGCGATATATAGTGAAAGCTGCCGTAGCGATTATTATCGCTACGGCAGCTTTACACACACATACCTGCCGTGCGACGTCGCTCTGGCCGGCGACCCGCCTCCTTCCTTAGGGGGCGGGTCGTGCGGAAACACAGTGACGTCACACGGCAGGCGGCCAATTGAAGCGGAGGGGCGGAGATGAGCAGGATGTAAACATCCCGCCCACCTCTGTCCTTCTCATTGCAGCCGGCGGCAGGTAAGGAGATGTTCCTCGCTCCTGCGGCTTCATACACAGCGATGTGTGCTGCCGCAGGAGCGAGGAACAACATCGCACCTGTCGCTGCACCGGCATTATGGAAATGTCGGAGGCTGCAGCGATGATACGATAACGACGCTTTTGCGCTCGTTCATCGTATCAAAAAGGATTTGCACGTTGCGATATCGACTGCGACGCCGGATGTGCGTCACTTTCGATTTGACCCCACCGACATCGCACGTGCAATGTCGCAACGTGCAAAGCCCGCCTAAGTCTGAACTGGGTGCAAAAAACCTAAAAAAACATCACTATGGGGAGATAAGGTATGCACACCAGTGACTATGTAAGGGGAATACATGGAATATCAGAAACTGCTGTGTGAATACTGACTTGAAAAATCCAATAGCTATGTGTAAAAGTGAAAATGTGAAAAATGGAATCTGCATTACTGCCATGAACATATGAATCAAGAGAAATTTAGCTACTGAATTGATCAATGCAATAGAGCCCCAACACTATTGCATTGATCAATTCAGTAGCTAAATTTCTCTTGATTCATATGTTCATGGCAGCAATGCAGATTCCATTTTTCACATTTTCACTTTTACACATAGCTATTGGATTTTTCAAGTCAGTATTCACACAGCAGTTTCTGCTATTCCATGTATTCCCCTTACATAGTCACTGGTGTGCATACCTTATCTCCCCATAGTGATGTTTTTTTAGGTTTCTTGCACCCAGTTCAGACTTAGAATGGTGTTCCAAACGTTATTCGTTATTGTTAGTAGTTTTTTGTTTGTGAACCCTCCCCACCACACCTATTGCCAATCCATACAATACGCATAAATAGCCTGGGTCTCAGCTTCCCATACACGGTAAGTTTTTTAACTGCATGAGAGGACACACACAAGCTAGGGACCCCAACGTAGAGAAATACTTTGGCGTAGCGTTGGGGCTCTATTGCATTGATCAATTCAGTAGCTAAATTTCTCTTGATTCATATGTTCATGGCAGCAATGCAGATTCCATTTTTCACATTTTCACTTTTACACATAGCTATTGGATTTTTCAAGTCAGTATTCACACAGCAGTTTCTGCTATTCCATGTATTCCCCTTACATAGTCACTGGTGTGCATACCTTATCTCCCCATAATCCCTGCATGAGGGCTGGCTCTCAAAAGAGCGCCAACATGCAGGGATGAAGACCACGAGTACAGCACGAGTATCGCGAGATTACTCGGTCCCCGCCGAGTAGCCCGAGTACAGTGATACTCGTGCGAGTACCGAGTAGTAACAAGCATGCTCGCTCATCACTAGTAATAGTAACTGATCAGCTAAATTTTGGGGGACCTCTGACACTGGGATGGAGTTGTCCAAACTGACCAGCTGCATTAAATATAGCTGGTTATATGAACTAATATTTTCTGTATTTAAGATTTGATTTAATGTTAACATTATTCTTCCAACAGCAGAAGTACAAAAGAGTCCCGGGTCTGACTTTCTTTGCAAATCCATTTCCTTATTTCAGGCTTCACTACCTGAACGTTTCAGCTCCTTCCGAGCTTTCAACAGTGTTAATAGGGGTGAAATGCCAATCATCGTTCACATTTTGTTTTTCCAACAACAGCTGTCCATCAGTTCACAGGTTGCAAATACTACTATAGCTTAGCCCTTTTCACTTTAATCAAACTGAACTCAATATCAAAGGTTACACACATCTTGAAAAATTAAGATATGTTTTTTCAAATTTAAGATACAGTTAGGTCCAGAAATATTTGGACAGTGACACAATTTTCGTGAGTTGGGCTCTGCATGCCACCACATTGGATTTGAAATGAAACCTCTACAACAGAATTCAAGTGCAGATTGTAACGTTTAATTTGAAGGTTTCAACAAAAATATCTGATAGAAATTGTAGGAATTGTACACATTTCTTTACAAACACTCCACATTTTAGGAGGTCAAAAGTAATTGGACAAATAAACCAAACCCAAACAAAATATTTTTATTTTCAATATTTTGTTGCGAATCCTTTGGAGGCAATCACTGCCTTAAGTCTGGAACCCATGGACATCACCAAACACTGAGTTTCCTTCTTCTTAATCCTTTGCCAGGCCTTTACAGCCGCAGCCTTCAGGTCTTGCTTGTTTGTGGGTCTTTCCGTCTTAAGTCTGGATTTGAGCAAGTGAAATGCATGCTCAATTGGGTTAAGATCTGGTGATTGACTTGGCCATTGCAGAATGTTCAACTTTTTTGCACTCATGAACTCCTGGGTAGCTTTGGCTGTATGCTTGGGGTCATTGTCCATCTGTACTATGAAGCGCCGTCCGATCAACTTTGCGACATTTGGCTGAATCTGGGCTGAAAGTATATCCCGGTACACTTCAGAATTCATCCGGCTACTCTTGTCTGCTGTTATGTCATCAATAAACACAAGTGACCCAGTGCCATTGAAAGCTATGCATGCCCATGCCATCACGTTGCCTCCACCATGTTTTACAGAGGATGTGGTGCGCCTTGGATCATGTGCCGTTCCCTTTCTTCTCCAGTCTTTTTTCTTCCCATCATTCTGGTACAGGTTGATCTTTGTCTCATCTGTCCATGGAATACTTTTCCAGAACTGAGCTGGCTTCATGAGGTGTTTTTCAGCAAATTTAACTCTGGCCTGTCTATTTTTGGAATTGATGAATGGTTTGCATCTAGATGTGAATCCTTTGTATTTACTTTCATGGAGTCTTCTCTTTACTGTTGACTTAGAGACAGATACACCTACTTCACTGAGAGTGTTCTGGACTTCAGTTGATGTTGTGAATGGGTTCTTCTTCACCAAAGAAAGTATGCGGCGATCATCCACCACTGTTGTCATCCATGGACGCCCAGGCCTTTTTGAGTTCCCAAGCTCACCAGTCAATTCCTTTTTTCTCAGAATGTACCCGACTGTTGATTTTGCTACTCCAAGCATGTCTGCTATCTCTCTGATGGATTTTTTCTTTTTTTTCAGCCTCAGGATGTTCTGCTTCACCTCAATTGAGAGTTCCTTAGACCGCATGTTGTCTGGTCACAGCAACAGCTTCCAAATGCAAAACCACACACCTGTAATCAACCCCAGACCTTTTAACTACTTCATTGATTACAGGTTAACGAGGGAGACGCCTTCAGAGTTAATTGCAGCCCTTAGAGTCCCTTGTCCAATTACTTTTGTTCCCTTGAAAAAGAGGAGGCTATGCATTACAGAGCTATGATTCCTAAACCCTTTCTCCGATTTGGATGTGAAAACTCTCATATTGCAGCTGGGAGTGTGCACTTTCAGCCCATATTATATATAGAATTGTATTTCTGATCATGTTTTTGTAAATAGCTAAAATAACAAAACTTGTGTCACTGTCCAAATATTTCTGGACCTAACTGTAAGTCCTTAAAGAGATTAAATGCTTTCAGCAAACCTCTTCCCCCATCGTTAGTTTATGTAAAAAAGGGTTGTGTTGTGTTTCTACAGTTGCCTTTTCTGTGACATTACATTGACAGCATTGAAGTAAATCGCTTGTCCCGTTTACACCTGCAGAACATTTGAGCTGAATGGTTAGCTTTAGCTTACAAATTTTATTTAAGAGAAAAGTTGTTTAAAGAAAGATTTTTAAAGCTCTGTTAGCCTAATTTCTATATGGGTATAAAATTATAAAATACAATTATCACACAATTTTAGCTCTAAAAATAGCATTTAAAGTAGAATATACATCACTATTAGTGATGAGCGAGTATGCTTGTTACTACTCGGTACTCGCACGAGTATCACTGTACTCGGGCTACTCGGCGGGGACCGAGTAATCTCGCGATACTCGTGCTGTACTCGTGGTCTTCATCCCTGCATGTTGGCGCTCTTTTGAGAGCCAGCCCTCATGCAGGGATTGGCTGGCAGACCACTGCAATGCCACAGCCCTGTTAGTTGTGGAATTGCAGTGATTGGCCGGCCTGCACAGCGTGACCGAGCCTTTATACCGGCGGGCGCGCTGTGCTCTGCACACAGCCATGTCATATTCCCTGCTTTCCCCGCCCACAGGCGCCTATGATTGGTTGCAGTGAGACACGCCCCCACGCTGAGTGACAGGTGTCTCACTGCACCCAATCACAGCAGCCGGTGGGCGTGTCTATACTGTGCAGTAAAATAAATAAATAAATAATTTAAAAAAATGGCGTGCGGTCCCCCTCAATTTTAATACCAGCCAGATAAAGCCATACAGCTGAAGGCTGGTATTCTCAGGATGGGGAGCCCCACGTTATGGGGAGCCCCCCAGCCTAACAATATCAGTCAGCAGCCGCCTAGAATTGCCGCATACATTATATGTGACAGTTCTGGGACTGTATCCGGCTCTTCCCGATTTACCCTAGTGCGTTGGCAAATCGGGGTAATAAGGAGTTAATGGCAGCCCATAGCTGCCACTAAATCCTAGATTAATCATGTCAGGCGTCTCCCCGAGAAACCTTCCATGATTAATCTGTAAATTACAGTTAAAAAACACACAACTGAAAAATCCTTTATTAGAAATAAAAAACAATAACAAAGTCCCTCATCACCAATTTATTAACCCCGACAAACCCTCCATGTCCAGCGTAATCCACAGACCTCCAGCGTCACGTCCAGCTCTGCTGCATGCAGGTGACAGGAGATGCAGAATGCACCGCCGCTCCGGTCAGCTTCACACAGCAACTGAGGTGAGTAGCGCGATCAGCTGCTGTCAGTCAGGTAACTCACGGCCACCGCTGGATCCAGCGGTGGCCACGATTAACCTCAGTGACAGCTCAGCTGATCGCGCTACTCACCTCAGTTGCTGCATGGAGCTGACCGGTGTGGCGGTGAGTAGCGCGATCAGCTGAGCTGTCACTGAGGTTACCCGCGGCCACCGCTGCATCCACCACTGGATCCAGGTAACCTCAGTGACAGCTCAGCTGATCGCTATACTCACCTCAGTTGCTGCGTGGAGCTGACCGGTGCGGCGGCGAGTAGCACGATCAGCTGCTGTCACTGAGGTTACCCGCGGCCACCGCTGCATCCACCGCTGGATCCAGGTAACCTCAGTGACAGCTCAGCTGATCGCGCGGCTGTCTTCAGTTGCTGTGTGAAGTTGACAGGAGCGGTGGTTTCTTCTGCAGCTCCTGTCACCTTCATGCAGCACAGCTGGATGCGACGCTGGAGGACTATGGAGTACGCCGGACATGGAGGGTTTGTCGGAGTTAATAAATTGGTAATGAGGGACTTTGTTAGTGTTTTTTATTTCTAATAAAGGATTTTTCGGGTGTGTGTGTTTTTTAACTGTAATTTACAGATTAATCATGGAAGGAATCTCGGGGACGTCCAGCTCTGCTGCATGCAGGTGACAGGAGATGCAGAATGCACCGCCGCTCCGGTCAGCTTCACACAGCAACTGAGGTGAGTAGCGCGATCAGCTGCTGTCAGTCAGGTAACTCACGGCCACCGCTGGATCCAGCGGTGGCCACGATTAACCTCAGTGACAGCTCAGCTGATCGCGCTACTCACCTCAGTTGCTGCATGGAGCTGACCGGTGTGGCGGTGAGTAGCGCGATCAGCTGAGCTGTCACTGAGGTTACCCGCGGCCACCGCTGCATCCACCACTGGATCCAGGTAACCTCAGTGACAGCTCAGCTGATCGCTATACTCACCTCAGTTGCTGCGTGGAGCTGACCGGTGCGGCGGCGAGTAGCACGATCAGCTGCTGTCACTGAGGTTACCCGCGGCCACCGCTGCATCCACCGCTGGATCCAGGTAACCTCAGTGACAGCTCAGCTGATCGCGCGGCTGTCTTCAGTTGCTGTGTGAAGTTGACAGGAGCGGTGGTTTCTTCTGCAGCTCCTGTCACCTTCATGCAGCACAGCTGGATGCGACGCTGGAGGACTATGGAGTACGCCGGACATGGAGGGTTTGTCGGAGTTAATAAATTGGTAATGAGGGACTTTGTTAGTGTTTTTTATTTCTAATAAAGGATTTTTCGGGTGTGTGTGTTTTTTAACTGTAATTTACAGATTAATCATGGAAGGAATCTCGGGGAAACGCCTGACATGATTAATCTAGGATTTAGTGGCAGCTATGGGCTGCCAATAACTCCTTATTACCCCGATTTGCCAACGCACCAGGGCAAATCGGGAAGAGCCGGGTACAGTCCCAGAACTGTCGCATATAATGTATGCGGCAATTCTGGGCGGCTGCTGACTGATATTGTTAGGCTGGGGGGCTCCCCATAACGTGGAGCTCCTCATCCTGAGAATACCAGCCTTCAGCCGTATGGCTTTATCTGGCTGGTATTAAAATTGGGGGGACCGCACACCGTTTTTTTTACTTATTTAATTATTTATTTCATTGCACAGTATACACACACCCACCGGCTGCTGTGTTTGGGTGCAGTGAGACACCTGTCACTCAGCGTGGGGGCATGTCTCACTGCAACCAATCATAGGCGCCGAAAAGCAAGAAAGCAGGGAATACGAGATTGTTTAATGAGCGGCCGGCTTTTTCAAAAGAGGAAAAGCCGCTGGAGTTTAGGGAATAAATCTGTGGAGAGAAAAGCGCATATAGGGTCTTACCCCAGTATATAAGGGGTGGGCGGAGGGTGAAACTACTCACCAGATGTCGTTGTGAGAGTCACAACAACTGTAATCGCATGTAGAATCTGATCCAAGGCTGCAGCCACACGAATTGGCAGATAACAGAGAGCAAAAGAGAGGGGTGTTTGATACTGTGCCAGAGGATCACAGGAACAGATGTTTAGATTAATGCATCTTTATTTCCTCCAGGTCTATGCGTTTCAGGAGCCACTGCCCCCTTCCTCAGGACCGTCAGGAGAGACAAAACATCAAATCTGTGAAAGATTTGATGTTTTGTCTCTCCTGACGGTCCTGAGGAAGGGGGCAGTGGCTCCTGAAACGCATAGACCTGGATGAAATAAAGATGCATTAATCTAAACATCTGTTCCTGTGATCCTTTGGCGCAGTATCAAACACCCCTCTCTTTTGCTCTCTGTTAGCTGGAGTTTAGTGAACAGCTGTGCAGTGCCGCGGCAGTGAACGGGGAACGGTAAGTAAGAGAGAGGGGGGAGAATGACTGACAGACTGTGAGAGGGGGACAGACAAGACAGAGAGAGACAGACAGAGCGAGACCGACCGACGGGAGATAGAATGAAAAAAAAAATGACCGACATCGCTAGTAAAAAGCACAAAACGTGCGTTTTGTACATCGGAGTGCCACACAATGTTTTACGTAAAATCTTTCATGTATTAATCTCAAAAAGTAACATACACCAGCTCTATCTCACTATTGGGTATGTGCCCTTAACATTTCCGCTATGAAAATTCATTTTAGTGTCATTTTGGAAGGTTTTCTGGTGAGTCCGTAAAAATGGCGTAAAACTCGGACAAAATTGTTCACAGCTGTGACTTTTGAGTGATAAATGCTTCAAGGGGTCTTCCCCATGCTGTTGCCATGTCATTTGAGCACTCTTCTGAGACTTTTGTGACATTTTTAGGGTTTCTACATGCTGCCGGGGGTCATTTCAGAAAAATACTTGGGTCTCCCATAGGATAACATTGGGCTCGGTGCTCGGGCCGAGTACACGAGTATCTTGGGATGCTCGGCCCGAGCCTCGAGCACCCGAGCTTTTTAGTACTCGCTCATCACTAATCACTATAAACAAAATGAAAACATTTCTTTAAACCATATTGTAATTCAAAAACTTTGAACGCGCTTCAAAAGAAATCCAAACTCTTAGAATTTCTATAAACCTTCCCCCCATTCTCAAATTTGACATCTTTTAACAAAGAATGCTGGTTTGAATATAGACTTTAGGCCTCCTTGAATGGCAGCTTGTGGCCTTATAATAAAGGTTAGCTTATGATGATTATAATTATCCTTAAGATGATCATCACAATAATAATCAGCATCATTATCTTCTATTTATTGAGTTTAATTCCAGTTTTGCATGTCTGCATTATGACCACAAACTCTGGAAACAGCCCAATTAGCAAGAATATGTTTAGCTCAGATGAATAGCTGCTTTAAGCACATCTAATTTATATATTATTAAAAAGGATTGTTTCTAAGGACCCGAGAGGAACATTTAGTTTTCATTATTAATGCCCGTGTGCTAGTGTTCATTTGTAGTCACTGAGCTGTTTGCAGATTCTTGAACCAAGCCAGCTTGTCATGAATATTCACCCATTTTGTTCATCAGCTCTTTTCAAACTATTCTTTATCCTTTTTGGATTTAAAGTAAGAACTTTCTTTGTGTTAAACCTGCTTACTGTACTTATTGTATATTCATTATAGTTACTCGGATGCTAAACAATATAGTGTAATACTAGATAGAATGCAAACAACCCAATACTAAGATTGGTCAGTTTCAGACTTCGGCACTTCTCACAGGGATGCTTTTCATGTAGTTTTGCAGTTAAAATAGTTAAACTCAAGTAATATCTTGAAATGCACACAGTTCTCCTGTATCTTTCAATTCCTTGTTGCTAGTAGAGATGAGCAATCCTGATCAGCAAAGATTGGAGAAGGTTAAAATCGCACAATCTTTGGCCTGATCGGATCGGACATCTGAACATTTACCACAAAAGTTGGTGATCTTGCCAAGGATCAGTAAATGTTCGGATGGCAAAAACCATCCTCTCCCTGCCCATCACAGCCGTGTCAAGTATTGCCATGGCTGTGATTGGCCACTGTGAAAAAGGAAGCAAAAAGGTGAAAGAAGTACATACCGAGTCTCCCAACTGCTGCAGTGCTACTTCCGGGGCCAATAATTATCCCTAATGGATATTCACTGCTTTTTTCAGCCACCGGCATCTCTGATTGGCTTCAGTCAGACCCCGCCACCAGACAGCGTCTGTGATTGGTCATGGTATAAAATAAATAAATTAAAAAATTGGCATAGGGTCCCCTCATCTATGGATACCAGGAGGTGCAAATTTGGTGGTGATATTTGGTGCAGAAATTTCACCACCAAATTTGCACCTCCTGGAAGAAAACTGCACTGAAGCGGTGCCAAAACCGTTTTTGTTCATTTTTTTACCAAGAGACACAGATTTGGTAATGAAATTTCTACACTATATACCTGAACCCAATCTGCACCTCCTGTCAAAAAAATAATCGTATCACTACCGCATTATACTGCATGCGGTAGTGATATATTTTTTCACAGGAGCTGTAGATTGGGTGCAGAAATATGTTGTACAAATTTTAGTACCAAATCTGCATCTCTTGGCAAAAAACCCCACAGTTTTCTGCCAGGAGATGCAGATCTGTGAACTCAGTGCGAGTTCATTGAGGTCCCCTGAGGTCAGGTGTACCTGCGGACACAGATGGAGTGCCATTTGAACCTCCAGCCATGATCGCAACTAACCTGAGTGACGTTACCGCTCATCGCTGCTGCTCATTCATTCTCTGCCTGAAGCTCTCAGCAGGTAGTCATTGTTTCATGTGCACTAGCTGTGCCTTCAGATGTAGCAGAGCTGGGATCGTTGTGGAATCTCGTAGTGTGGATTACGTCAGACTTGGGTGTTCTGGGTTTAATAAATTGGTGAAAGAGGGAGCTTTTTTATTTTTGTTTTTAAATAAAGGATTTTTCTGTGTGTTTGTGTTCACTTATCTTTACTTATAGGATAAGTGGTGAGGCAGTCTCAAAGATCATTACCCATCACTTATCCAGGGCTTAGGGGCAGCTATGAGCTGACATTAACCCCTTATTGGCCTGATTGCCACCACATCAGGGCAATTGGGTAGAGCCCAGTAAAGTGCTTGGATAATGGCATCTAATGTATGCGGCAATCCTTGGTAGCTGCAGGCTGCTATTTTTAAGCTGTGGGGTGCCCAATAACCATGGGTCTCCCCAGCCTGAGAATAACAGATCCCAGCTGTCGGGCTTTATCTTGACTGGGTATCAAAATTGGAGAGGCCTGCATACTGTTTTGTTAAATTATTTATTTAAATATTTTTGCAAACAATATTTAAGCCGCATGCGGTTCCTCTTATTTTGATACATAGCCAAGAAAAAGCGCACGGCTGTGGGCTTCAGCCTGTAGCTCTGTCTTTATCTTTGCTGGAGTTAATAGATGGAGGGACCCTATGCCAATTGTTTAATTTATTTATTTTATATCACAATAAAAACCTGCACTCAGTGTCTGTAATTCCAACCAATCACAGATGCTGCCTGGGTGGCAGGGTCTGACTGCAGCTAATCAGAGATATCAGTGGCTGAGGAAAGCAGTGAATATGGATGAGGGATAATTATCAATCCCAGGCAGCACGGTGGCTCAGTGGTTAGCACTGCAGCTTTGCAGCACTGGGGTCTTGGGTTCAAATCACACCAAGGACACCATCTGCAAGGATGTTTATATGTTCTCCCCATGTTTGCGTGGGCTTCCTCTGGATTCTCCAGTTTCCTCCCACACTCCAAAGACATGCAGATAGGGAATTTAGATTGTGAGCCCCAATGGGGACAGTGTTGCCAATTTATGTAAAGCGCTGTGGAATCAATAGCGCTATATAAGTGAATAAATATAAATAAACAAATAATCTCAGAAATAGCGCTGCAGCTGCTGGGAGACTCCGTAAGTATGTACTGCTCTAGCTCTTCTATTTTCTTTCTTTTACAGTCCCCTACACTATTTTACAAAATATCACTTTTGTCTCACATCTCTTTTGTCTCCCTTTGAATTTAATGGGTTTGGCTAGGATCAAAGATTGGATCCGCTAGGATTGCAAATCCGATCGCTGATCTAACGCGGGATCAGCGAATCTGAACCAATTCGATCTTTGGCAGGATCACTCATTTCTAGTTCACTAGCTTAGGCCTGCTGCTAAGCTTATGCTACAGTAACACATTAATGATCTGTCAGTGCTTGCTCTGAAGTCTACTCCAGTTAACCTGAGGGGTGTGACTAGGTGCACATCAGGTTTTCACCAGAGTCTCTGATGGCGATAATGGGCTGGGCTGCCAGTAGCCACCAGGTGCTACTCAGGGAGACTTGAACAGTTGGCCCCTGTCGAGGTACGGACACAGACAGTCAGATATCCACAGGTGCAGCCAGAATGGCTTATGCAGACTGGACAGCATGAAGTTGCAGAAATGAATGATTCATATGAAACAGCAGGGTAGCCGGGACGGTAGGTACTGACAGATACAGCGGGTATGGCTGGTACAGCAGGCATGGAGGGGACAGCAGGCATTGCAGATATGACTGGTACAGCAGGCACGGCTGGTATGGATTTGTGCAGCAGTGGGTACGGTAGGTAGTAGAATACAGACTGGTGTGAGAAATACAGGAGAATCTGCAGCACAAAGATAAGTGACCTGACAACTAACAACAGGTCTCTAAGATTAGACCACAATTCCCAGGCACCTCCCATAGGGGAAGGATGACTTACATACCTAGTACCTCTCAGCCTATGGCTGAGAGTCACTTCTGGGTTAGCATGCATTGGCCCTTTAAGAATAGGTACACATGCCCTAAGCATGCTCCAAGGAGACTTTCATAGTGTTCACAGGCCATGAAAGCTAGTAGCAGTCACCGGGGACACAGAAGCCACCACTGAGCAACCTGGAGGGTGATTGTACCGGTGTCCCCACTGGAGGAGGGGGAGCAGGACAGTATGGAGACACTGGTACTGATTTTACAAGTTTTATTTCCATAAAAAATAATAACAGTTTTTCTATCACAGATTTTATCAATTGCAACACAACATATGTAATATACAGCGCCTTGCGAAAGTATTCGGCCCCCTTAAATTTTTCAACCTTTTCCTACATTTCAGGATTCAAACATAAAGATAAAAATGTTGATGTTATGGTGAAGAATCAACAACAAGAACAACAAGTTGGACACAATTGTGAAGTTGGATGAAATTTATTGCTTACTTTAAACTTTTGTAAAAAAAAAAAAGAATAAACTGAAAATTGGGGTGTGCAATATTATTCGGCCCCTTTACTTTCAGTGCAGAAAACTCACTCCAGAAGTTCATTGAGGATCTCTGAATGATCCAATGTTGTCCTAAATGACTGATGATGATAAATATAATCCTCCTGTGTGTAATCAAGTCTCCGTATAAATGCACCTGCTCTGTGATAGTCTCAGTGTTCTCTTTAAAGCGCAGATAGCATCATGAAGACCAAGGAACACAACAGGCATGTCCGTGATACTGTTGTGGAGAAGTTTAAAGCTTGATTTGGTTACAAAACGTTTCCCAAAACTTTAAACATCTCAAGAAGCACTGTGCAAGCGATCATATTGAAATGGAAGGAGTATCATACCACTGCAAATCTACCAAGACCCGGCCGTTCATCCAAACTTTCATCTCAAACAAGGAGAAGACTGATCAGAGATGCATCCAAGAGGCCCATGATCACTCTGGATGAACTGCAGAGATCTACAGCTGAGGTGGGAGAGTGTGTCCATAGGACAACAATCAGTCGTACACTGCACAAATCTGGCCTTTATGGAAGAGTGGCAAGGAGAAAGCCACTTCTCAAAGATATCCATAAAAAGTGTCTTTTAAAGTTTGCTACAAGCCACCTAGGGGACACACCAAACATGTGGAAGAAGGTGCTCTGGTCAGATGAAACCAAAAGCTAACTTTTTGGGCACAATGCCAAGTGATATGTTTGGCATAAAAGCAACACAGCTTATCACCCTGAACATACCATCTCCACTGTCAAACATGGTGGTGGCAGCATCATGGTTTGGGCCTGCTTTTCTTCAGCAGGGACAGGGAAGATGGTTAAAATTGATGGGAAGATGGATGGAGCCAAATACAGGACCATTCTTGAAGAAAACCTGTTGGAGTCTGCAAAAGACCTGAGACTGGAATGATTTGTCTTTCAACAAGACAATGATCCCAAATATAAAGCAAAATCTACAGTGGAATGGTTCACAAATAAACATATCCAGGGGTTAGAATGGCCAAGTCAAAGTCCAGACCTGAATCCAATCGAGAATCTGTGAAAAGAGCTGAAAACTGCTGTTCACAAATGCTCTCCATCCAACCTCACTCAGCTCGAGCTGTTTGCAAAGGAAAAATGGGCAAGAATTTCAGTCTCTCGATGTGCAAAACTGATAGAGACATACCCCAAGAGACTTGCAGCTGTAATCTCAGCAAAAGGTGGCGCTACAAAGTATTAACTTAAAGGGGCCAAATTATATTGCACGTCCCAATTTTCAGTTTATTCCTTTTTATGAAAGTTTAAAATAAGCAATAATTTTTGTTCAACTTCACAATTGTGTCCCACTTGTTGATTCTTCACCATAGCATTAAAAATTTTTATCTTTATGTTTGAAGCCTGAAATGTGGGAATAGGTTGAAAAATTCAAAGGGGTCAAATACTTTTGCAAGGCACTGTATTTGACAAAAAGCAAAAGCTGCAAACTTCAATATCTGGGCTGTACATTGGGTCTTCTAAAGAGACACATCAGAAGGCATTTATCAGATGCAACCAATTCCCCATATCACAGGAGCCTCTGCTGCTTCAAAACTCTTTTCCCATATTCATCAAGAAAATAGAAATAGCTTTAGCTTCAGAGGAATTGAAAAAAAATGTATAGACTTGTGAAGGGTGGGGACTACAGAAGAAAATTACTAAACATTTTGGATCTTTACAGAAAGATGTTTAGAAACATGCGTACCATATGGTTTAACTATTAAACAGGCTCTTATTTCACAATGATTTATAATGCATGTGACAGGTAATATTTGTCGGTTGTGTGCATTTATATGTTTTTATTAGAAATATAGCCTGCTTACACATGAAGATTTCACCAAAGTGTATATTCATAAGCCCAAAGGTTACACCAGGACCAAGGTGGGAGCTCACCATACAAAAGAAATTAGGTAATTGAAAAAGGAGGAGATCCAGCAAACAAAAGGGATTTCCTTTAATTCATTTAAAAATTAATAAAATTTTATTTCTTCATATTAAAAAGTCCAAAGACAGTAACATGACAGTGTGAAATTGCAGTTACATTGCGACTACGCATTTTGGCACATTATGCCTTCATCATGGTCTAATCAAATAAAGGATTTTTTTTTACTATATAGAGGTTTAAAAATTGCAGTAGAGCGTGTTCTCTCAATTTGAGAGTAGTTTTTGAACATATTCCCTCTAACATTAAATGACTGCAAAGTCACACATGTTTGGCAATCCAGGATCATGACATAATATAATACAACTCTAAATAGTATAATACAAATTAAATCTATATATATAATTGCCTTATTCTGTCTGTCTGTCTGTCTGTCTTGCTCCAAAATTGTGTCACCGTGACCGTGTCACCGTGACAGTGTCGTTAGAGTGACAACTGTCGGATTGGCCGCTGGGCTCGGCCTGGCCCCGCCCCCCCATGGATTGGCCGCTCGCCCCGACCCTCCGCACGCATCGACCGCTCGGCCACGCCCCCAGCCCAGACATAACCTTGCGATGCTGGGATCGTGACGGAGCCGGTGTACGCTGGTAACCATGATAAACATCGGTTAACTATAGAAAGCGCTTCCCTTAGTTACCAGATATGTATCATGGTTACCAGCGAACACCGGCTCCCGGTACACATTTTCAGGGAGCCGGCATATCCTGAGGTCAATAATAAAGTGTCATGCAGCGGTGAAAGAGTTAAAGACACTGCAAGACACTTCATTCTAGGCAGTGGGCACCCTCAGAAGAGAGAGGACAGAAGAAAGAAGACCCCGCAGTCATACTCGACAGACGCCGACCGGGAGCAGGTGAGCGCATCAAGGTCCTGCAGAGGCGGAATACACACACAAGCACACACATAAGAACAGACACACACACATCAGATCACACTCACTCTCACACACACCTCACACACACATCAGAACGCATCCACACACTCACAACATCCAGTGATATCGCTTACTTCTCGGCGGCGATACTGTGCGTGCAGTGACCTTCCAGGACCTGCCGGAGGATCACATGGCCGGAAGCATGTGGTATCTCCGGATGTTGTGAGTGTGTGAGCGCGTATGTGCGATATCGTCAGTGTGTGTGTGCGTGTATTTGATCGGATGTGTGCGTGTATGCGATCAGATGTGTGCGTGTATGCGATCAGATGTGTGCGTGTATGCGATCGGATGTGTGCGTGTATGCGATCAGATGTGTGCGTGTATGCGATCGGATGTGTGCGTGTGTTCTGATGTGTGAGTGTATGCGATCGGATCTGTGAGTGTCGACAGAAGGCACAGGAGCACGGCGTGCAGCACAGCTGCTGGGACCGCCCAACGGAGGGCACAGGGAGAAGTGGGGTGTGAGTGTATGCGATCAGATGTGTGCGTGTATACTGTCTGATTTGTGACTGTGAAGCACGATGGGGAGTGCGCAGCATGGGGGATGGAGCACGATGGGGGGTGCGCAGCATGGGGGATGGAGCACGATGGGGGGTGCACAGCATGGGGGATGGAGCACGATGGGGGGTGCGCAGCATGGGGGATGGAGCACGATGGGGGGTGCGCAGCATGGGGGGTGCGCAGCATGGGGGATGGAGCATGATGGGGGGTGCGCAGCATGGGGGATGGAGCACGATGGGGGGTGCACAGCATGCGGGATGGAGCACGATGGGGAGTGCGCAGCATGGGGGATGGAGCACGATGGGGAGTGCGCAGCATGGGGGATGGAGCACGATGGGGGGTGCGCAGCATGGGGGATGGAGCACGATGGGGGTTGCGCAGCATGGGGGATGGAGCACGATGGGGAGTGCGCAGCATGGGGGATGGAGCACGATGGGGGGTGCGCAGCATGGGGGATGGAGCATGATGGGGGGTGCGCAGCATGGGGGATGGAGCACGACGGGGGGTGCGCAGCATGGGGGATGGAACACGATGGGGAGTGCGCAGCATGGGGGATGGAGCACGATGGGGAGTGCGCAGCATGGGGGATGGAGCACGATGGGGGTGCACAGCATGGGGGATGGAGCATGATGGGGGGTGCACAGCATGGGGGATGGGGCACACCTCCCCCCAAAACACACACACAGCGCCACACGCGCACCGCACAACACACCACACACACACTGGGAACCACAAACACCGCCCTACACAGACACCCACACACAGACAACGCCGCGCACACACAACACCCAACACACAAACACCGCGGCATACACAAATATACGCACATACCGCGCAACACACACACACTGCACAAAACATACCTTCCCCAAAACACACACACGCACTCCACACCCACACAAACCGCGCAACACACACAGCACCACACACAGACAACACTGCAGACACACAGCGCTCCACAAACAACGCAACACACACAACGCAACACACATACAACACCGCTCTCACACCCCCCCAAACCCAGACAACACCTAGAACATTTACAGTGCCCTACACAAACACTGGCAACTACACACAACAACATCGATATATATAACAAAAAACATACATTAACTACACAATACATTTTGGAATACCCGATGCGTTAGAATCGAGCCACCTTCTAGTATTATATAAACACGATAAAAGTATTTTACAGTAATTCTGAAAAATCATCAGCAAAAGGGTCATAATACACTTAGTTGAGAATGCATGAGAACATAAGTAGATGTTGAAACAGTAGGTAAATCGTTAATAATTTATAGGTCATCTTCAAATAAATAGTTGATATATCAATAGCACAGGATTGTAATAGATTGAATACAAAGAAGGAATTAGTAGATTGTGATAAGATCCTGTCTGCTATTCAAACCTGTGGGCACCCAGCTCTCCAACGTAAATATGCACTTGCTTTCTCTATTCAATAGCTTGTGTCTGTGGTTGCCCCCTCTCACAGGTTTAGTAACCTTTTCTATAGCTTTGAATCATAAAGTTCAATGAGGTCCCTTTCATGTTTATTCAAGAAGTGTCTAACACACTGCAGAGGCTGATATCACAGTCGGGTTGATAGCATCTGAAAGATGTGTGGAGATGCATCTTTTACGAGGTCCAGTGGTACACCTGACATACCAAAGATTACAAGTTCTGCAGTCTATTATATATATATCACAAATTGGGTTTTGTAATTTATGAAATCCTTAATAGAAAATTCAATATTATTTTTAGAAGACTGGAATCTATTAGATTTATGTGCATAAAGATAGTTTTTACATCTACATGCCCCACATTTATAGATCTAGCCAGGTGTTAGAGGATTGTAATACATTATCCACAAATAAACTAGGGGATAATATAGTTTGTAAAGTTTTTTTTGTCTTCAAATTGAATTTTATGTTTGGAAACAATTTCTTTTAACACTGGGTCTTGATCAAGTACAGGTATTTATTTATGAGATCCCTAATATTATTAAATGAAGGACTGTAGGAAGTAGAGAAAGTAATTTCAGACCTGTGTTGGAAACTAAATTGTGTATTCTTATTAGTAACAAGTGTTTTTCTATCAATCTTGTCTACCCTGGAAATTGCTTTATCTAAAGTCCACTTACGGTAGCCTCTATCGGATAATCTGCCACATGTGTTATGTATTTCTCTTCTGTATGTGCATTCCTTGTAGCTATTTTTCCTTAGTCTAATTACGGTAATTCTCCAACTGGTATATTTCTGGTATACATGCCAGGGATGGTAGGAATCAGCTGTAAGTATTGTGTTACATGTTGTGAGTTTATGATATAGTGAAATTATGATATCATTGTTCACACTGTTGGCTGTTAATGTGATGTCCAGAAAGTTAATATCTTTTTTCTCTAGACATCTATTAAAACCCAAATTGAAGTTGTTATTATTGATATATTAAACAAAGTCAATCGCTTCCTCTGCTGACCCTCCCCGAATCATGAGGAGGTCATCTATATATCTCCCTATTCATATGATTTCATCATGGTAAGGTTTAGTGTAATCATATAGGTAAACCGACTTCCACCTTGCCATCACAATATTGGCTAGAGTGGGGAGAAATTTGGCCCCATAGTGACTCCCCTGTTCTGTAAGAAGAATCTGCAGTCAAAGAAGAAATAGTTGTAAGTCAGCAGAAATCTCACTGCCTCAACTAAAAATTCTTTAATCTCAAAACAATAATTACAAAACGTGCCTAGATAATATTGTAGACTTTCCAGTGCTACCAATTTTAGCAACAATAGAATACATAGGTCCATAATTATTTACTATTTATATTTTTTACTAACGTACCAATATACATCATATATCTCCAATTGGCCTATTGTCATATGTATTATACCGTATTAATCCAAATGGACAACATATTATAAGTAAACTAAATTTTATTGATAACAATTATATTGGTGTCACACAGTGCAAAAAAGTGCAAGATTAAAACCAAATGTATAAAAAGTACATAGAAACAGCATCACAGGGAAGTGTGATCCAGACACAGATTAAAAATGATATGGAACAAACCTATTTGTATGTAGGGGTTACGTTAAATACAAAAAAGCTGTAATACATTTAAAATCAATAATAGAAATGTGTATACTAGAATTACCCATATAATAAAGTGCTTAGCATAGTGCGATTATTACCTATAAGTCATTTATATACCATATATGCATATATGCATTTCCCCCATAGTTGATATTCTGTAGGATTGAAAAAACGTTTTAAGTATAAGCAGCCTGGGGCATAAGTCTACCATCATAGGTTACCCACCGGATGTTGCCATGCTGTATAGTGGAACACACTGGCCTGCACCTCGATGCGTTTCGCCAAAGCTTTGTCCTTTCCTGTGCTACCATATGGGAGATGGAAGAATATAATGTAATTACATCAGTTGATAGCCATCAGTAAATCTCTTGCCATTTAAAACTGTCAAATATGGTGACTACCGCTTTAATTTCTCTGATATAACTGGGTATTTTTCTCATCAGTGGTTGTAGATAATGATCCACCCATTCACCAAGCCTCTCCCCAAAGGGACCAATACCAGTCACAATGTGACAAGGGGGGGGGGTGGAAAGATATTTTTGGGCACCTTGGGGAGAGAATGGTAAATGGGCACAATTGAATGTTTCCCATAGATTTATTCAGCCAGTTTCTTGGTCAGGGCTCCTGTGTACAGGTTTTCTTCAAAAAGATATTGTAATTCAATATTGAAAATGTGGTGGGGTTCTTCCTCAGTTCTATGAAGACTTCAACATTTTCCAGGTCCTTCAAAAGCAGTTTTTTGTAAAGTCCAGTAATGAGGACGATTATTGCTCCCCCTTATCTGCCTGACGTACAATGAGTTCCTGATTATCTGCCAATTCTATCAAAACGCTACGTTCACTTTTAGACATATGTTCAGTCAGACTGTTATCCTCTCTGAATTTTTTATCAAGTTCAATCAGGTCTCTCTCCACCAGTTTTTGAAAGGAATCAAATACGGAGGGGGGGGGTGCGATTGTAGTGGGTAAAAGAATGGAGTATAGTGAAGCTACGATTCAAATTCACATCATTTAAGTATCCATTTCTCTCCATCATTCTCAGATTTAACAATGTCATTTGATCCTATATGGTAAATAGAGCATCAGCGATATAATTAGATTGCAAATCCTAATTCACAATGTTTATATTCTCATCCCTAAAATGACACTTGGTGGAATGGCGAGCAAATTTATAGGCATCAAGTAGTGTTTTAAAAATATCAAAATTATTATGTGGTGAAAAACCAAGTCCTTAAGGCAACAATGAGATTTTGCATGAAGTAAATATATAGCTAGAGAGATTCCAAATGGGAATCTCTAGAATATTTGATTGTTTTCCGTATCAGATTTCTCCTTATTCTTATTGTGGTGCTTTTTGCTGCCTCGTCTTCTCCGTTTTTTGCTTTTGTGTCTTGTAGGTAATGAGGTTTATTAAATATTCTAGATTTGTTAAAAGAGAAACTAGTGGCAAATGTTTTTATTACTAAAATTGGCATTTTCCACTTAAAGACATGTCTATTCTGAGTTTTAAAGAATTTAAGGTAACAATTAAATCACCTGAGCTGCTTCGAATTCTGGGCATGTCCATTAATGACTTAAAATTTCTGCAGAAACTAGGAGTGTTCACATCATGATTTAGGTTATTGGCTGAAATGCGTAGGATGTTACAGACATGGACTTTGCTGTATTAATATGGCATTTTTAATTATTCAATTAACATGAAGTTTTAAAAGTACTTGGATAATTTTCAAGGGCTGGATTTCTGTTTTCGGTTTGACCATATTGAAATTGCTCTGGCTGATCTGTGCGCTTCTTGGGACAAAACATATCCACTTTGACTGTATTGGTGAGGTGACTAATTCTCTCTTGTTCATTGATTTACTGCAGAATGTTTGTGGATAGTTAAACCTGAGCTTTTATGAGAACTACTATATTTTTTTCTGTCTCCATTTTTTTTGCAAATTTTACCATTATGTCTAAATATAGCAATAGCACATTTAGGGATATAGAGGACTGTTCAACTAGATTGCAGAAAGTGGCACAAATCTTTTAGACTGAAGCAGACCTCAATATTTATGATATGTCAGGAGTAGATATAGGCGAACCCGCAGATGTATGGGTTTGGCTAGTCTGGACGGACTTAAAAAAATGGTCAGTTCGAGACCAGACTTGAGCCTGAACATCTGCCCAGACATTGAACCTCATATAATTTTATGGGGACCCAAACATTTTGCTGTAAAATGGTGGTTAAAAGGGCTATGTAATCTGCAATGCAGGACAGTTATACTTACTGATGCTACCATACGGCTGCCACATTGCTTCCAGGTCTGCTCATAAACTCTCATACATATTCACTGCTCCCCAGCCCACCGTCATTCCCGACATCTGTGACTGGTTGCAGCCAGACAGTGACCTACCCTGTGTGACAGCGTCTTTTATTGGTTGGAATCACATACGCAATGTCTGCATCCCTATAGGGGTGTAAAAATAAATACATTTAAAAAACACTGTAGGATCCCCCAATATTGTGATACTCAGCTCAGATAAAGCAGATGGCTACAGGCTGCAGTCCCCAGCCTTGTACTTATCTTGGCTTATAACCATGGAACCTCGGTTTGTGGTGGCCCAGTAGGATCTAATCCCTTGGTATGGTATGAAAGAGAGACTTGGCAGTCTGATTGCTGAACAAAAGCTGTGTTTTTTTATTTTGAAATCCTTACAGAGTAAACAGAGCACAGACGTTTTGATGGTAATACTTTGGACCTTCATCAATGTGCATGCTGGAGTTCACTTGTGGCTTAGTTTCATAGATGCTGAGAAGGAGCCTGCGCTGCCCTGACAGAGCGGTGGACACTGCAGGCTCCTTATCAGCATCTATGAAACTAAGCCACAAGTGAACTCCAGCATGCACATTGATTAAGGTCTGAGGTATCAGGACCAACACGTCTGTGCTCTGTTCACTTGGTAAGGCCTTTAAAATAAAAATTCACAGCTTTTGTTCAGCAATCTGAGTTACTCTTTCGAAATAAGAGACCCCATGAGGCTTTTTAAAAAATGATTTAAATACATCATTTTAAAAACAGCGTGAAGTCCAACCCATTTCTGATAGCCAGCCGACTACTAGTGGTTAGTATACTCAGGCTGGGGAGGCCCATAGTTATTTTGCCCCCCAGGATAATAATATCAGCCTGCAGCTACTCCAAAATTGTTACATCAATTAGGTAGGGTTCTATGAGACCCCCTTTACTAATCCGATAAGTAAAAATAAATAAATACAAACACCAAAAACATTCTTTATTTGAAATAAAATACAAAAAAACTACCCTCTATCTCCAGTTTATTAACCCCCAAATACCAATGTCCGACAAAATCCACACTATGATGTCCCATCACAATCCTGTCTCTGTTACTAAAGTCGCACAGCGCAGGGACATTAGAGAACATAACTGTTCACTGTGACTTCAAGCAGACACTGATTGAGCCGCAGCTGTGAGCAGTGACATGACTGAGTTTACCTGCAGTCACAGCTGGAGGTTCACAGGATACTCCCCCTGTGACCAAAATTAAACTCTGGTGCGCTCATTGAGTTCAATGAGACCTGTATCTCCTAGCAGAAAATTGCACAAAAACCATGGTTGTGATGCCATTTTGGTGTGATTTCTGCCAGGAGATGCAAATTTGGTGCAGAAATCTGGTGAACACATTTCAGCACCAAATTTGCAGGTCCTGGCAAAAAATTGCACTTATACTGCATTTCTTTTTGCCAGCAGATGCAGATTTGGTGCTGAAATTTATGCACCAAATTCCTGCAACAAATCTGCATCTTCTGGCAAAAACAGCATCAAAGAGCAATGCGGTTTTGATGTGTTTTTTTTGCCATGAGATGCAGATTTGGTGAAGGTATTTGGTATTTGGCTTAAAAAAACTGTATGGGGTTTGTCATATTTTGATACAGAGCTAGGGACTGCAGCATGTAGTTGTATGCTTTATCTGCGCTGGGTATCAAAATATGGTGTACCCCACATCATTTTTTTAATTTACTTATTTTTTTTTACACTCCATTAGGGGACTCAGACTGTCTCTGTGAGGGCAATTTCTCAGTCTGACTGCAGCCAATCACAGATGCTGTCACAGACGGTGTGAAGGTGAGGCAGTGAATATGTATGACATGTAATGAGCGCACCCAGAAGAAGTGTGAAAGCTTTGTGAGAGACTCGGTAAGTATAATTCAATTGCTTTAACCCCTTAACGACCACGGGCAGTAATATTACGTCCTAGCGGTCATAGTGTTACTGCCCGCGGTCTGCTGCCGGCAGCTTGCCGATATCGGAGCATATCTCAGCTGATTTTCACAGCTGAGATGTGTGCCTGCTAGGCACGTTTAACCCCTTAAATGGCGCTGTCAATATGTGACAGCGCCATTAAAACGGCATCGGCGGTAAACATTTACTGACCACCCGATGCCGGAATTCACATGACGTGATCACGTGACCTCCGGTGGTTGTCATGGTAGCACAGGGTCATATGATGACTCCTGTACTGCACATGAATTATTTTCGGTTTCACTCGGCCCGGAACCGAGTGAAGCAGAAAATTAGCATATCTGCTGTTTACAGCTCTATAGCTGTGATCAGCAGACATGGCAGAGCGATCGGATTGTTGATCCATATAGCCCCCTAGGGGGACTAGTATTATAAAAAAAAAGCTTTAAAAAAAACAAACCCTAAAAGTTCCAATCACCCCCCTTTTGCCCCATTGAAAATGAAAGGGTTAAAAAAATAAAAAATATACACACATTTGGTATCGCCGAGTTCAGAAACGCCCGATCTATCAAAATATAAAATCAAATAATCTGATCAGTAAACGGCGTAGCGGGATAAAAATTCCAAACGCCAAAATGACGTTTTTTGGTCGCCACAAATATTGTGCAAAATGCAATAACAGGCGATCAAAATGTAGCATCTGCGTATTCATGGTACCGTTTAATACGTCAGCTCGAGACGCAAAAAATAAGCTGTCACTGAGCCACAGATCCCAAAAAATAAGAACGCTATGGGTCACGGAATATGGCGTAAAACGTGCGCCACGTTTTTAGGACAAACGTCCAATTTTTTTAACCCCTTATATAAAAGTAAAACTATACATGTTTGGTGTCTACAAACTCGCACTGACCTGAGGCATCACACCCACACATCAGTTTTACCATATAGTGAACACAGTGAATAAAATATCTCAAAAACAATAGTGCTATCGCACTTTTTTGCAATTTTTCTGCATTTGGATTTATTTTGCCATTTTCCAGTACAATATATGGTAAAACTTTTGTTTTTTTTTTTAAAAGTACAGCTTGTTCCAGAAAAAAATGAGCCCTCACATGACCATATTGACTGAAAAATATAAAATTTACATCTCTCGGAAGAAGAATGGCTAAAAAAAAATAACGGAAAGCGAAAAATCGGCCGGTCGTGAAGGGGTTAATCTCTATCTTCCTTTTTTTTCCTTTTTTATTTTTTATCCGGGTTCCATGAGAAGTCCGTGTTTGGGGTCCATGCACAGACACTAGAAGTCTGGTACGGACCTCGAACTTTACAGTATGGGTTTGCCGATCACTATTCAGAAGAGTTAAAAACCCTGATGTTACAATTGGAAAAGAAAATGACAAAAGAAATGAAGATCTGGTGGGATCACACAACACTAAATTCATATTTAAACAAGGATATAATCCCTAAATGTTTACACCTCAAAAATGTACTCACTTCAATAAATTCTGATGATTTTTTACAGGATAGTTTACTAAATCCTATCACAATGCTCACCCAAATTAATGCAATCATTATTAAACATGATGAAGTAGCGCTTACTAAAACTAAAAAGGAAATTAAGAAGATAAAAAGATATTCAGAAATATGACTACACACGAACTTGACAACCTATATAATAAAATTAATATGAATCTATCGAAGCAGGAATCAGTCATTACTAGTATTAAAAAAAAAGACAAATTTAAAAAGGGACACACAAGAGTTGTGTGAAAAATAAAGTTTATACATAGAGTAAAAATAGAAAATTTACGTTCTATTCTAATTAAATACTCCAAAAAATACACACCTCCAGGGAAAATATTGTCAATGTATCTACACCAAGTTAAGGTATGTCTGATGATGGATGGATGGGAGTGGATAAATTTATCCTCAAAACAAGCCATGAAGCAATCAGCATAGGGGGCGCCATGGTAGATCACATGGCTGTCCCCCTACTCTTATAAGCACCATTAGCTCAGTAGCTTCACACACTGCAGGAGGCCCTCATTCCATTATTGGTAAGTCCAAGCTGCCTGACACTTTTATCTTCACTGTACTATGATCTTATTGTTCCTGGTGGCGCACTTGTTTATGGTCTGTACTTTATCTCTGTAGAAGCCCTTTAGCGGGACTTGGATTTCACCCCTTGCACATTAGGGGTGCTTCACACACAGCGAGCTCGCTGCCGAGATCGCTGCTGAGTCACGCTTTTTGTGACGCAGCAGTGACCTCATTAGCGATCTCGCTGTGTGTGACACTGAGCAGCGATCTGGCCCCTGCTGTGAGATCGCTGCTCGTTACACACAGCCCTGGTTCGTTTTCTTCAAAGGCGCTCTCCCGCTGTGACACACAGATCGCTGTGTGTGACAGCGAGAGAGCGACAAATGAAGCGAGCAGGGAGCAGGAGCCGGCGTCTGGCAGCTGCGGAGGCTGGTAACTAAGATAAACATCGGGTAACCAAGGTGGTTACCCGATATTTACCTTAGTTACCAGCCTCCGCAGCTCTCACGCTGCCTGTGCTGCCGGCTCCGGCTCTCTGCACATGTAGCTGCTGTACACATCAGGTTAATTAACCCGATGTGTACTGTAGCTAGGAGAGCAAGGAGCCAGCGCTCAGTGTGCGCGGCTCCCTGCTCCCTGCACACACAGCTAAGCGGTGTGCGCTGGTAACTAATGTAAACATCGGGTAACCATACCCGATGTTTACCTTAGTTACCAGTGTCCGCAGCTTCCAGACGCCGGCTCCGTGCAAGCGCAGCGTCGCTTGCACGTCGCTGCTGGCTGGGGGCTGGTCACTGGTCGCTGGTGAGATCTGCCTGTTTCACAGCTCACCAGCGACCATGTAGCAATGCAGCAGCGATCCTGACCAGGTCAGATCGCTGGTCGGATCGCTGCTGCATCGGTAAAGTGTGAAGGTACCCTTAGGTGCTTCCTTATCTTATCCATCCACCATCAACAATAGGTATCGTACATTTAACCCTTTGTTCCGCCCTTTCCTTTTTCTTTTCTTCATCTCTTCTCCTTCATGATATTTTTCCTTCTTTGTCCTTTTGTTCCCAGACTTATTTGACTCAGGTTTTATTATCATAACATATCTTTCAGGATACATACTGGCAGAGTCCACGTTCCTTTAGCATCCCAGAGCCATTTGGTGGGACTTTAATATTATTCTTTATACAGTTAGGTCCAGAAATATTTGGACAGTGACACAAGTTTTGTTATTTTAGCTGTTTACAAAAACATGTTCAGAAATACAATTATATATATAATTTGGGCTGAAAGTGCACACTCCCAGCTGCAATATGAGAGTTTTCACATCCAAATCGGAGAAAGGGTTTAGGAATCATAGCTCTGTAATGCATAGCCTCCTCTTTTTCAAGGGACCAAAAGTAATTGGACAAGGGACTCTAAGGGCTGCAATTACCTCTGAAGGCGTCTCCCTCGTTAACCTGTAATCAATGAAGTAGTTAAAAGGTCTGGGGTTGATTACAGGTGTGTGGTTTTGCATTTGGAAGCTGTTGCTGTGACCAGACAACATGCGGTCTAAGGAACTCTCAATTGAGGTGAAGCAGAACATCCTGAGGCTGAAAAAAAAGAAAAAATCCATCAGAGAGATAGCAGACATGCTTGGAGTAGCAAAATCAACAGTCGGGTACATTCTGAGAAAAAACGAATTGACTGGTGAGCTTGGGAACTCAAAAATGCCTGGGCGTCCACGGATGACAACAGTGGTGGATGATCGCCGCATACTTTCTTTGGGGAAGAAGAACCCGTTCACAACATCAACTGAAGTCCAGAACACTCTCAGTGAAGTAGGTGTATCTGTCTCTAAGTCAACAGTAAAGAGAAGACTCCATGAAAGTAAATACAAAGGGTTCACATCTAGATGCAAACCATTCATCAATTCCAAAAATAGACAGGCCAGAGTTAAATTTGCTGAAAAACACCTCATGAAGCCAGCTCAGTTCTGGAAAAGTATTCTATGGACAGATAAGACAAAGATCAACCTGTACCAGAATGATGGGAAGAAAAAAGTTTGGAGAAGAAAGGGAACGGCACATCATCCAAGGCACACCACATCCTCTGTAAAACATGGTGGAGGCAACGTGATGGCATGGGCATGCATGGCTTTCAATGGCACTGGGTCACTTGTGTTTATTGATGACATAACAGCAGATAAGAGTAGCCGGATGAATTCTGAAGTGTACCGGGATATACTTTCAGCCCAGATTCAGCCAAATGCCTCAAAGTTGATCAGACGGCGCTTCATAGTACAGATGGACAATGACCCCAAGCATACAGCCAAAGCTACCCAGGAGTTCATGAGTGCAAAAAAGTGGAACATTCTGCAATGGCCAAGTCAATCACCAGATCTTAACCCAATTGAGCATGCATTTCACTTGCTCAAATCCAGACTTAAGACGGAAAGACCCACAAACAAGCAAGACCTGAAGGCTGCGGCTGTAAAGGCCTGGCAAAGCATTAAGAAGGAGGAAACCCAGTGTTTGGTGATGTCCATGGGTTCCAGACTTAAGGCAGTGATTGCCTCCAAAGGATTCGCAACAAAATATTGAAAATAAAAATATTTTGTTTGGGTTTGGTTTATTTGTCCAATTACTTTTGACCTCCTAAAATGTGGAGTGTTTGTAAAGAAATGTGTACAATTCCTACAATTTCTATCAGATATTTTTGTTCAAACCTTCAAATTAAACGTTACAATCTGCACTTGAATTCTGTTGTAGAGGTTTCATTTCAAATCCAGTGTGGTGGCATGCAGAGCCCAACTCGCGAAAATTGTGTCACTGTCCAAATATTTCTGGACCTAACTGTATGTGTGATGCTCTTCCATTTCATATATCGAACTATTCCATAAGGTATAATATATTTCCTATTTTACTCCCTCCCTTTTTTTCCCCTTATTGTTCCTAGTCTAAACTATTTGTATTTTTTTCCTTTCCTTTTTTTATCACTACACCCACGTAGTGCCTTCTAATCCTACCATAAGGTGTTTATCACTTCCATATACTATTCTTGTAGGTAATATTTTGTTTATATGTGGATCAACTTTACTAGTGCATTAGTAGTTGGATTTCACTCATATTCTATTGCAATAACATATATTTCAGGATATATACTGGCATAGTCCACGTTCCTCTTGAATCTCAGAATTCAAACCGTGGTACTTGAACATTGTCCATAACATATGTGATATTCCTTTACTTCATATATCGAATATCTCCATAAGGTATAATATAGCTACATATTCCCTATGTTCTTTTTCTTTCCTCTCCCTTCTCTTTTTCTTTTCGTCCCTAGACCAATTTGTCTCAATTTTTTCCATTACTACAAGCCACGTTATGTGGCACTCATGACTTCATTCTTACTTTCATGGAATATTATCATTTCATGTATACCAATAGTCTTCTCCCTTATAACAAACACTAGTGGTCTGCTATTAACATATTTGATGAGTAATCATATTACAATACAACTCTTTTGATTTTAAATATACCATATACCACCTCGTCTAATAAAGCCATGATTTTTACTGCATCATCTTCATTTGGTGAGCTTAGTACTGTTTTGTTATTTATTTATTTTTTTTTATTTTTTTAGACTTTTCTCTCCCCTAATATCTCTGTCTTTTATAATCTCCTCAGAATTTCTCCTTGTATCTTCTAACATATAACTTGGCAGCCTGCACTTTACCACCATTACGGGTTCACGTTTATAATCATTTTATATTTTATTTTGTCACACAGGCCAACTTTGTATTACAGTTCCCTTCATTTGAAGTTTTGCTCTAAACTGCCAATATTAGGTAACACAATATTTTTGTACATTGTATACTTGGTATTTACTACTGTAGATGAGGTATATTTTGATTCCTCTAACTATGCTGTCCTGTTGACCTAATATCGTTTTTACTAGGTGTATTACATGACTATTTGTATATTCTGTATTATCACATATTCTATCATGATTGTTGATTGTTTGTTATCTATGATTCTATGTACAGCACTTTTGAATTTTTTTTCAGCAATAAAAATAAACACCGCATAATTACAGTCTCTTTCCTTTATTTGGAGTTGTCATTGAGTCAGAATTCTCTCATCAGTATAGACAGAAATTATGGTACCCTTAGCTTAATATTTTGTTGCACAACCTTTTGAGGCAATCACTGCAATTAAACGATTCCTATAACTTTCAATGAGACTTCTGTACCTCTTGACAGGTATTTTGGCCCACTCCTCAAGAGCAAACTGCTCCAGTTACAGTCATATGAAAAAGTTTGGGCACCCCTATTAATGTTAACCTTTTTCCTTTATAACAATTTGGGTTTTTGCAACAGCTATTTCAGTTTCATATATCTAATAACTGATGGACTGAGTAATATTTCTGGATTGAAATGAGGTTTATTGTACTAACAGAAAATGTGCAATCCGCATTTAAACAAAATTTCCCCGGTGCAAACGTACAGTATGGGCACCTCAACATAAAAGTGACATTAATATTTTGTAGATCCTCCTTTTGCAAAAATAACAGCCTGTAGTCGCTTCCTGTAGCTTTTAATGAGTTCCTGGATCCTGGATGAAGGTATATTTGACCATTCCTGTTTACAAAACAATTCCAGTTCAGTTAAGTTTGATGGTCGCCGAGCATGGACAGCGCGCTTCAAATCATCCCACAGATTTCCAATGATATTCAGGTCTGGGGACTGAGATGGCCATTCCAGAACATTGTAATTATTCCTCTGCATGAATGCCTGAGTAGATTTGGAGCGGTGTTTTGGATCATTGTTTTGCTGAAATATCCATCCCCTGCGTAACTTCAACTTCGTCACTGATTCTTGCACATTATTGTCAAGAATCTGCCGATACAGAGTTGAATCCATGCGGCCCACAACTTTAACAAGATTCCCGGTGCCGGCATTGGCCACACAGCCCCAAAGCATGATGGAACCTCCACCAAATTTTACTGTGAGTAGCAAGTGCTTTTCTTGGAATGCTTTTTTGCCTCCATGCATAACGCCTTTTTGTATGACTAAACAACTCAATCTTTGTTTCATCAGTCCACAGGACCTTCTTCCAAAATGTAACGCTTGTCCAAATGTGCTTTTGCATACCTCCGGTGACTCTGTTTGTGGCGTGCATGCAAAAACGGCTTCTTTCGCATCACACTCCCATACAGCTTCTCCTTGTGCAACGTGCGCTGTATTGTTGATTCAAGACCCCCTGTGCCAGATGCAGCAAAGCAGCCCCAGAACATAACAGAGCCTCCTCTATGTTTCATAGTTTACGACAGTGTTCTGTTCTTGATATGCTTAATTTTTCTGTGAATATAGAGCTGCCTTGCCAAAAATTTCCATTTTTGTCTCATCTGTCCATAGGACATTCTCTCAGAAGCTTTGTGGATTGTCAACATGTAGGTTTGCAGATTCTAGTCTGGCTTTTTATGATTTTTTTACAACAATGATGTTCTCCTTGGTCATCTTCCATTTGGCTCAAATTTCCACTTTGGCTCAAACAACGACAGATGGTGCATTCTGACAATGTGGTTTCTTGAGCTTGAAGTTCACCTTTAATCTCTTTAGAAATATTTCGGTCTTTTTTGTTGCCATCCGTATTATCTGTCTCTGATTTGTTATCACTGCAGACTTGTGAGTCCTCACACTGCATGCACTGCTTGCTGTGAGGATTCTCCAGTGTCAGAGCCGAAATCGACAATCAAGTGGCCACGAATAAGTCATATGCAACCTCCCAGCTACATTCTGACTAGATATGCTTGCTTGCATTGGACGAAGCTACGCTCATCTAGTTGAAACATGACAGGGAGTATATATATGGCAAACTCACCATCACGTGACTGTCATTCCTGGCTCTGACACTGGAGAATGTTCACAGTAAACAATGCTAGCAGTGTGAGGACTCACAAGTCTGCAGTCACGTAGAGTGTCTGCAGACTTGTGCATATACAGTACACCAGACAAGCCTTTTAAATGTTTATACTAAATATCTATTCTATCGTCTATTTATTCTAGTCTGCATACTGTAGAGGTTCAGAACATCTTCTATTTCATACAGAAAAAAATAATTATAGCAGCAGCAATTTCCATATAGAACTATGTATGTGTATCCCCCAGCCACTTTACATTTTCTTAAATGAATGCAATCTGAAAGATGCTACAAATGATACAATTATGATTTAAACATACAATCCCTCTTGTACAGGTAGGGAATTGTTACAGGGATTAGACCAAACCTTTTATTCTTTAAACCTTTCATTTACAGTTGGAAACCTTCCTGACAAAATATGGAAAAATCATACTAATCCGTCAGCTGATAAAGGGAAAATGTTATGCTACAAAGAGATTATGTATTACAGAAGAGCAGTGGATATTGGTTTTCTTGGAAGGTCTACTTTGAGAAACTATTGATTTGTAAAATAATTGTAAGTCTATTATGTCTAGGAATTCCTCAATGCTTTACGAAGGATTACCTGAATTAATGAGGATAACAAATTTGGAACCACTTAACACTAAATAATACATAAGGGCTACATGTTAGTAAAGCCATAAAGCCAGTAATTATGTTTTGTGAAAATGCATGAGTGATAATAACAAAAGTACACTATTCAATAAAATGAAGCCTGACATTCTCATAAATTCTGCTTACCTATAATATTAATTTTGTATCTTGTAAAACAACTTATCTTGGCAGCCAACACTGGCCCAGAAGCTCCTGGCATACAATAAGTCCATCTTATTGAAGAATGATGGCACATTTATATTCCACTGATATTGCTGCCAAAGTGAAATTGGGGTTATATACGTATGCCATTCAAGTAAATTTAGGTCCATGATGTCCAGCAGACGGCTACAATGGATCCAGTTTCACAAAGCACTTAGGATGTTTCCTATTCAGGCACTTGTCCCAGATTTGAGTTAGTGTACTGGCATAGGTTTACAAAGCTAAATAATGTGCATGAAATGAGCACAAATTGCTTTTTATGGTGATAACTTAGACTCTCTTCACACTACGTCAGGAGTGTATATTTTCTGAAAATTCCTGTGGTATGCATTGCCCAGATCTATTGACCTCCAATAGACAGAAGGAAGTCAAAAGAGACTTTTGTCCTCAGTCTACCCTGAACATATGAGTTTTTATTTTTTCTTTTATATAAAAAGCAGTGATTAGTGATGAGAAACCATGCTTGGCACTGCTTGATACTCGATCAAGTATCGGGGTGTACGCTAGTTACTCAATCGAATATCGCAGGTGCTTGAGCGCCATGGTCGAGTTCCCACCCTGCATGTTTCGAGGCTAACTGCCAGCGGGAATTGCTTGCCATACACTTTGGCTACTCTTGACTACTGGTATTACTGTGATTGGCTGGCTGCCTTGCATCATTGGGTCTTATATGAGACCCAGTGGTGCAATGCTCGGCACACTGTACCCTAGAAGCAGTTCAGGGAGAGTTGATGTAGGAGGAAGAGCTTAGATTAGAGTAGGGTTTGTACACTTGCACCCTTTAGTAGAGATGAGCGAACCGGTCCCGGTTCGGCTCGAGGTCCTTTCGCGTAACGGAGGTCCCGTTCGAGTTCGGCTTGTCGAACGTTCGACGAACCGAACTCGAACTGCATAGTAAACAATGGCAGGCAATCACAAACACAGAAAAACACCTAGAAAACACCCTCAAAGGTGTCCAAAAGGTGACAAACAACTCACAACACAACACAAACACATGGGAAAGTGACAAGGATATATACTCATGCGAAAACAAAAGAGCTGGACAAGGAAAAAGAGGAGGACACAGATATAGGCATGGCACGCCCTTCTAAAATCATGTAAAACACCGCAAGGTGACTCCAAGCGTAGTCTCCCTTTTTCCCAAAAATTGTGCCCCACACACACCCACCCATTCAGTGGCAGCACTTGTGCCCTAGTTGTACACTTCACAGCTAGATTTGCATCAAGCACATTCAAAAATACGCTATTCTTAACCGTCCCCAGGATGACACCGGGGTAGGTAGCAAAGTCTTTCCTGATCCCAGCTCTGTTCATCTTGGCTTCTTTTAAAAACACATCAAGCAAGGGTTACTCTAAGCGGAGCCTCCCTTGTTTCCAAAAATTGTGCCCCACACACACCCACCCCTTCACTGGCAGCAGTTGTGCCCCAGTTGTACAATTCACAGCTAGATTTGCATCAAGCACATTCAAAAATACGCCATTCTTATCCGTCCCCAGGATGACACCGGGGTAGGTAGCAAAGTCTTTGCTGAACCATGACTTGTTCATCTTGGCTTCTTTTAAAAACAATGTAAGCAAGGGTTACTCCAAGCGAAGTCTCCCTTTTTTCCAAAAATTGTGCCCCACACACACCCACCCATTCAGTGGCAGCACTTGTGCCCTAGTTGTACACTTCACAGCTAGATTTGCATCAAGCACATTCAAAAATACGCTATTCTTAACTGTCCCCAGGATGACACCGGGGTAGGTAGCAAAGTCTTTCCTGATCCCAGCTCTGTTGATCTTGGCTTCTTTTAAAAACACATCAAGCAAGGGTTACTCCAAGCGGAGCCTCCCTTTTTTCCAAAAATTGTGCCCCACACACACCCACCCCTTCAGTGGCAGCAGTTGTGCCCCAGTTGTACAATTCACAGCTAGATTTGCATCAAGCACATTCAAAAATATGCCATTCTTATCCGTCCCCAGGATGACACTGGGGTAGGTAGCAAAGTCTTTGCTGAACCATGACTTGTTCATCTTGGCTTCTTTTAAAAACAATGTAAGCAAGGGTTACTCCAAGCGGAGCCTCCCTTTTTTCCAAAAATTGTGCCCCACACACACCCACCCATTCAGTGGCAGCACTTGTGCCCTAGTTGTACACTTCACAGCTAGATTTGCATTAAGCACATTCAAAAATACGCTATTCTTAACCGTCCCCAGGATGACACCGGGGTAGGTAGCAAAGTCTTTCCTGATCCCAGCTCTGTTCATCTTGGCTTCTTTTAAAAACACATCAAGCAAGGGTTACTCCAAGCGGAGCCTCCCTTTTTTCCAAAAATTGTGCCCCACACACACCCACCCATTCAGTGGCAGCACTTGTGCCCTAGTTGTACACTTCACAGCTAGATTTGCATCAAGCACATTCAAAAATACGCCATAATTAACCGTCCCCAGGATGACACCGGGGTAGGTAGCAAAGTCTTTCCTGATCCCAGCTCTGTTCATCTTGGCTTCTTTTAAAAACACAGCAAGCAAGGGTTACTCCAAGCGGAGCCTCCCTTTTTTCCAAAAATAGTGCCCCACACACACCCACCCCTTCAGTGGCAGCAGTTGTGCCCCAGTTGTACAATTCACAGCTAGATTTGCATCAAGCACATTCAAAAATACGCCATTCTTATCCGTCCCCAGGATGACACCGGGATAGGTAGCAAAGTCTTTGCTGAACCATGACTTGTTCATCTTGGCTTCTTTTAAAAACAATGTAAGCAAGGGTTACTCCAAGCGAAGTCTCCCTTTTTTCCAAAAATTGTGCCCCACACACACCCACCCATTCAGTGGCAGCACTTGTGCCCTAGTTGTACACTTCACAGCTAGATTTGCATCAAGCACATTCAAAAATACGCTATTCTTAACCGTCCCCAGGATGACACCGGGGTAGGTAGCAAAGTCTTTCCTGATCCCAGCTCTGTTCATCTTGGCTTCTTTTAAAATCACATCAAGCAAGGGTTACTCCAAGCGGAGCCTCACATTTTTCCAAAAATTGTGCCCCACACACACCCACCCATTCAGTGGCAGCACTTGTGCCCTAGTTGTACACTTCACAGCTAGATTTGCATCAAGCACATTCCAAATCCACAAGCATTTACTCTCCCCAGGATGACACAGGGGTAGTAAATTCCTTCTGGATCCATGACTTGCTCATTTTGATGAACGTCAGTCTGTCCACATTGTCACTGGACAGACGCGCGCGCTTATCTGTCAGCACACACCCAGCAGCACTGAAGACACGTTCAGAGACAACGCTGGCAGCTGGACACGACAAAATCTCCAAGGCGTAACTGGATAGCTCTGGCCATTTTTCTAGATTTGAAGCCCAAAATGAGCAAGGCTCCATTTGCAAAGTCATGGCATCGATGTTCATTTGTAGATACTCCTGTATCATCCTCTCCAGCCATTAACTATGTGTCAGACTTGTTGTCTCTGGTGGCCTTGCAAAGGAGGGTCTAAAAAAATTATGAAAAGATTCCATAAAATTGCTGTTACCAGCACCAGATACGGTCCTACTGGTACGTGTAGACTGTTGAAGATGACGAGACCGTCCCATGTTTGTCAAGTTACAACTGGGAGATTCACTCCCTGCACCTGCACGGTTGTTTGGTGGAAAAGCGGATCTAAGATCGAGTAACAGCTTCTGCTGATACTCCTGCATACGTGCATCCCTTTCTATGGCTGGAATTATGTCCCAAAATTTGGACTTGTACCGGGGATCTAATAGTGTGGCAAACCAGTAGTCATCATCACTTCTAATTTTGACAATACGAGGGTCATGTTGGAGGTAGTGCAACAAGAAGGCACTCATGTGTCTTGCGCAGCCATGCGGACCAAGTCCACGCTGTGTTTGTGGCATAGAGGTGCTACCCATTCTTTCTTCCTCTGACATCTCCCCCCAACCTCTTTCAACTGAAATTTGACCAAGGTCTCCCTCATCTGCTGAGTCTTCCATTTCCATGGACAGTTCGTCCTCCATTTCTTCATGTCCTCCTGCACCTTCCTCAACATCTCGCCTGCTACCATGCGCCCTTGTTGATCCCTGTCCCCCATGCTCCCATGCCTGGCGCCTTGGTGATGATGAACGTCTGGACCTTGGTGATGTTGTTGTGTCTTGCGCATATGAATCCTCCTGTAGTTCATCCCCTTCCTGTTGTCCCACCCCCTGACTCCGAATAGTGTTTAGCGTGTGCTCCAGCATGTAAATGACTGGAATCGTCATGCTGATAATGGCATTGTCAGCGCTAAACATATTCGTCGCCATGTCAAAACTGTGCAGAAGGGTGCATAGGTCCTTGATCTGAGACCACTCCATCAGGGTGATCTGCCCCACCTCTGCATCTCGTTGGCCCAGGGTATACGTCATGACGTATTGCACCAGGGCACGGCGGTGCTGCCACAGTCGCTGTAACATGTGGCGAGTTGAATTCCAGCGTGTCGCCACATCGCATTTCAGGCGATGAACCGGCAGGCCGAAAGACTTCTGGAGCGATGCAAGTCGCTCAGCTGCGGCGCTTGAACGGCGGAAGTGAGCAGACAGTTTTCGTGCCCTGTTCAGAAGGCCATCTAGGCCGGGATAGTGTGTTAAAAATTGCTGCACGAGAAGGTTCAACACGTGAGCCATACAAGGTACGTGTGTCACCTTGCCCAGGCGAAGGGTTGCACCCAGGTTTGCAGCATTGTCGCACACGGCCTTACCAGGCTGCAGGTTGAGTGGAGACAACCATTTATTAAACTCGGACCGCAGAGCTGACCACAACTCCTCAGCTGTGTGACTCTTATTCCCAAGACATGTCAAGCTAAAGACTACCTGATGCCGTTGCGCTCTGCTGCCAGCATAGTAATGAGGGGTGCGTGATTCCTTCTGCGCAGTGAGAATGCTGGTGGCCTGACCAGGCAGGCTTGGGGCGGAGGTGGAGGACCCAGATGAGGTGGAGGATGCAGAAGCAGTGGCGGAACTTGGACAGACAGAGGATTGACACACAAGTCGTGGGGACGGCAAGACTTGTGCAGCAGACCCTTCACCATCTATCACCATAGTTACCCAGTGCCCAGTGAGCGACATGTAACGTCCCTGTCCATGCTTACTGGTCCAAGTATCGGTGGTGAAATGCACCCGTTCACACACAGTTTCTCAAGGAAGCGGTGATGTTGTGTGCGACATGCTGGTGTAGCGCGGGCACACCTTTCTTAGAGAAGTAGTGGCGACTAGGCATCTGGTACTGGGGCACAGCGACAGACATAAGGTCTCTAAAATCCTGTGTGTCCTAGACGGAAAGGCAGCATTTCGGTAGAGGGATAGAGTCAACCTCTTAGCTTTGTCATGGGTCACAGGAAATGGCCTTTTATTTGTCCACATCTGAGGGACAGAGATCTGGCTGCTGTGTGTAGACGGTGTTGAGTAGGGTGTCCCTGGAAAAATGCAGGTTTGTGAGGAAAGTGCAGGCGGAGACATGATGTTGCCTTCATCCAAAGTTGGTGCTATCGATGTCTGAGAGAGCTGTACACACTCACTTGTTTCCCCTTCCAAAACAACTGACGACCTACCAAGCAAACTGCCTGTTGCGGTTACAGTGGTGGAAGTTGTGGGTGGAAAAACAGGTGTGACAGCTGTTGCCACAGTCCTAGAAGATGCCGAGCGCGCGGATGCACTGGAAGGGGCAGGCGGTGGATGGTTCGCTCCGCTAGGCCGCATTGCAGTACGGTGAGCTTCCCACCGGTCCATATGATATTTATTCATGTGACGATTCATGGAAGAAGTTGTCAAACTGCTGAGGTTTTGACCTCTACTAAGAGAACCATGACAAATTTTACAGATCACATAATTTGGGTGATCTTTTTCTATGTCAAAAAAGGACCAGGCTAGGCAAGGCTTAGAGGCCATGTGACCTGTTGCTCCACCCCGAAAAATGCTCAGAGGCAGAGTGGTGGCTGAGGATGCAGTTGTAGACGTGCTACCAGTACTCCGACTCTGTCCAGGAAGGCACAAGGTAACTTCGTCATCAGTTGCATCCTCCTCCACCACCTCTGTTGACCTCCTCGAGTGGCTGACTGTGGGTTGACAGTAGGTGGGATCTAGAACTTCATCATCAATTGTTGTATTTGCACTCCCCTCCCCCTCAGACCGAGCCTCTTCTTGCCCTGACCGAATATTTAAGTTGTCATCCCAATCGGGTATCTGCGTCTCATCTTCATCAGTATGTTCCTCATTGTCTATAACCACAGGTGTTACAGTTTGTGACAAAAACTTCTGCTCCGAAACTTGGTCCTCACGGCCTGAATCAGAGTCACAAAGGTTCTGGACATCACTGCAGACCATTTCCTGTTCTGTACTCACTGTAGCTTGGGAGCAGACCTCTGATTCCCAGGCTATAGTGTGACTGAACAGCTCTGCAGACTCAGCCATCTCAGTTCCACCATACTGTGCAGGGCGGATGGAGACTTCAGAGCTGGGAGAAATCAAGTTTGATTGGGATGACAACTCAGAGGACTGGTGTTTTTTGGATGCGGTACTTGAAGTGGCTGAGAGGGCACTTGTTGGACCACTTGAGATCCATTCAAGCATTTTCCTTTTTTGGCCATCATCTACCTTTGTTCCTGTTGTTCGTGTCCGTAAAAAAGGGAGCACATCGGATTGTCCACGGTAAGTAGTAGACATCTTACTTTTGCTGGTAGATGGTCTATCTTCAGCAGATGATAATGGAGCTTTGCCACCTTCCCCACGGACAAAACCTTTTTTGCCTTTTCCACCACGCCTCTTCCCCTTTCCACCAGCATCTGTCATTTTGCCACTCATGTTGATTGTGACATGATTGTGGACTGAAAATGTGGTAGTAAAAATTGAGAGGTGGTGTAGATTGCAGTGGTGGTCTAGCTTTATTAACAGCAGAATAATAAAGAATAAATATCCCTGACAATGCAACTACGGCCCTTAAACTGGCAGCAAAAATTGCTAGTATAATGGCTTAGTTATAATGAGTTGGAGTGTGCAATGCAGGCGGAGGTGCTGCAAATGTCTTTGCACTAGTGGGACTATAGCAAAATCCAATAGCCACGTTTAGGATGCCACTAGGTACACTGAGTGTTTGCTAGCATAATGGCTTACTTATAATGAGTTGGAGTGTGCAATGCAGGCAGAGGTGCTGCAAATGTCTTTGCACTAGTGGGACTATAGCAAAGTCCAATAGCCACGTTTAGGATGCCACTAGGTACACAGAGTGTTTGCTAGTATAATGGCTTAGTTATAATGAGTTGGAGTGTGCAATGCAGGCAGAGGTGCTGCAAATGTCTTTGCACTAGTGTGACTAGACAAAAGTCCAATAGCCACGTTTAGGATGCCACTAGGTACACTGAGTGTTTGCTAGTATAATGGCTTAGTTATAATGAGTTGGAGTGTGCAATGCAGGCAGAGGTGCTGCAAATGTCTTTGCACTAGTGTGACTAGACAAATGTCCAATAGCCACGTTTAGGATGCCACTAGGTACACTGAGTGTTTGCTAGTATAATGGCTTAGTTATAATGAGTTGGAGTGTGCAATGCAGGCAGAGGTGCTGCAAATGTCTTTGCACTAGTGGGACTATAGCAAAGTCCAATAGCCACGTTTAGGATGCCACTAGGTACACTGAGTGTTTGCTAGTATAATGGCTTAGTTATCATGAGTTGGAGTGTGCAATGCAGGCAGAGGTGCTGCAAATGTCTTTGCACTAGTGGGACTATAGCAAAGTCCAATAGCCATGTTTAGGATGCCACTAGGTACACTGAGTGTTTGCTAGTATAATAACTTAGTTATAATGCGTTGGAGTGTGCAATGCAGGCAGAGGTGCTGCAAATGTCTTTGCACTAGTGTGACTAGACAAATGTCCAATAGCCACGTTTAGGATGCCACTAGGTACACTGAGTGTTTGCTAGTATAATGGCTTAGTTATCATGAGTTGGAGTGTGCAATGCAGGCAGAGGTGCTGCAAATGTCTTTGCACTAGTGGGACTATAGCAAAGTCCAATAGCCACGTTTAGGATGCCACTAGGTACACTGAGTGTTTGCTAGTATAATGGCTTAGTTATCATGAGTTGGAGTGTGCAATGCAGGCAGAGGTGCTGCAAATGTCTTTGCACTAGTGGAACTATAGCAAAGTCCAATAGCCACGTTTAGGATGCCACTAGGTACACTGAGTGTTTGCTAGTATAATGGCTTAGTTATAATGAGTTGGAGTGTGCAATGCAGGCAGAGGTGCTGCAAATGTCTTTGCACTAGTGGGACTATAGCAAAGTCCAATAGCCACGTTTAGGATGCCACTAGGTACACTGAGTGTTTGCTAGTATAATGGCTTAGTTATAATGAGTTGGAGTGTGCAATGCAGGCAGAGGTGCTGCAAATGTCTTTGCACTAGTGGGACTATAGCAAAGTCCAATAGCCACGTTTAGGATGCCACTAGGTACACTGAGTGTTTGCTAGTATAATGGCTTAGTTATAATGAGTTGGAGTGTGCAGAGGACAGGAGGGTACAGTGGCAGGGTTGTGGGTCTCTGGGTAGAGGAATGGAAGCCTGCCTTTCTATTCCCTCCTAATAGGGAAATGCAGGGAGGAAATCCCTGACCTTTGCTACACAGGCGCTGTCGCTGTTTTCAGGACCTGTCACCTATGGCTCTGACCCTACCGGTTTGAGCCCTTAAAAAGGACTGATAGAAAGTGCTATCCCTATGCTGTCCAGCGCTGTGTATGGAGCGCATACAGCTGTATCGGCGATAGGACAAAGGACAGAGCTGCGACAGTGATGTCTGACACCAAAGACGCAGAAGAGATAATGGCGTCCGGACGGGCAGATACTCGTTTTTATAATGTAGGGACATGTGACATGGACATCCTATCACACATGCCGTTGCTTCTCTGGCTAAAAGTCCACTTAGCTGTGTGTGTGTCTGGGATTGGCTGACATGCTGGCCCGCCCCACAAGACGCGCGCGCTTAGGGAAGGAAGACAAGGAAAAAAAAAAAAAAAATGGCGATCGCCATTATAGAAACAGCAGTGATCTGAAGGCGCTGTTCCCGCACACTATACACTGAAATGTCATAATAGTGTGAGTCACAGAGTGACTTACACTATTACAGCGGAAAGCCAGCAAGGAATTAGCTGTTTTTTTGCTGCTAGAACCGTTCTCGAACGTTTCTAGAACTATCGAGCTTTTGGAAAAAGCTCGAGTTCTAGTTCGATCTAGAACAGGCCCCAAAATCACTGGAGCCTAGAACTGGAGAACCTCGAACCGCGAACCGCGCTCAACTCTACCCTTTAGTACCTTTCATGTGGCACTAAAGGGTGTTTTCAGCCTTGTTTGTTTATTTATTTACTCTTTTCCCAGCAGCGACCTAGGACTCACATATTCATCCAGGCATCTTCCCCATGCTGTTCCCATTCAATTTGAGCACTGTTTCCATCAATTTCAGCAATTTTCCAGCCCTCCTATGGGGTTCTGCTGGATAAAATGCTTAAGTTCCCCATTGACTTTTATTATATTCATTACTTGAATCAAGCCCATCCAAGCTTCTGATCTGCTTGATTCGAGTAACAAGCACTTGAGCATTTTAGTGCTCGCTCATCACTAGCAGCAATCCATTATTTTGACATGAGAGCCTATGACTCGTGGATGATACTGTATGATATCTGTTTAATGAATACATAATGAGCTTTTCTTGACACATTCAATAAACAAATAACATTGCACTCAGCATACACAATGTGAAAGGATCCTAAATAGAATATCACCTACGTTTTAAAGTTGTATAACAGCAATTATATGTCTAATGCAAGTTCTATAAGTACACCATTTTTTAAGGAAGTAATCAGAGCAAAAAAAAATGCATATTTATAAATGAAAAGAGATGGGCAAATTTTTTGAAGTGAAATTGAGTTCTATGGAGATTTCAGCAAAATGGCACCTACCATCAAGGTAAACACTAGAGAGGCAGCAATAGGTTAAAAAAAGAAACATACTCATCTTTCTGCTTACCTCTCTGGCAGCCCCCACTACTCACTACTAGAATTGAGTGGATCGGCTATAGACCGGGTCTGACGGATCCGGATCGGGTTGCTGCCGAAGTCCGGATCCGATACGGAATCCACGGCTATGTAAATGAATGGGGAGAGAGAGGGGAGAGAGAGCGAGAGAGAGAGCGAGAGAGAGAGAGATCCGGGTCCACTCAACACTACTCACTACCTGCTTTCCAGTCCTCTGGGCCTCTGTAATTCCGGATCTTCGGCCCAGTGTTTATTCTAGACCAAGGCTTCTGACAGCGAAAAGACCCTGGAGTTTATTTATCATGTTCTAAGGACTACTCTTGGTCAGAACTCAAGGGTTAAGAGAAGACCTGGCTGGAGGTGCAAGGTGATGGAGGCTTGAAGGTTAGGAGAACAGTCAGTGAGAGGTGAGCAGAAGGTGTGTATAATGATTATTTACATCCTATGTTTATTATGCTCAAGGGTGTGGAGAGACCATAGAGCATAATAAGGAACATTAAATTGCAGAGAATAACTTCTCTATGAATTAAATCTTGTAGTAAAATCAGCATGAGCAGGCAAATTCGAATTTGACCTGATCCACTTATCTCTCGATAAATGAATGCAAAGAGGACACATCAATTGTTCTGAAACCTGTATTAGTAAGTACATGCATTTTCCATTATTCACCAATTTTGGAGCACCTGATAATACATTTTTCTGTTCTACTATCATTCAAACTAAAAAATGAAAAATAAATTGACAACTAAATGTTACCACACAATGACACTGTCCAGTCAGTGTTGATAGACTCAGATTGTGCAAAGACACACCCCTTTGACAAGGGGACTGTTAACACCCATTTGTGAATATAGTAATAAATTACTAGCAGGAATAGGATAGTACCAATACACTGCAGAGTGAAAAGATGGTTTAGAATAATCATTTCATGAAAATTCAGTACATTTATATACTAAAACAGACATGTCAGAAATGGTATATGGGGCCTGGTGAAGAGGGGGGCCTGGGCCCCAGGGTAATTACTTAGCTTTATTAAGCCCTGGGTCTCAGTCATAGCCACAGACTGCAGATACTTAAAACCATGGCCGTATCAAAGGACATCAGACATGTCTGATATCATCAGGGATCTCAGACACTGCTGGACTACTCTTTGTTGCCTCAGCCACTTTATGCTGAGTAAGTGCTTACCAACACATGGATAATTTGCTTGAGATATGTTTCAGGCTTGTCACATGCAAATTAGCTGTGTGGTGGTGACAGGGGCTGGCTGGTCCTCAAGCAGCTCCTCAGGGTTATCAGAGGATCAGAACTGTACCTTAAATGCCGCTGCCAAAGCTTCCTTAGAGGCTGGGAGACTCTGGTTCTCTTCATTCTGTATCCAAATGTATTCACATCTGTGAGACAAAGGTCAAAGTGTTACTGCAAGAGCATATTATAGGGCACAATAGTGGAAAATATGAAAAAAGGACAGCATTGCGAATAGCAGTGTGTGGGGAGGATATTATACAGACTGAGAGTGTGTGGGTTATTATACAGAGGGGCAGTGTGTGGGGGGTATTATACAGAGGGTTAGTGGGAGGAGATAGTATACAGATGGGCAGTGTGGGGGGATATTATAGAAAGGTGCAATGTGAGTGGGGGATATTATACAGAGGGGCAGTGCGTGGGAGGATATTATGCAGAGGGGCAGTATGTGGGAGATATTATACAAAGGAGCAGTGTATAGAAGGATATTATACAGAGCGGCAGTTTGTGTGGGGGGGTATTATACAAAAGGGCAGTGTGTGTAGGGGATATTGTACAGAGGGACAGTGTGGGGTGTATTATACAGAGGGGCAGTGTGGCAGAGTTATTATGTAGAGGATCGGTGTAGAGGCTGTATTATTATAATAATTATTCATTTTCTTGCTGAAATACATCATTTTCTGGATCAATTTCAAGGGTGCCAACACTTTCAGACATGACTGTAGATATAAATATTATATATATATATATATATATATATATATATATATATATATATATATTGAAATAAAGGTTGTAGACCAGCTCACCTGTCTGAGCTCAAGCCCCGGCGTCCTTGTTCTCCTTATTGCACGGACCCGAAGTGGGAGACTTCCAAGATATGTAGAACAAGCTGAAGAAGGATCCAGCAAGGCAGAATGACTCCAAAGGGCAACAAAAGTTTTTTTTTTTTTTTTCTCTGACTTTATTATCTAAGAATAAAAAATTCCAGAGCTCTTGACAAGTTGTTAAGCGCAAGGTATATGCAGTATGGACTACGCGTTTCGGCGGACGCAGCCGCCTTCTTCACGGTCCCAAGACAAAACTGATGTACTAGTATGAAGAGGGCTTCTATATAGTTAGTTAGCCTAGCCCACGTAACCACTAGTGAACTGACACATATGAGTTTGATTAGAAGAGCCCGAGTTAAACTAGCAACAGTTTTGCACATCTGACATATAAAAATGTAGCCTGAACAACACAGTGTACATATATCACTTACTGGAATCAATAAAAACAAGTAAACAGAGTGCACATACATATACTTATAAGTGATAACTAAAAAATATTGCAGCATCAAGAATAATATACTTTTTTTTTTTTTTTTTTTTTAAACAAATAATATCTTGATTATTTACCATTCTATACATTGACCAGATATTAATATTGGATGGCAAGATCCATTCTATTATTGAAGCCAAAAGGGATCCTGGTTTCCAAGAGAAACATCCATTTGCTTTCTCTTGCAAGGATTTTTTTCTGCAGGTTGCCACCTCTCTCTGATTTAAAAACTTGTTCTATGCCAAGAAAAGAAAAACTCTTCAAATTTCCTCCATGTGTATTAAAAAAGTGCCGAGAAACCACTGAGGCTCCTACTGTAGGTAGATTAACAGCATCGGATAGGTGTTTACGGATTCTCATTTTAAGAGAATTCACTGTACACCCAACGTACTGTTTCTGGCATAATTCACAATTAATGAGATAAATCGCATTTGTAGTATTGCAGTTGATATAAGTCAGAACATCAAATTGTTTTTTATTATGAAAGGAAATGAAGGTTCTGGATTTCTTGGCATATTTGCAACATTTACAGACGTTGGCCCCACATCCAAAAAAACCTTTTGTTTTTAACCAGTTTCCTCCCTGGATATTCATCTGAACAGGATCCTGGAATAAACTAGGTGATAATAAGGATGAAAGTGTTGGAGCTCGTTTAGACACAAAGGAGATGGCATTATTTTCGACTAGTTTTTTCAGGATTTCATCTTGACACAATATTGGCAGGTATTTTTTGATGATAGATACTATTTTATCAAATTGAGGGCTGTAATTAGTGCTAAATACTATTTGTTGGTTTAAATCTTTATTATTTTTTCTATTTTTATTTTTACTCCCACCGACTAACAACTGTTGTCGATTTATTCCATCTACTATATTTTTTGCTCTTATTAAATGGCCCTGCGAATATCCTCTTTTTAGTAATCTATTACAGGTCTGTTCTGATTCTTTTTGATATACAGAATCCCTAGTGCTGTTTCTTTTCACTCTAATGAGTTCACCCACAGGAATACTCCTTAGGCTGGAAACACATCTATGCGAGTAAAATCGGTCCGACTGGGCTGAAAAATACTCGGCTGATTTTAGTTCACGTTAGGTGCGAGTGCAACGCAAGTGCGATGCTTTTTGCTCGCGTGTGCGACGCGTGTGTGTTGCGATTGTGATGCGAGTTATCTGCAAGAGTTCACTTAATTTAAATGATCGACACATGGAATTTGCCTATTTAAATGTTCCAGCCCCCCACGTGGCTTTGGGTCTCATGTGTGCTTTGTATTCATCGCAAGACTCTGGATTTCGTTCTGCATTGAAGCATTATCCTATTGTCATCTAAAAAAGGAACAATGTCAAATCATTTGACATTCAATACGACAGAAAGAATATTGCTTCATTGGGTACTTTCACGCCGTTTTGGAACATACTATCATGAACCATCCCTTACATCTATGCGAAGATATTGGCTCCATCCAATTATCCGTCGCCGTGCAACAAGAGGTTATTTTACCCGTTTTTATGAAAAATTACGCGAACACAGTGACAAGTTTTATGCCTACTGTCGCATGGATTTGACTACATTTGACTTCATCCTCACAGAAATTCGTCCTGATATAACCAGACAGAACACCCGTTTTCGAAAAAGTATATGCCCAGAGGAACGGATATTGCTTACATTACGGTATTTTTTTTTTTTTTAGCAAATCATTTATAAATTAACATCACGATACAAATGATGCCAAATTTAAATTGATGAAATATATCAAAATGAATTAATCCATATTCTCTATATACAGATATCTCTCTACTGGACTTTCATATGCTGCTTTGCATCTTGAATTTTTACTTGGAAAGTCCACTATATGTTCGATTGTGTCAACAACCTGTGCAGCAATTTGGGATAACCTGCACAATACAATGATGCCTGAACCAACAGTCAAAATGTGGCTTCAAATATCAAAGGGCTTCACTAATAACTGCCAAATGCCAAATTGCATTGGAGCAATTGATGGCAAGCATGTCCGAGTTCGCAAGCCTCCAAACTCAGGATCGCTTTATTACAATTATAAACATTATTTCTCTGTCGTTCTTCTGGCTGTTGCCGATGCGACATACCGATTTACTTTAATGGATGTTGGTGCCTATGGTGGTGCTGGGGATTCCCAAATTTTCTCACAATCCACTATGTGTGCACGTATGTTGCAATCTACTTTACATATTCCTTTTCCACAAATTTTAGAGGGTACTCAGGGACCCGCCATACCTTATTATTTTGTTGGTGATGAGGCATTTAAATTGTCAAGCAATATGATGCGACCATATCCCAGACGTACATTAACTCCTATGCGACGCATTTTCAATTACAGACTCTCGAGGGCCAGAAGGGTAGTTGAATGTGCTTTTGGGATAATGTGTGCTAAATGGCGAATACTGTACACACATATCCAGCTAAATGAACAAAATGTTATTAAAGTAATTAAAGCAATAGTAATTCTGCATAATGTGACACGAACAAAAGAATGTCTTGATGCAGTAAATCAAGATATTCCTTTTTTTCAAGATCCCCATTTGTTTATTCGTTCACAAAATGTTGATCAACTTTGGTCAGGGATAAGAGTGCGCAATCATCTATGTAATTACTTCAATACAGCTTCTGGATCAATTCCATGGCAACCAAACTTAAATAACGTTTAAAAAATATGATAAAAAAAACTTATGATGGTTAACCAAATAATGTTTATTTTTTTTTTGTTTTTGTTCCTTTAAAAAAACATACAAATCCAAATTAAAACTAATAAACGGTATCATGCAGATAATACTTCTTATCCAATAAGATACATAAGGTATAATTTTCAAATTTCCCTTAATAAACTGATTCTTGGTTTAAATAACAAATGTTTTGCTTCACCTATATGTTTTGGTATACATAAATGCATGAAGATATATTGTTTGGTTTTGTAACACAATTATTTGTTATATTCACAAATAAATAACTAATGTTACAGTTATAAATTCATGTATCTAGGTGTTACATTGGTAGATCGTTGCATCTGGCTTGCTGGGGTTTGCATCTTGTGGTCCTGATGCTGTTCAGGGCGTGTGCTGATTGGTTGAACTAGATTGTTGTCCTTGCTCGTGTAGCTGCTTGGAGTATGATGGCTGTATGCTGGTTCTGAGAAATTTCTTAATGAAATTTCCCTAGCATTGGATGATGCATGAGTATGGTCATAATGTTGTTCTCTTTGGTTACTATAATGGATATTTGAATTGATGTTTGGATTGTATGTTTGTCTTACTACATTATGGGCATTATCACCAATATTCATGTGTAGGTTGTGTGTTATTTCATTTGTATGTTCATATCCTGACATATTGTCGCGATTAGACACACAGACACTTGGTATGTGTGGTGGCTGTGGCAGGGTGTTTGATGTTATAGCATCTATATTTGGAGGGGTATTGTCTAGTTTATTTTCTTCAGATAATTGCCAGCGTTCGATGTAATTGAAAATTAAATGTGGTGTATTGGGAGGGGTACATGCGTCAATTATGGTTTGCATACAGCTTCTTGCACGCAGCCTTACTCCACGTGGAATTTGACGCAAATATTGAGCAAGGCTGCGTGAAAATGCCTCCTCTCCATCGTCATTGATGGTTCGAGACAGGTAATCAAGTACCCCATTATCAACCTCTCTACGAGTATTGGTGACATTTTTTCCTTTGCGCCTTCTACCCCTGGTGTATGTTGGTGCATGATGTGTCGAGATATCTAGTGCACTGTTTTGATTTGAGGTTTCAAAATCATCATCTTTTTCATTAGTTACATCATTTGGATTAAAATCATTGTTTTCCTGGGATCCAGCCACAATTGGTCCTGATGATGCTTCATTTTCAACTTCATGCATGTTATCTTGTACATCTCCATCCTCATGATTTGTCTCCCTTTGTGTGTCAGATTCTGATATTGTGTCTTTATCTGTCAAATTTGATTCAGTGCTGAAAATGTAATGTATGGAGACATTTTAATTTTTTGGACAAATGAAAACAAGGATTTTTACAATTACTAAATTATGTTCATCACAATTAGTGCCATTTGTCATGCAGCGACATTATTAGCATTCTTTGTCTCGATGTGAAAATAATGTTTGCATGTGCTTGTGTTTGACGTTGAGTTTGGGTACAAAGATATTTTGGGCCAAAAAAAAAGTGCACTTGCGAAATTTATTTTCACAATGTGAACGAGATCGCTAACAATGTCGCAACGGCCTAATTACCAGTGAATGTTCATGATCCGAGCAATGTTTATTTTTTGTATAGGATTTTTTGGATTGTTTTACTAAAAATTATTTAACATTTTTTATTTTTTTTTTTTTTATAAAAGCAAATAAATTAATTTACAAATGCTATTTTTAACTATAAATGAAAAAAACACTTACGGACATAAATCAACAATTTGATGTAAGAAATTAAGTCGCTCATAATGTATATATGGCCTCTTATTAGATGCTGCTGAACCACTTGCTGCACGACTTTGCTTTTCCCTCCTGAATTGGTCCCGTACACTTCGCCATCTTTTTGTGATATCTGTAACTTTGTTTTTTAAATTTTTAGATTAGAAAAATAAATTAAACAAAAAAAAAAAATTAGATTTCACTGAAAACAAAAAAAACCTCCAATCGTTTTTAACAAATCATTTTTACAATAAAAAATGGGAATTTAAACTATAAAAAAAAACAAAAAAACTCACTCATTCGCAGTTGTGCATCTGGGGTACTATTGTTGAAATGCGGAAACATTTTGCGACAGATCCATAACCAGGAGGCATCGCGTGCAGCCCGGTCTGCATACGAATTGTCCCGCTTGTCCCATAATTCCGGACGTTCCTGAACGAGCATTATGACCATTTCAACATTGATGTACCTAGCCATGTTGGATATGCATCCGTGGAGCAATTGCCATGTGCTTTTGGAGAGGTAATATACACAAGTGCAACATAATTAAAACAATGACGTGCGATGGCACAGACATGTGTTAATTAATTATTTAAAATAGGACCAGCCCAACTCGCATATTTGAACGGTGTTGTGCGTGTGTGTGCCTTCAAAAAACACGCTTCCATAGGGAATCATTGAGACAAATGGTCTGAGAAACTCGCAAAAAAGCAGCATGCTGCGATTTTTTTCTCAGTCCGATTCGGACTGAGAAAAAAATTGCAAATGCGAGCTGAATCATTGACTAACATGTGTCCGATTCTGAAGCGAGTTTTTCACGCATTGCTCTACTGCGAGAAACTCGCAAGTGAGAAGCAGCCCTTATAGTGTGTTTGGGATGATTAGAAGTGGCTGTTAGAATACTGTTACAAGCCATACTTTTTCTATAAGGGGAAATCAGTATTTTATTAGTGTGAATATCACCCATCAAAACTAGATCCAAATAATTGACTGTATTTTGACACATAGAGCTTGTGAATCGTAAATTGTAGTCATTAGAGTCTAAATAGTTAAAAAAATCAAGATGGCTTTGTGTGGCATCTCCCTCGTCCAATTCTTTATCCCAAATAAATATCAAATCATCTATGAATCTTCCTGCCCAAATAATGTTATTTTTAAATGGATTCTCGTCCGTAAAGATATACCGTATTTTTCGCTTTATAAGACGCACTTTTTTTACCCCAAAATTGTGGGGAAAATAGGGGTGCGTCTTACAAAGTGAATGTAACTTACCGGGCAGTGATGCAGCGGTGGAGTGAGTCACAGAGGCTGGTGCTGGTGCTGCCGCTGGAGCGGAGGCGGCCGCCATGGATCCCGCGGCAATTGGCTGTGGTGGCGGCAGCCATGGATCCCGCGGCAATCGGCTGTGGTGGCGGCAGCCATGGATCCCCCGGCAATCGGCTGCGGTGGCGGTGGCGGCCGCCATGGATCCCCCGGCAATCGCTGCGGTGGCGGCCACCATAGCCGAAATCTTTATCTGCGCCTGCGCTGCCTCCAACGCGACTTCCGGAAAATGGCGGAGGTGACGCAGGCGCAGATGGAGATCTCAGAGAAGCGAGATCTCCATCTGCGCATGCGCTGCCTTCCGTAGCCATTTTCCTGAAGTCCATCGCGTCGGAGGCTTAGCAGGCGCAGATAGAGATCGCGGCTCTCAAAGATCGCAATCTGCGCATGCGCGGGCTCCATTTTAGATCTCCGCAGCAGACGGAGACTATCATAAGAAAGAGGAGAGAGAGAAGAACGATTCTCCCTCTCCTCGCTAGGGCTGGATGCTGATTGGTGGAGACAACTTCTGCAGAGCTGCCTCCACCAATCAGTGATCTGAGCCTGACAAAGTGTTGTTAGTTGAACGAAGGGTCCTAATAGGTGAGCAAAAAACACTGAAGGGGAACACAACCCCCATCATCAGCCTTCAGAATATACTGTATCAATCGGTGTATTCTGAAGGATGATGGGGGCTGTAGTCCTTTATTGTAAACACTCCAGGGAGGGACTAATGTAGTGGCCAAAGTGTAAATGTAACTACAACCCCCCTCATCTTTCAGAATACAGCCATGTATGGTATACAGTACATGGGTGTATTCCTAAGGATGAGGGGGGTGGTAGTCCCAGATCCCCATAAAAGTGCATCATGCAGGTCCCCCATAGCCATGTCATCCACGGATCCCACATAACAGTGCATCATCCACAGGTCCCCATAATAGTGCGTCATCCACAGGTCCCCCATAATAGTGCATCATCCACATGTCCCCCATAATAGTACAGCAGTACATAGTCACCAATTGTAGGATTCACATAAATATGGTACAGATCAAAGAGAGCTAATACAATACCAGGTAAGTAAATAGTGAGGGAGGTGGTATGGGTGCGCCTGCCCCACGCGTTACGCCACCATATGTGGCTTCATCAGGGGTAAACTTACTGCTGTACTATGTACTGGGGTTGTGTAAGTTTACCCCTGATGAAGCCACATATGGTGGCGTAACGCGTGGGGCAGGCGCACCCATACCACCTCCCTCACTATTTACTTACCTGGTATTGTATTAGCTCTCTTTGATCTGTACCATATTTATGTGAATCCTACAATTGGTGACTATGTACTGCTGTATACTGTCCTTTGGTACTGCTATTTTGAGCTTGTATGCTTTATATTAATTCATGAGGTTTTGGTTGGTGATGTGCCAATTTGCTCATGGGTAGATCATTCTTTTGATCTTTCCCATTTTTAAATGGTCTTAACAATATTTCTCTGTGTTACTAATAAACTTTTTCACACTTTTTGCATGCAACAAGGGACTCCTCTTGCTTGATTCCATTATCCTGGATTTTCCAGTATATGTTTGGTGTAGTTGTGCTCACTCTTTCCCATGTGTTGTGTTCCAGATTCTATTTATGGGTTGAAGCACACTTCCATTACCTATATATATTTAATGGTGGTGCCGTCCCTATTTTGTTTTATGATCCACAGATCCCCCACAGCAGTGTCATCCACAGGTTCCCCATAGCAGTGCGTCATCCACATGTCCCCCATAATAGTGAGTCATCCACATGTCCCCCATAATAGTGCGCCATCCACAGGTCCCCCATAGCAGTGCGTTATCCACAGATCCCCCACAGCAGCGTCATCCACAGGTCCCTCATAATAGTGAGTCATCCACATGTCCCCCTTAATAGTGCGCCATCCACAGGTCCCCCATAGCAGTGCGTTATCCACAGATCCCCCACAGCAGTGTCATCCACAGGTTCCCCATAGCAGTGCGTCATCCACATGTCCCCCATAATAGTGAGTCATCCACATGTCCCCCATAATAGTGCGCCATCCACAGGTCCCCCATAGCAGTGCGTTATCCACAGATCCCCCACAGCAGTGTCATCCACAGGTCCCTCATAATAGTGCGCCATCCACAGGTCCCCCATAGCAGTGCATTATCCACAGATCCCCCACAGCAGTGTCATCCACAGGTTCCCCATAGCAGTGCGTCATCCACATGTCCCCCATAATAGTGCGTCATCCACATGTCCCCCATAATAGTGAGTAATCCACATGTCCCCCATAATAGTGCATCATCCACAGGTCCCCCATAGCAGTGAGTCATCCACAGGTCCCCCATAGCAGTGTGTCATCCACAGGTCCCCCATAATAGTGCGTCATCCACATGTCCCCCATAATAGTGCGTCATCCACAGGTCCCCCATAATAGTGCGTCATCCACAGGTCCCCCATAATAGTGCGTCATCCACAGGTCCCCCATAGCAGTGCGTCATTCACAGGTCCCCCATAATAGTGCGTCATCCACATGTCCCCCATAATAGTGCGTCATCCACAGGTCCCCCATAATAGTGCGTCATCCACAGGTCCCCCATAATACTGCGTCATCCACAGGTCCCCCACAGCAGTGTCATCCACAGGTTCCCGACAGCAGTGTGTCATCCACAGGTCCTTCATAACAGACCCTCATCCATAGGCCCCCCATAATAGTGCGTAATACTCAGGTCCCCCGTAAAGAGGGCATTATCCGCAGATCCCTCATAACAATGTTATTCATTCATTGTAGTTGTAGAAAAAGACATGGACACGCAAAATCATCAGCTGATCTAGTGCCACTAGGCAAAAATTGATAAAACTGAATATGAGGTTCTTGGTGTAACATTCTGATCAGGCTGTATAAAGCCAACTGCCGTGTTACCTCTGAGTGGGTTTTTAACTTACGGTACTATAATAGCCTTTAAGGTGCAGTGCAGTGCATCAATCACCACACAGGTGACCATGCACCAGCAGGGCAGGTAACCTGGTGCATCACAGCACCCATGCTGCAAGGCTGGAGACTGCAAGAGGGGTTCTGCCTATTTTTGCTCACTGATAGGTTCACCGTGACGTGGCTGTGGCTTCATACAGTCTGATCAGAATGTTAAACTAAGAACCTCATGTTCAGTTGTATACCGGTACCGGTAACTTTTTCCTAGCTGCACTAGATCAACTACCGTAATGATTTTTGGAAACGCAGTCCATGTCCTTTTCTGCAGCTACTGTATGTTATTCATTCATGTTCTCACCTGCAATGCCCCCATACCTATGAAGGACACAGTGCTGACAGTTGATTCAATACTGTATGTTGTTGCAGAAAAATACCGTCCTGTAGGCTGCTGCTACATATTGTGCCTTGCTCAAGGATGTCAAAGCAGAAAAGGCTAGCGTATAAAATTCCCTTTAAATTGGAGGTAATAAAATATGCTAAAGAACATGGGAATAGAGCAGCGGAGAGACATTTCGGACCGCCTCCAACTGAAAAAATGATAAGGGAGTGGCGGAAACAGGAGGATGAGCTGGAAAAAGCACAAAAAAGCAAATGTGGTCTTCGTGGACGTCGTGCTAAGTGGCCAGACTTAGACGTGGACATGAAAGAATGGATAACATGCCACAGAAATAATGGCCTATCCGTGTCCACTAAAATGATCCTATGCGAAGCAAAGCGTATTGCTGCGGAGAAAGGCATTACTGACTTTACAGGATCACCATCATGGTGCTTCAGATTTATGAAGAGATGTGGTCTTGCAATGCGCACAAAAACTAGAATTGCGCAAAAAATGCCCCGAGAATATGAGTCCAAGATCCTGTCTTTCCACAAGTTTGTGCTTGACAGCAGAAAGAAAAATGGTTTTGAAATAGGCCAGATTGGGAATATGGATGAAGTGCCTCTAACCTTTGATGTGCCATCTAACAGGACTGTTAATGAAAAGGGGGCAAAAACTGTAACAGTAAAGACCTCAGGACACGAATAAACCCATTACACCGTTGTGCTGTCCTGCTGTGCCGATGGCACGAAACTGCCACCAATGCTCATTTTCAAAAGAAAGAATATGCCCAAAGAAGCAATACCACGAGGAGTTGTCGTGCATGTTCACGAAAAAGGATGGATGGATGAAAATGGAATGAAAGTGTGGATCGACAAAGTCTGGTCCAAACGTCCTGGAGGGCTTCAAAAAAAAACTGCCCTATTAGTGCTGGACCAGTTTCGAGCTCACATTACTGAAACCACAAAAAAGGTTTTTAAAGAAGTGAAGACCCATCTCGCTGTGATTCCAGGGGGGGCTTACCAGCCAGCTGCAACCCCTTGATGTGTCCATCAATAAGCCATTTAAAGTGTTCATGCGAGAAGAGTGGAATAAGTGGATGGCTGCTGGTAATCACGATCTGACACCTTCTGGACGAATGAAGAGACCCACTATTACTCAAGTGTGTGAGTGGGTGAAAACTTCATGGCAGTCCGTGAAGGATGAAACGGTTATAAGGTCATTCAAAAAATGCGGGATTAGCAATGCTTTAGATGGCACCGAAGATGATATCTTATATGAGGACACTGAAGAAAGTGACACTTCTGACTGTGAGGAATTGAGCTTCCTGAATGCTAACAGCACTGATGAGGAATTCCTGGGGTTCCCTGAGGACTAGAAGAGTCCCGTATCTGAGGACTAAAGCTTTCCTTCCTATGTTGTTCACAAACATGGTTCATGTTACAAACAATGCTGCTATTGACTCCTGTTGAGTCTAAATTGTTAAAATAATGTTATTTTAATTTTATTAAAATGTTCTAGCACACTATTTGGCTCAATTTTTTTTTTTAATTTTCCTCCTCCAAAACCTAGGTGCGTCTTATAATCAGGTGCGTCTTATAAAGCGAAAAATACGGTAGTTCTCCTCCCAGGTGGCCATGACTAGATTTGCTAAGGACGGAGAAAATCGGGCCCCCATACTGACGCCCTGTGTCTGGAGAAAAAACCTTTTATTAAACGTGAAATAATTATGTTTTAATAGAACATTGATTGCAGATACTAAAAATTCTTGTATATCGGGATCATATTCACTCTATACCACATCACATAGCACTCAGATGTGCACGATACTATTTACAAAGATACAGTGAATATGATCCTGATATACAAGAATTTTTAGTATCTGCAATCAATTTTCTATTAAAACATAATTATTTCATGTTTAATAAAAGGTTTTTTCTCCAGACACAGGGCGTCAGTATGGGGGCCCGATTTTCTCCATCCTTAGCAAATCTAGTCATGGCCACCTGGGAGGAGAACTATATCTTTACGGACGAGAATCCATTTAAAAATAACATTATTTGGGCAGGAAGATTCATAGATGATTTGATATTTATTTGGGATAAAGAATTGGACGATGGAGATGCCACACAAAGCCATCTTGATTTTTTTAACTATTTAGACTCTAATGACTACAATTTACGATTCACAAGCACTATGTGTCAAAATACAGTCAATTATTTGGATCTAGTTTTGATGGGTGATATTCACACTAATAAAATACTGATTTCCCCTTATAGAAAAAGTATGGCTTGTAACAGTATTCTAACACCCACTTCTAATCATCCCAAACACACTATAAGGAGTATTCCTGTGGGTGAACTCATTAGAGTGAAAAGAAACAGCACTAGGGATTCTGTATATCAAAAAGAATCAGAACAGACCTGTAATAGATTACTAAAAAGAGGATATTCGCAGGGCCATTTAATAAGAGCAAAAAATATAGTAGATGGAATAAATCGACAACAGTTGTTAGTCGGTGGGAGTAAAAATAAAAATAGAAAAAATAATAAAGATTTAAACCAACAAATAGTATTTAGCACTAATTACAGCCCTCAATTTGATAAAATAGTATCTATCATCAAAAAATACCTGCCAATATTGTGTCAAGATGAAATCCTGAAAAAACTAGTCGAAAATAATGCCATCTCCTTTGTGTCTAAACGAGCTCCAACACTTTCATCCTTATTATCACCTAGTTTATTCCAGGATCCTGTTCAGATGAATATCCAGGGAGGAAACTGGTTAAAAACAAAAGGTTTTTTTGGATGTGGGGCCAACGTCTGTAAATGTTACAAATATGCCAAGAAATCCAGAACCTTCATTTCCTTTCATAATAAAAAACAATTTGATGTTCTGACTTATATCAACTGCAATACTACAAATGCGATTTATCTCATTAATTGTGAATTATGCCAGAAACAGTACGTTGGGTGTACAATGAATTCTCTTAAAATGAGAATCCGTAAACACCTATCCGATGCTGTTAATCTACCTACAGTAGGAGCCTCAGTGGTTTCTCGGCACTTTTTTAATACACATGGAGGAAATTTGAAGAGTTTTTCTTTTCTTGGCATAGAACAAGTTTTTAAACCAGAGAGAGGTGGCAACCTGCAGAAAAAAATCCTTGCAAGAGAAAGCAAATGGATGTTTCTCTTGGAAACCAGGATCCCTTTTGGCTTCAATAATAGAATGGATCTTGCCATCCAATATTAATATCTGGTCAATGTATAGAATGGTAAATAATCAAGATATTATTTGTTTTAAAAAAAAAAAAAAAGTATATTATTCTTGATGCTGCAATATTTTTTAGTTATCACTTATAAGTATATGTATGTGCACTCTGTTTACTTGTTTTTATTGATTCCAGTAAGTGATATATATACACTGTGTTGTTCAGGCTACATTTTTATATGTCAGATGTGCAAAACTGTTGCTAGTTTAACTCGGGCTCTTCTAATCAAACTCATATGTGTCAGTTCACTAGTGGTTACGTGGGCTGGGCTAACTAACTATATAGAAGCCCTCTTCATACTAGTACATCAGTTTTGTCTTGGGACCGTGAAGAAGGTGGCTGCGTCCGCCGAAATGCGTAGTCCATACTGCATATACCTTGCGCTTAACAACTTGTCAAGAGCTCTGGAATTTTTTATTCTTAGATAATAAAGTCAGAGAAAAAAAAAAAAAAAAAAAACTTTTGTTGCCCTTTGGAGTCATTCTGCCTTGCTGGATCCTTCTTCAGCTTGTTCTACATATATATATATATATATATATATATATATATATATATATATATATATATATATACACACACATGCACACAAGAGTGGCAGTGGGACTGTGGAAGGTTTGAGGGGTTGAGGCGGGGAGCCTAGGCAGAGTCATAATGGGGGCCTGAAAATTTTGCCGGTATGGCAGGTGACAAGTCCTACTTAGTACAATACAACTGTGATTTAGATCAGATCATTTTAGGAACAAGTAAAAATCTAGTCTGATCAGTGAAATGGTTAATAAAGGATTTATAATAAAAATGAAACAAAATGACTATATAAAGGACAAATTACACTTGTTTTTATTACATGTATTTATGTTTTGTTGAAGGGCTCTCTGTAGCTACTATCTGAATTGCTGGACACAAACTGTGTTGTAAAGTGTAAAGTGTGGGTTTGATTATCAACAGCTACTTCTTAAGTTATTTTATCACAGAACACACTGCAGGAAGTCCAGGATGTCTGTGTAATAGGACAAGTTAAAATTAACTTTCTCAAGAATATCCTGTACATTTTGCAATAACTGTATCATAACAAGTGGGAACTTGGCGGTGACAGGCTTCTCACAGATGTTAACTTTGACATCATATCTTCCATCACAATACTGAATACTGTATATTAAAAAATGTGCTTATTAGTATGCAGAGCACTCAACAATACAAATATGAATTGTATGATCCAACGTGCTTATTTATTTTTATAGCTAAGCCCTGTGGAGGTAATTTCACATGAATATTTAATAATTCTGCTAAAAAGTAAAGATTTCGATATGTTTTATTAAAGAAACACAAAAACCTAAAAATGAATGTTTAAATTAATCAACAAATTTAGTTGTCCTTACTATTTGCTACTCTGATGCATTTTCTATATAATCCTGAAACAGACAATCTTGAGGAAAACTTTTGAGACACATTTGAAACATGATAAAGAGGTTTTGCAAATTCTCAGATTGAACAAGTTATACTCTAAATTTGAAAATTGTGTATTCGCCGTTCAGGAACTTCTGTTTTTGGGTAATATAGTTTCCGTCTGTGGTTTTAGGATGGATCCCTCTAAGTTACAGGCTATATTAAAATGGGACCATCCTGAGAACCTCAAAGCACTGCAACATTTTTTGGACTTCGCAAATTTATACGGGAAGTTGCTTCCGTATATCAGATTGTACTCAGCCATTCAAATCAATGGGAGGACCGTGGAAAAAAATTGGCCCACACTCAGATTACATTGATTTTCACAGACTGACAAAATGGAGTAGATAGAAACATTTTTTTCTCTCTTCTCCACATCCAATAAAGTTAGGTCACACTGTGGTCAAACTCTGATCAGAGTGTAATTAGCAAAATGGATCCAATTTTCTACGTTGAGAAAAAAAAATTGTCTGAATCACTATTGTTTATTTCAATATTATAACAGTGCTAAAATATTTCTGGAAATGAATGCTGCAAGCATGTAGCAGAGCATGTTGTTCACAGAATATTTCTAAACACAAAAAATGAGGCATTATTAAGGCTGCTTTCACACATCCGGAAAAAACGTGAAAAAACAGATCCGGCGTCTGTTGCCGCCGGATCAGTTTTTTTCCCCATATACTTCTATTAGCACCGGATTGTGCCAAATGGCCTTGCGTTCCATCCGGCTTTCACTGGATCCTCCAAAATTTGCTTGTCCGGAGGCCGGATGGAATGTTGAATGGAACGTTTTTTGGCTCTGGCGAAAAACCGTATTGCGCCGGCATGTTTTATAATGGAAGCCTATGGACGCCGGATCCGGCGTAATACTGCATATGACGGAATCCAACAACACATCCGTTTTTGTTTCTGGGAATGACCAGAGTCTCGCTCTGTCGGTCTCTCTCTCTGTCGGTCGGTCTGTCTCTTTCTCGGTCGGTCGGTCTCTCTCTGTCGATGTTGATCAGTTTCTCTCTCTGTCTGTAGGCCTCTCCCTCCTTCATACTCACTGATCACCAGCGCAGCTCTGCACGGCTGTAACACTGCTCTGGTGGCTTCTCCAGCTTTTGAAAATGCCGGTCACTCATTATTCCATCTCGTATTCCCTGCTTCCCCTGCCCAGCGGTGCCTATGATTGCTTGCAGTCAGACACGCCCCCACGCTGAGTGACAGCTGTCTCACTGCAACCAATCACAGCTGCTGGTGGGCGGGTCTATATATTCCAGTAAAATAAATAAATAATTTAAAAAACGGCGTGCGGTCCCACCCAATTTTAAAACTAGCCAAGGAAAAGCCACACAGCTGATGGCTGGTATTCTCAGGATGGGGAACCCCATGTTATGTGGACCCCCCAGCCTAAAAATATCATCCAGCAGCCGCTCGGAATTGCTACATCCATTTGATGTGATAGTCCCGGGGCTCATCCCGAATTGCCCTGGTGCAGTGGCAATCAGGGTAATAAGGAGTTAATGGCAACCCATAGCTGCCACTAAGTCCTAGGTTAATCATGGCAGGCGTCTTTTAGACACCTTCCATGATTAACCTGTAAGTTAAAGTAAATAAACACAATCACAGAAAAATTCTTTATTTGAAAAAAAATCACCCTCTTTAACCACATTTTTTTCCCCCAAATACCCCTCCAGGTCTGACGTAATCCACACGAGGTCCCACGACGAATCCAGTTCTACTACCTGAAGCTGACAGGAGCGGCCGTAGAACACCGCCGCTCCTGTGAGCTCCACAGAGCAACGGAAGCGAGTCGTGCTGTCAGCAATGACGTCACTCAGGTAGTGTCGGTGAGTGTGCGGTGATGATCGGTGCGGTAGTGCCTGGGTGTGTGCGGTGATGATGAGTGTGGTAGTGCCTTGGTGTGTGCGGTGATGATGGGGACAGTAGTGCCGGTGTGTGTACTTTGATGATGGGTGCGGTAGTGCCGGTGTGTGCGGTGATGGTGGGGGCGGTAGTGCTGGTGTGTGCAGTGATGATGGGGCGGTAGTGCCAGGATGTGTGTGGTGATGATGGAGCGGTAGTGCCGTGATGTGTGCGGTGATGATGGGGGCGGTAGTGCCTGTGTGTGTGCGGTGATGATGGGGGCGGTAGTGCCATAATGTGTGCGGTGATGATGGGGGCAGTAGTACCCCTCCAGGTCTGACGTAATCCATACTAGGTCCCACGACGCATCCAGCTCTGCTACATGAAGCTGACAAGAGCGTCCGTAGAACACCACCACTCCTGTGAGCTCCATAGAGCAACTGAAGCGAGTCATGCTGTCAGGAATGACGTCACTCAGGTAGTGCCGATGTGTGTGCGGTGATGATGGGTGCAGTAGTGCCTGGATGTGTGCAGTAATGATGGGGGTGGTAGTGGCTGGGTGTGTACGGTGATGATGAGTGCGGTAGTGTCTGGGTGTGTGCGGTGATGATGGGGACCGTAGTGCCGGTGTGTGCGGTGATAATGGGGTGGTAGTGCCGGTGTGTGCGGTGATGATGGGGCAGTAGTGCCGGGATGTGTGCGGTGATGATGGGTGCGGTAGTGTCTAGTGCCGGGATGTGTGCAGTGATGATGGGGGCGGTAGTGCCTGCGTGTGTGCAGTGATTATGGGTGCGGTAGTGCCTGTGTGTGTGCGGTGATGATGGGGGCGGTAGTGCCGTGATGTGTGCGGTGATGATGGGGACGGTAGTGCCTGCGTGTGTGCGGTGATGATGGGGGCGGTAGTGCCTGGGTGTGTGCAGTGATGATAAGGGTGGTAGTGCCTGCGTGTGTGCGGTGGTGACGGTGGCGGGAGTGCCAAGATGTGTGCGGTGATGATGGGGGCGGTAGTGCCTGCGTGTGTGCGGTGATGATGGGGGAGGTAGTGCCTGGGTGTGTGCTGTGATGATGGGGGCGGTAGTGCCGGTGTGTGCAGTGATGATGGGGGCGGTAGTGCCTGGGTGTGTGCGGTGATGATTGGAGTGGTAGTGCCTGCGTGTGTGTGGTGATGATGGTGGCGGTAGTGCCAGGATGCGTGTGGGGATAATGGGGGGGCGGTACTGCCTGCGTGTGTGCGGTGATGATAGGATCTCTCTCTCATGATAAAAAAACAAAAAAGAGGATCCGTGTTTGCTGGATCTGTCGCATCAGTTTTTACACAATTTGCGAAGGATCCATTGCATAAGGCACAAACTGGATTGTGCCTGAGGGCAAAAAACAGATGTGTGAAAGCAGCCTTAGTGGGCTCATCAATATAGATGAGCCACCCCCCAGTTTGCTGGAAGGCAAAGCGATCAGATAATGTGTCAGGTTCAAGGGCCTGAATCACATGACACAGCAGCTGATTGTATAAACGGCTTTTATACAATCAGCTGATGCATCAGTGCAAAAAAACCCCAAAACAAATAAAAACAAACTACACACTTCTGTACAGACTCCTGTCCGACAGCAGCAGCTGATAGTTTAGCTGGCCGGGCGGTAAAAAGCCAGCCTCACCGCTCAACTTTTAGTGTCAGCTGATTCCATCAGGTGACCGCATCAGCTGATCATCGCCAAGTCTGAGAGAGAGTTAAGAGAGAGAAAAGAGAAGAGAGAGGGAAAGAGAAAAGAGAAGAGCGAGAGGGAGAGAGAGAGAGAAGAGAGAGAGGAGAGAGAGAAGAGGAGAGAAGAGAGAGAAGAGGAGAGAAGAGAGAGAGAGAAGAGAGAGAGGAGAGAGAGAAGAGGAGAGAAGAGAAGAGGAGAGAAGAGGAGAGAAGAGAGACAGAGAGAGAGAGAAGATAGAGGAGAGAGGAGAGAGAAGAGGAGAGAAGAGGACAGAAGAGACAGAGAAAAGAGAGAGGAGAGAGAGAGAAGAGAGAAGAGAGAGAGAAGAGGAGAGAAGAGAGAGAGAGGAGAGAGAGGAGAGAGAGAAGTTTCAGAAGAGGAACCAGAATAAAATACCCACTCCCTCCTTCACATTAAATGGCTCCATGCTGGAGAAGACCAGCAACTATACCTACCTCGGTCTGGAGCTAAGCAATAACAGGAGCCTCAAGCAAGCAGAAGAAGCCCTGAAAGGAAAAGCATGCAGAACTTTCCATGCCATAAGAAGACAGCTGTACCACCTCAAACCACTTGTGAGAGTCTGGCTCAAGATATTTGACAGCGTCATCACCCCTATACTGCTGTATGGCAGCGAGATATGGGGCCCAGTGACCTACCCAGACCACACAAAGTGGGATTCGAGCCCAACTGAAGTCTTCCACATGGAATTCTGTAAATATCTCCTCCAAGTCCATCGCAGCACCTCAAACATAGCCTGTCGGGCAGAGCTGGGCCGATTCCCCTTATGGCTCAGTATACACAAGAGGGTGCTATCACACCAGGCACACATACAGAACAGCAACCCCAGCTCCTACCATCATAAAGCCCTGCTGAGCAAGAGTCTAGAGCAAGCCAGGAACCCCGGCAGCCAGTACAGCCAAAGTCAGCAACACACCCTGACAAAAGCCCAAATAAAAGAGATCTCAGAGAGCTGCAAGATGCAATACACAGAGGATTGTAAGAGTGAATTAGAGAACTCCCAGAAACTCACCATCTACCGGTCACTGAGGAGGGACTACACTCTGGCCCCATATCTGGAACGGTTACGCCACCCCAAAGACAGGCAGACACTGAGCCTGTACAGACTGAGTGCCCACAGCCTAGAGGTAGAAACAGGGTGGCACCGACAGACATACAAGCCACGGGAGAGCAGACTGTGCCAGCACTGCCAGCAGGGGGCTCTGGAAGACGAGGCGCATTTCCTGCTGCACTGTAACAAATACTCAGCAGTGAGGGCCTCCCACTTCCAGAAACTTAGCACTCATACCCCGGACTTTCCATCCATGGACGAGGAGATGAAACTCCGCTTCCTACTGGGGGAAGAGGAATCAATGGTGGAGCTCGCAGCCCAATATGTCACCACATGTCATAAGCTGAGGGGAACATAAGGCCCCTAAAAGGACTTTCAGAGCCCAAATTGTGCCCCCAACTCCCCATAACCCTAATCCCCTCCCACCACACTTACTGTATTTATCTTGCTTTGGCAACACTAATTGTATTTTGCTCCTGCTAATAAAGCATATTTGAATTTGAATTTGAAAAGAGAGAGAGAGAGAGAAGAGAGAGAGAGGAGAGAGAGGGAGAGAGAGAAGAGAGAGGGAGAAAGAGAAAAAGAGAGAAACAGAGAAAAAGAGAGAAAGAGAGAAAAAGAGAGCGAGAAAAAGAGAGAAAGGGAGAGAGAGAAAAAGAGAGAGAGAAAAAGAGAGAAAAAAAGAAAGAGAAAAAGAGAGAACGAGAGAGAGAGAAAAAGAGAGTAAAAGAGAGACAGAGAGAGAGATGAGAGAGATAGAAGAGAGCAAGAGAAGAGAGAGGAGAGAGAGATGAGAGAGAGAGAGAAGAGAGAGGAGAGAGCAATGCAGCCTCATTCCGTGAACTGCTCCGATTTTAGAGGTGTTGCCCGTGGCTCACAGCTGATGTCCGACTCCTCCCCTCAGTGCATAATTAAATTAAATTATAATTATAAATAAATAATAATTATAATTTAAAATTAAAAATAAATTAAATTCTTTATTACTGCCTCTAATGAGAAGCATAGGAAGATTTGGTCATCTTGACTAGAGGTGAGCAATGTTCGAGGTTCAGGGTTCGCCAATTTCATGTTCGAGTGATTTTGGGGGGTGCTCGAGATCGAACTCGAACCCAAGCTTTTTGCTAAAAGATCGACAGTTCGAGTTACACTCGGCATGTACACACACACACACACAAACTCACACTCACCTGTCCCCAGCTATGCAGTCCCCGGCACTGATGTCCTCAGCAACACATGGCCCCGCTAGGCTCAACCCACTTTGCACTCCGCACACATTACCCCGCTTAGCTCCACCCACCTGGCACTCTGCACACATTACCCCGCTCGGCTTACCTGCGGTGATGAAGTCCCGCCCTCCCGACCTCAGCGCTGTCACTGTCCTCCATGGCTGCCGCTTCACATTTCCTCTCGCTGTCGACCCGAGACTGTGACTAGCGGTGACGTCACAGGCTCCCGTGATACTTGGCTGTGAAGGAGGCAGTCATTGAAGTCAGTGACAGCTCTGCTGTCAGCAGTGCAGGAGATCGTCACCGCAGGTAATGTACCTCGCTCCTGACAGCAGCACTTGTCATGCCCTGCAGTGACCTGGGCTGACCAATAGATGTTAGCTCAGGTCACTGCATTGCTCTCCCAGCCAATTGGTAACATTCTGTTCTTCATTGACTGGGACAGTGACTATGGTATGGATCGTCATGGGAACCCAGTAGATTACAGCAGACCTGGATTTGTTTTTCTTTTTAATAAATTGGTGAAAGAGGGAATGTTTTGGGCAGTGTTTTTTCAAATAAAAATGTGTTTGTCGTCTATTTTTTTTTATTACTGACTGGGTTGGTGATGTCGGGTATCTGATAGACGCCTGACCTCACGAACCCCAGGGCTTGATGCCAGGGGACATTACACATCTGGTATTAACCCCATATATTATCCCGTTTGCCACTGCACTAGAGCACGGGATGAGCTGGGGCGAAGCACCAGGATTGGCACATCTAATAGATGCGCCACTTCTGGGGCGGCTGCGTCCTGCTATTTTTAAGCTTGGGAGAGTCCAATAACCATGGACCTCCCTAGTCTGAGAATATCAGACCCCAGCTGTCCGCTTTACCTTGGCTGGTGATCCAATTTTGGGGGGACCCCCACGTGTTTTTTTTTTTTTAATTATTTATTTAAAATAACAGCGTGGGGTGCCCTCAGTTTTGGATTACCAGCCAAGGTGAAGCTGCAAGCTGTGGTCTGCAGGCTGCAGCCGTCTGCTTTACCCTAGCTGGCTACAAAAATAGGGGGAACCAGACGTCATTTTTTTTTTTAATTTTTTTGGTTTTTTTGGTAAATACAAGGCTAAGTGTACAAGTGTGTACAAGCACAGGAAAATCACATGCGCGCTCTACACTGTGAAAAGCAGTAGAAAATGACACTGGAGTGAACATGTGACTGTCTCATGTAGGTTGAAGCTATGGATCCTGGGTAAATTTATGTATTTTCCCTCCTTCAGTTTTCTTGCAGTACGCAAAAAAAACGGAAGGCACACGGATGACAAACGGATGACATACAGACCGTATACGGAACGGAAATGGATGCCACACGGATGCATCCGTAAAAAAAAGGACCGTTTTTTGCAAACCGCAAAAACAGATCGGTCGCGTGAATACAGCCTTATTCTGATCTGCCGTTTATAAACAGCAGGCAGAAATAAGGTAATAGCGCCCCCCAGCGTCAGAAAATCTCCGGGATTTCAGGGGGTAGCTGAGACCCTGGAGATCATAATTCAGGCCGTTTTTTTCCGGTGCCCGCTCACGTGATCACAAGTATACATCGTATACCGATGTTCACGTTACAGTAAATGACAGCGCCGGTAAAAAATTATTTATCTCCCATCTGGCATGAACAAACATGTCAGATGGGAGATAAATCTCCTCCCCGGTCCCCTCCGGTCCCCGGTGTCGCCAAAGTGCCCCACCCCGACCCCCTCCCGGAAATCCAAGATGGCCATGCGCACAGCAGCGCGCCGGCCGCATTCACCCTATTCACCCTACTCCTCTGATTTCTGTCGCATGTGCCATGACACATGCGACAGAAAACTCCTCGCCAGGCCTTGCCAGGTCACCCCCTATAACCCCACCGGTGTTCCTTGGTGACCCCCGTACCTGTGCAGCATTGATCCCCCGCGGTCCCTCCTTCACAATAGACGCTGCCGCATGCACAGAGCGGCTGTCAGCTCAGCTTCCTGTGTTCAGACAAAGTGAGTGGCAGTAACAATGCATCTGTAAGCAACTGCAATGCCCTGCTCATGAGGTATGGAACATAGTTGATCAGGAGAACTATACTATATTTCCAAATGGAGGTATTTGATTTTATAGTTGCCCTGCTGAACGACTACCAAACATGAGAGTCCGTTATTCACCACAAGAAAACATGTCCAAATAGCAAGCTCTGTTGTTTAGTATTCATTCAGCTGGATAACTGAATTTAAAGGGGTATTCCATCTCCAAGACCCTATCCCCAATATATAGTAGGTGGAATAGCAATAATATCAGCAAATACCAATATTTGGAAATGTAGAATAGTTCTCCTGATTAGGCATGCCCTTACCTCATGAGCAGGGCATTGCAGCTTTGGTAGCAACAGTTACGACATGGACTCTGCTGCTGTGGACCCGGGGAGAGTGGGTGCAGATTCATTGCACCCAAACTCCTGAAATGGAGGGTCTACTCTCCTAGAAAATGGGGGATACGTTCCCTGAGCGTGTCCCCCCATATTCTAGATGGTCCGGAGTCATCGTGGGACCCCCTTATTTTTTTCCTTACAATAAATTGGTGAAAGAGGGAATGTTTTGGGGAGTGTTTTTTCAAATACATTTTTTTTGTCTATTTTTTTTGTTAGTACTGACAGATTGTGATGTTGGGTATCTGAAAGACGCCATGACATCACAAACTGCTGGGCTTGATGTCAGGAGACCTTACAGCTAGCATCAACCACATTTATTACTCCGTTTGCCACTACACCAGGGCACGGGATGAGCTGGGGTGAAGCGCCAGAATTGGCGCATCTAGTGGATGCGCCACTTCTGGGGCACCTGCGGCCTGCTATTTTTAGGCTGTGAAGTGCCAATAACTATGGACCTGCCCAACCTAAGAATACCAGACCACAGCTGTCCGCTTTACCTTGGCTGGTGATCCAATTTGGGGGGGACCCAACTTTTTATTGTAATTATTATTATTTATAAAATAATTATAAAAAAGAGCCTGGGGTGACCTCCACATTGGATCCCCAACCATGGTAAAGCTGCCAGCTGTGGTTTTCAGGCTACAGCTGTCTGCTTTACCCTAGCTGGCTATCAAAAATGGGGGGACCCCACCTAATTTTTTTTTTAACTATTTTTTTAAATAAAAAAAATTAATGGGCTTCCCTGTATTTTGATTGCCAGCCAAGGTAACGCCAGGCAGATGGGGGTGGCAACCCTTAGCTGTCTGCTTTAACTGCGCTGAGAATCAAAAATACCGCGGGGCGCTGCGTCATTTTTTTTAATGATTTATTTTTACAGCACTGTCATGTCAGGCAATCAAAATACAGTGAAGCCCTTTTTTTTTTAGTTATTTAAATAAATAATAATAAAAAAAATATATGGGCTTCCGCTGCATTTTTTGTATTGCTAGATAAGGGTAATTGTTACGGTTGCTGCGAGCACTGGAGACTATGTCCAGATTTCTTGCTACTGCACATGTGCGAGCGCTGGAGACTAAGTCCAGATTTCTTGCTACTGCACATGTGCGAGCGCCGGAGACTAAGTCCTATCTTGGAGCCATTGCACATGTGCGGGTGACATCATCGCTGACACGAGGTCACATGTCTCTGACACCTTCTATGCCGATTGGTCGCTGGTCATGTGCTTGTGACGCCTTGCTCGGTGATAGGCCAGCATGACGTCACTCCTGTCGTTCTGGCAGCGGATTGGCTCTGGTGTCCTCCATCTTGGATGAGGCACAGAGTCTATATAAGACCCTGACACACGCCGCATGGTGCTCAGTCCTCTTGGTTCATGCATGAGAGTAGACGCTCTGTGCACGTTCCTCTAGGCATCTCTCTGTCTATGCTAGGTGAGCGCTACCGGCAGGGTAGCGTTCTTATACCTTACAGCTTTGGCTGCTGTCCGTATCCTTACCTGTTAGGGGAGCGGACATAGGCAGGTGCCTGAGGCACATGGTCTGGCTGGGCCTTTTGATTCGACTCGTAGGTGGACGTTGCCGCTAGGGTAACGTTCCTTATACTGCGTCTGGCAGTTGTTCGTATCCTCGCACACTAGGGGAGCGAACAGAGGTAGGAGCTTTGTGCGGCTTACGCTGCTGTTCGTCTCTTTTGCACCACTAGAAGAGCGGACCTAGGCAGGTGCCATATCTAGTGGTTCGTGTCCTCGCACACTAGTGGAGCGAACGCAGGTAGGAGCTTTGTGCGGCTTACGCTGCTGTTCGTCTCTTTTGCACCACTAGAAGAGGTGCCATTTCGCACACATTGCCTTTGTCTCTGTGATTATTAACAGAGATCATTCCACACACCCTCCAAGTAAGGGAGGAATTGCTTTACTTACTTATTATATCCTTCTGTGAGTTAACAGAGGTATTGCACTCTGCCATAGTCTGCAGCAGAGTCTCTGCACGGTGGACCCTGACTGTCTGATATCTCTTTGGTTTTTATAATCAGAAAGCCCCCGTAACAGTAATCCAAGCAGCTACTGGCTGCTAACCCCCACTCCTTGGTTTTACCTTCACTGTCAATGGAAAATCCAGGGAAGCATTTTTATTTTTTTTCCCCAAAAAACAAAAAAAAAATAAAAAAAAAATGCCGTGAGCTTCGCCATATTTTTGTATGCTAGCCAGGTACAGCAGGCAGGTACAGGCTTCCCCCAACCCTTAGCTGCCTATTTGTACCCGGTTGGGAACTAAAAATAGAAGCGCCATCATCTGGCGCTGTATCCAACTCTTCCAGCTGCCCTGGTGATGGTGGCTTGCTGGGTAATAATGAGTTAATACTAGCTCTGTTTTACTAGCTAGTATTAAGCCACAGATTCTTAATGTCAGGCAAGTTTGACCCGGCCATTAAGAATCTCCAATAAAGGGTTAAAAAAAAAAAAAAGACACCACACAGAGAAAAAATACTTTAATAGAAATAAATACACTTAGAGACTCCATGTGTATTATTCCCTCTCATCACTCCACGATCCATGGGTCTTCTTTCTCCTTCAACACATGCAGCTCTGCTCCATCACCAGCACTGCATGGGAGAAAGACGCTGCTGCTCCCGTGCAGGCTTTTCACTCCGTGAGTGATCAGTGCTGCTGGCTGTTAGCGGTACCGTCACCGCTGACAGACGGGTTGCCATAGCAATGGTGCTCCGATCACGTGATTCCCCGTGCCGCTGCGGCTGTTAGCAATGACATCACCGCTAACAGGCGCATTGCTATGGCAACAGTGATCTCCGTTATTTACCGGCTGTGTCAGCCGGTCAATAATGGAATGGGGAAACAGAACGGGGAGTCGACCGTGTGCCAGAGCATGTCGCCGGTACACGGCAATACACAAACGTGCACCGTGTACCGGAGAGTGCAATGACAGGACCTAGCATGACGTCAAAGCCATATGACCAGTCTGTAGCCAATGAGATAATAGACACGTGACTGGTCACATGGCTATTTTGACATCACGATAGGTCCTGCATCACTGCTGGTTACCGGGAGGACACAGCGATTACCGATGGAAAAGCGGCGGGAAACAGAGTGCAGGACGCATCGTGGGCACCGGTAAGTGTTATGGCAATGTTTATTAGCTGTATGTGTACATTTATAATGTGTTTTTATGTGTTTTTGATTGCCTCCCATTGTTATCAATGGAGTTCAAGAGGTTCGCCGAACGGCTCGTCGAACGGTGCACCGTTCGAAGAACCAAACCAAACTCGAATTCCAGGGTGGTGGCTCATCTCTAATCTTGACCTCTGCATTGCAGAGTGAAGTCTCCAGTAAAAGCGCAGCTCACTTCAGGTGCTGTGTGGAGAGGACACAGAGCGCTCGTGTTCTCATGTAGCAGAGCTGAAAGCGTCGTGTGGATTACTTCGGACCTGGATTGTTGTTTGGGGATTAATAAAGAGCTAAATTTGGTGTTTTTTTGTCTTTTATTCCAAATAAAGGATTTTTCATTATGTGTGTTTATTTACTTTCACTTACAGGTTAATCATGGAACGTATCTCGGGGAGACGCCTGCCATGATTAACCCCGTTATTACCCCGATTGCCACCGCACCAGGGCAATTCGGGATGAGCCGGGTAGAGTCCCGGGACAGCTGTCACTCATCGTGGGGGCATGTCTGACTGCAACCAATCATGGGCGCCGATTGGGCGAGGAAGGCAGGGAATACAAGATTGAATAATGAAGCGGCAGCCACCGGAGCTTTGTGACAGCCGTGCAGCAAGGCGCCCGTGATCGGTGAGTAGGACAGAGAGAGGGATTGTGCTGGGGACGCAGGATGCATGCAGATACGCAACATGCGCACATACTTACTGTGAAAAAACACGCTTTTGGTGATCGAACCGTTCTCAACGGTAACTCGTACTGCCGAACTTGAAGCAAATCGTTCGAGTTTGTCGAACGACTCGAACACCGCCCAAAATCACTCAAACTTGAAATTGGCGAACCGTTTGACTCGAACATCGCTCAACTCTACTCATCAAGTGTCTGATCATTTAAAAAAATATACATATAATAAAGATTACAATAATTAGACAAAAGGGTTGTGCTAGACTGTGTTCACATCTGCCCTGTGGTATCTAATAAAAAGATACTTTGGAAGAGAGAGCGCAATAGGGTTTTACCTGGTAGGGATGTCAGACAAAGAAGGATTCTGGTACGCCCACCTTTTCAGTTTCTGAAAGTCACAACCCCTATGTAGCACATCCAATGGTGGTATCAGCCGCAGCCCCGAGATGTAGTGTAGAAGGAAATCAGGTATATAAAGCGCTGATGCTCAGAAGTGTAATAATATGATTCCCTTATTGTTCGTACAGGTCTACGTGTTTCAGAGACATCTGTCTCCTTCCTCAGGACATCAAAGGAACAATATCAATTAACAATAACAATTTGTTCCTTTGATGTCCTGAGGAAGAAGAAATGTACGAACAATAACATAGTTTATATTAATACACTTCTGAGTATCAGCGCGGTATATACCCAATTTCATTCTACGTCTACATTGGCATCCATCAGGATTTTCATGATGTTCATTGCTTTGTGTACCTGCGTTGTGCTTTTTTTTCATTAAAAAAAATCTACAGAGCTGCTAATTTATAGGTTAACATAGCTTACAATGAAAGTATAAAACAGCCCACACCAAATTATTGTAAATAATTTATGTAATATTTTATCAGAAAAGCTTGTTTCATTAAAAAGGACAATTCAGGTAATTTAAACTTTCTGAAGAATCCTGACGCTAAGTGAACAACATCGACTCTATCTACAAGGCTTCCTTTTATGAATAGTGTGAGCAAAAGAGCTATGCCGCTGCATTGATGGGAATTGCAAGACCCCTGCTGCTCGCTTCATTCAGATCAAACAAGAACCATACTCACTGCCTGTATTTACCTGCAGAGAAGTAACTGCAGGGAATCTGAATTCTTTATGGCAGTATCTCCCATTGCCTGAAATGCAATTTTAGCAAATGATATATTGTAAATATTAGAATGTAGGCATCAATAAAACAAGTGTTGGACATGTCACAAATTTTCTAAGGAAATGTATTTCTAAAGATGACATAAAAATCTCACCTATTTCTGTAACAACCCCTACAATCCACATAGGTAAATAAATCAATTCATAGATGTCCATAAGTTAAGTTTTCTGTAATAGTGAGACATGTCATAGTAATGTGAAGCAAGCCATGGAAGACCAGGTTTCGACATAGCTGGTACAGCAACAGAATGAGAGGTGAGTGCATACATTTTTTATTTAACAACGGACAACATACTTAAAGCACCCCGTCATTTTTTTTGTTTCCTAAACATGCGTTGTGTAACTCCGGTATTATATTTATCGATAGTCAATTTTTTAGTTTCCAGCACTGTTCTGCTCCTTTTCTGAGTCACATGATGGATCTGTGTGAATTGAAAGTTGATTTCACAAAGTAAGCCTATAGGGTGTCAGAAGGAGGCACTATAGACTTACAGAGGATGAAATAAGTATTGAACACGTCATCAATTTTAAAGTAAATATATTTCAAAAGGTGCTATTCACTTACATTTCTCACCAGATGTTGGAAACAACCCATCCAATTCACACAAGCAAAGAAATCAAACCATAGGTGTCCATAATTTAAGTCAAGTGTAAAAATGAGAAATTACACAGAGAAATATTATTGAACACATGAAGAAAGAAAAATGCAAAAAGCCATGGAAAGTTATGTCACCAGCTGAAATCTATTAGTAATTAGAATTCAATCCAGCCACGTGGTGAAAAGTAATACCAGCTGGTTCAACTGGTGGCCTATAAAAAGATGTTTCATCACCAAGGTGCTTTACAAAAAACATCTCATGATGGGTAAAACCAGTGAGCTGTCTCAAGACCTTCACAAATTTATTGTTACAAAACACACTATTGACATTGGTTAATTTTTGTTGTATAAAGGACTCATTATTACACATTATTTATTGACATCCATGGTTTGATTTCTTTACCTGTGTTGACTGAATGGGTTGGTACAGACATCTGCTGAAAAGTTCATGTCAATAGTATCTTTAAAAATATATTTATTTAAAAATTTGTTACGGGTTCACTACTTATTTCACCTGCTAAATAGGCATGTATATATTTGAAATGTAAATCTATCAGCATTTCTATATCTTCTGTTACTATTAGTGACGAGCAAGCACCACCATGCTCAAGTACGTAGTATTTGTAATGAGTAGGCGGATGCTCGAACGGGCTCTACTCATAAGCAGAGTATAATGGAGGTCAATGGGGAACTCTCATTGTTTCAGAAAATTTTCTGGAAAAATGCATTAGTATCGCATTTACTTCCATTAAACCCAGTACACGTGTCAAGCCTGTCCAAGTATCTAAATGCTCGTTACGAGTATCACACATTCGAGCATGGTAGTGCTTACTGAGCACTAGTTAACACCTCTTTTGCATATGAATTAAAAAGCTACTTACTCTGGGATGTAGCAATTCATTGTAGAAAAAATATATTAATGGATCTACCTTTCAGAGACGTGCCTTCCCTTAAATACATTTTTTTGGGGGAGGTGATCTTACTCACAGATTCCTTTTAACAGCATTTTATCAGAAACAGGTCTGCTACTTCATCTGAGAGTAACATATGGTAGAAAAAGAGACCCTGATTCCAATGATGTATGACTTACTTTACTGCGTGCAGCAGTTGTGAAGTGATGAACGAGCACTACTATGCTCAGGTGCTCGGTACTCATAAGTTATCATAATGACCATTTTGATCATCAGATTGGCTTGAGTTGCATACGGAGTATAATGGAAATCAGTGGGGAACTTGAGCGTTTTTTAGGAAACTTCTGATATTGTCCATTTAATATTGCTTTTGTACAATTGTACCATCATTATATTATAAACTGTTGAACAAAAATAAATAGTCAGGGGTCTCATGCAATAAGACTATGTAATAAGTAAGTAAAAACTGAATAATACATGTTTTCCTATCACTTGATCAACTTATCTGTAGTGAAACCTGAAATTGATACTTATAAAGTCCTGATTCACACACATTTCATTACTCAATGAACACCTTTCATTACTGCAATCATGCAGTTTCGGATGCAACAAGCAAAGATCAATGCTCTCTGTCTGAGCCCTACATGTGAATAAGGCTGGACTCACGCGAACATATGAAAAAACGGTCACATTCCCATCCAGGAGAGTAGTATGATTTATTTCTCACTTGTCATCTGTGTGCTATCCGTCTGAAATCCGTTTTTTTCTCAGCAGCTATTAGTCATTTACAGGACCATGTACAGTGTTCTCTGCTACATCATAGAACTGTATAAAAAAAAGGACGTCACTAGGATGGTCCGTATGATGTCAGTTTTTTCCTCGCACCCATTGACTTGTATTGGAAATTCTCAGACATTTCGGCAGCAAAACGCAGCATGTTGCAACTTTTCTCTCATCCAGAATCTGGATGAGAACAAAGTTGACCAACTGCTGTCCCTCATTGACTAACATTGATTTGAGTGCAATGAGAGATTTCTTGCATTGCACTCTTCCGATTCATACGCTTGTGTGAGCGTGCCCTAAACCAGAAAAACAGCTACCAGCACATATAAATCCAATTCCCAAAAGTTGTGATCCTGTAAGGATACAAGAATGCAATGATTTGGAAATATTTTATAGCCATGTTCTATCTTCAACAGAACATAGAGCATACCGAAAGTTTGACAATTTTACAATTTTCCATTTTATTTGAAATACATAAAAATTTGAAATTGATAGCAGCAACACATCACAAAAAAATTGGGACAGGACCATGTCTACCATTGTGTAGCATCCTCTCTTATTTTTATAATAACCTGTAAAGTGTGGCGTACTATTGCAGGAGTTTTGGAGAAAAATATTGTCCCATGCTTGTCTGATTTAGGATCCTAGCTGCCCAACACTCCTGAGTGTTCTTTACTGTTTTTTTCACTTCATAACGCCAAAATATTTACTCTTGATGAAATATCTGTACTGCAAGTGTGGCGCCCTGGACAAGCCAGGACGTCACAGGTACTACAACAGCACACCCCACACCCCGTCTAGGCACATCTAGGTCAAACACAAATCCTTGTTGCCTCCCTCCAGGGGCTGATGTCCACACCAGGAAGTGGGCCAGGCAGTTGGCCCCGCCCACCGAGGAGTTCACAGTCCTGGAGGCGGGAAAAGGAGTCAGATGAGAGTTGAGTTCAGTTTAGGAGTTTGAGGAGTGAAGTGGCAGTAGAGGAGACTGACCGTGTCCGGGTGCGTGGCTCAGGCACATACAGCAAGGTTGGCAGACGGTGGTGACCGTCTGCAGGAGAGGCTGATTGGAGCGAACCGTAAGGACCGGGGATGGGCGGTGGCCCGCCGGTACCGGATCGGGGAGTGAAGAGAAGCCAGCACCATTCTCCAGGGCTTACGGACCCCGACCAGGCTAGGAGTCGCCGTAAAACTGGTCAAATCCATTAGCGAAGGGAACCTCCGGGGTTTCCCAGCAGTCAAGACCCAATTGAAGGCAACAGCTCACACCGTAAAGGGAAACACAGTCACCGCCAAGGCTACAGTTCCCAGGGCCAGAGCCTGCGGGCAAAAGGGGCTCCCTCAGCATCCATCCAAGCTGGGGAGCGGGTTACCGGTGGGAAGCCATTGGAACCGTAAACACAACACAGGTGCAGTCAGGCAGAAAGGCAGTCACCATCAACCTACTGGGAGAGCTACCGCAGCCGTCTGTGGGACCCGTCCATCCAGCCGTTTGTTTTACCGGAGACTTTGCATTGATCATTGGCTGAGTGAGTACCACCGTGCCGTGCAGCACAGCGCTGCCCCCACGACCCTGCACCTCACCAGGCCCCATAACCCGCCTGCCATCCCTAACCCCTCACCGGGGCCCCGGGACAACCAACCCCCCTACCCACGGAGGGGAGAACCAACATCCAAGCTGCTCCCTGTCACCGCTCCCAGGATCCCCGTCCAGAGCAGCGGTGGTGTCACCAATCTCACCACAACCGTGGGTGGCGTCACGGACAATATCCCTAAACCAAACCACCCCCTTTCACTCACGGGCGAGGAGCGCCGCTCGAGTCCCCGGGATCCGGCCCCCCGCTCGAGCCACCACCAAGCAGCAGCAGCCGGACCCGAGCCTCCTCCGCCCGCGACACAGGCAGCCATGTCATAACCCACTCTTCTTCTGCAAAGTCATGCTTTTATGATGAATAGAGTTTGTGATTTAGCATTGTCTTACTGAAGTATGCAATGCCTTTTCTGAAATAGAGGGTGGGAGTAGAGATCCAGGCTTTTCAACTGTGTGCTGATATCAAGTTGGATGGTAGCTCTCCTCTTGACCCCAGAGCAAAGGTGGACATATCATATGTGCAACCTGTGCAGCCGTACAGGGGCCGAAGAGGTATGGGAGCCCTTTCCTTCCTCTAAAATAGGTGAAATTGTGCATTTTCATGAGCTACACAAGGGACATTTTCTGTCTGTATATGCCAGTAGCCCAGAGGACAAAATGTCCATGGCTTCCATAATGAAATTCACATTATATGGACACCATATGTCGCAACTCCCCTTCTTTGTCAGTGAATTCTACCACAGAGTCTGCTATTTGTGAACATCTTGCTGCTCCATGCTTGGTGGAGTGTCCCCCCCCATTTACTCTCATATCATTAAATCTCATCCTTACCTGACCTGGAAGATGCTCTCTTTCTGCGGCCTCCTGCATCTATGATTGACTGCAGTCAGACCCCGCCCTCAGATAGCATCTGTGATTGGTTGGAGTCACAGATGCTGTGTGGGGGTCTTTATTGTGGTACAATATAAATAAATAAAATAATTGGCATATTGTATTGATAACAGTAAAGATAAAGCCATGGCTACATGCTGCAGCCCCCAGCTGTGCGCTTATCTTAGCTGTGTATCAAAACAAGAGGAAACGCATGCAGCTTTTTTAAAATATTTTTTAAATAAATAATTCTAAAAAACTGCTTGCATCCCCCCCCAATTTTTATACTCAGGCAAAAAAAAGCCTGGCAGCTAGGGGCTGGTATTCTCAGGCTGGGGAGGCCCATGATTATTGAGCCCCCCAGCCTAAAAATAGCAGCCTGCAGCAGAGCAGAATTTTTGCAGCCATTGGATGTGACAATCCTTCCGTCATCACTTTATTAACCCCCAAAAGACAAATGTCTGACATAATCCTTATGAGGTCCCACGACAATTCCAGTTCTGCTACATATCAACTAACAACGGACATTTCAGCACCAAATTTGCACCTCCTGGAAGAAAGCTACACTGAAACAACGTCAAAACCATTTTTGTGCATTTTTTTTGCCAAGAAATGCAAATTTGGTGTGAAATTTTTACACCATATTCCTGCATCCAATTTACACCTCCTGGCAAAAAATAGCATTATTACTGCATCATATTGCATGCGGGAGTGATATCTTTTTTGCTAAGAGGTGTATATTGGGTGCAGGAATATGGTGCAAAAATGTTAACACTAAATCTGCATCTCTTGGCAAAAAAATTGCAGTTTTCTTCCAGGAGATGCAGGTTTGTGAACTCAGTGAGAGTTCACTGAGGTCATGTTACCTGCAGTCACAGTTGGAAGGCTGTGAGTACCTCCAGCTGTGACTGCAAATAACCTGAATGACATCATCACTCATTGCTGAGACTCAGTCTCTGCCTTAAGCTCACAGTAGGCGGTCATTGTTCTATGGGCGCCCGCTGTGCCTTCAGATATAGCAAAGCTGGAAGCGCCCTGGGACCTCATAGTGTGGATTACATTGGACCTGAGTGTTTTTTGGGGGTTGAAGGATTTTCTGTGTCTTTGTGTTTATTTCTTTTTACTTATAGGATTAGTAGTGGGATGTCTCATAGACTCCTACTCATCACTAATCCAGGGCTTAGTGGCAGCTGTGAGCTTACATTTACCCCTTATTACCCTGACTGCCACTGTACCAGGGCAATTGGAAACAGTTGCATAAAGTGCCGAGATCGTCGCATCTAATGGATGTGAAAATCCTGGGCGGCCGCAGGCGGCTATCTTTAGGCTGGGGGGTCAATAAGCATGGGTCTTGCAAGTCTGAGAATACCAGCCCCCAGCTGTAGGGCTTTATCTTGGCTGGGTATCAAAATTGGGGGGAACGTCATGCCATTTTTTAAAAATGATATATTTATTTTAATTTTTTTTTTAAAAAAAGCTGCATGCAGTTCCTCTTATTTTAATACACAGCCACAATAAACACACATCTGGGGAATGCAGCCTGTTGCCGTGGCTTTATCTGTTCTGGTATCAATACAGGGAGGGACCCTACGCCAATTACTGTACTAATTTATTTATTTATCACGAGTATAAGGACATAGACAGCGTTTTTCCAACTAATCACAGACGCTGTTTCAGAGGGTGGGGGTGTGGTCCAATGACAGCCAATCAGAGACACCGGTAGAAGGGGAAAGCAGTGAATATTCATTTAGTATAATTGTCGGACCCGGATGTAGCGCTGCAGCTGTGGGTAGAGTCTGTAAGTCTTTGCTGCTTTAACCCTTTTTTATTTTCTTTCTATTACAGCCCCCTACATCATTTTACAACACATCACTTTTGCTTCCCATTGAATTTAATGGGTTTGGCTAGGATCAGCGATTGTATCGCTAGGATCGAAGATGTGATCAGCAATCTCAGACGGGATTGGCAATTCTGAACCGATCCAATCCTTGGCAAGATTGCTCATCTCTAGTTATTATTTGCACTTTTTCTTCTTTTTGGTGCCATATCTCAGGAAGCCAATTGTCTATGGTCCACAAGCATAACCGCCATGTACTGTGTTTCCCATTGTTTAAATGGTTACTAATTAGAATTTGCACATGCATATTATTGCAGGGATACATCAGGGATAGCTAGGGAGAGCCAAAAATGAGCGAGGGAGCTACTTGCGTCATTTTAGGATGCCAGCCTCCGCGGCCAGACAGGGCTGTTTTTCCTGGGGACATTATTAGGGCCTCATAGGTGTAACTGATATAGCCTGTCTATTTTTCCTCCCTGCTCCATTTTTCCCTGCATTTGAATTTCTTAAGGGAAAGTTTATTTGAATAATTCTTGATAATTATAAGATATATCTAATAAAAGTTAAGTTTTAATAGGAATTTTTTTTGTTAACACATAACATTTTAGGGTACAGAACCGTTTTTGATAAGGCTGGGAACACATTCTTATGTTCTGCATTAAGCATTTACGTCGGGGTTTCCATGTAAATTCCCCAAAAAGTGTTTCAGACTAAACCCCCAAAGGAACCATTCAATCTCATGAGACAAATGAAGACATTTTGGACTGTTTTGCTGCTGTCCATCCTTTAGGCGTGCACATTTGAGCTATGATCGTCCACATTTGTGTACTAAAAAAATCCTAAGGTGGTGCTTACTGTCTGTTACATGTTTTTTTTTGCCTTTCTCTGCATCAGCATTTTACGTTAGGTCATGGGTTGAACTTGATGGACTTAAGGCTATCTTTAACCTTAAACACTATGAAAAAAGACTCCTAAAAGGATGGGACATTGCTAGTCCAGAACAGAGACCAGACGAAAGTGTCTTCATTTGCCTCATTAGAGTGAGTGGTTCCAGCAGGTATTTTGTCTGAATCGCGGTTTTGAGATCTTCACTGAAACCCAGATGTAAGTGTAGCACCCCATGGAGCCTTAGGGTACTTGTCACCGGGCCAGTGGTTTCTTGGGGTTGCTGTGACTGGCCTAACCCAGCTCCGTGGCCCCGTCAGCTACATGAAAAAAAAACAACAAACAGGTGTCCAGTGTAAATGGGGATGGAAGGAGGGCGACGGGTCCCTGGGAAGCATGTCGACGGTTGCAATGGCGACTGGGTGTCGGCCTCCTCCACCGCAGACCCTTCCTGCGACTGTTCCTCTCCCAGGGCGCTGTTGGAAGGGAATGGAGATGCTTCGCAGCGCCACCCGTGGTGCGCGGCCAGGGATTAGCCGCCGCAACAGAGTCTCTCTCTGGGCAGGTGTTGGGTGCAGCCAGGAGGGTATTGCTCTCCACGGGCAGAGTGGGATTACCCCAGGAGGTTGGTGAGAATGGGGCGGCAGTCCACGGAAGCGCCAGAGCGCAGGGCGGCAGCATTTATTCACAGAGTCACTGGGTTCGGGTTCCAGGTGCTTTTATTCACTGGTAAGCTGGTATTGCGCTCCAGGTGCTGGTTCTCGCCATCAGAGATTCCCGGGCAGGTCAGAGGTGTGGTCCATTAAGGAATAACGTTTGGAACTCCATTCTATGTCTGAACTGGGTGCAAAAAACCTAAAAAACATCACTATGGGGAGATAAGGTATGCACACCAGTGACTATGGAAGGGGAATATATGGAATAGCAGAAACTGCTGTGTGAATACTGACATGAAAAATTCAATAGCTATTTGTAAGAATGAAATGTGAAAAATGGAACCTGCATTACTGCCATGAATATATGAATAAAGAGAAATTTAGCTACTGAATTGATCAATGCAGAAGAGCCCCAACACTACGCCAAAGTATTTCTCTACGTTGGGGTCCCTAGCTTGTGTGTGTCCTCTCATGCAGTTAAAAAACTTACCGTGTATGGGACGCTGAGACCCAGGCTATATATGCGTATAATGTGGATTGGCAATAGGTGTGTATGGGGAGGGTTCACAAACGAAAAACTACTAACATTAAGGAATAACGTTTGGAACTCCATTCTATGTCTGAACTGGGTGCAAAAAACCTAAAAAACATCACTATGGGGAGATAAGGTATGCACACCAGTGACTATGGAAGGGGAATATATGGAATAGCAGAAACTGCTGTGTGAATACTGACATGAAAAATTCAATAGCTATTTGTAAGAATGAAATGTGAAAAATGGAACCTGCATTACTGCCATGAATATATGAATAAAGAGAAATTTAGCTACTGAATTGATCAATGCAGAAGAGCCCCAACACTACGCCAAAGTATTTCTCTACGTTGGGGTCCCTAGCTTGTGTGTGTCCTCTCATGCAGTTAAAAAACTTACCGTGTATGGGACGCTGAGACCCAGGCTATATATGCGTATAATGTGGATTGGCAATAGGTGTGTATGGGGAGGGTTCACAAACGAAAAACTACTAACATTAAGGAATAACGTTTGGAACTCCATTCTATGTCTGAACTGGGTGCAAAAAAACCTAAAAAACATCACTATGGGGAGATAAGGTATGCACACCAGTGACTATGGAAGGGGAATATATGGAATAGCAGAAACTGCTGTGTGAATACTGACATGAAAAATTCAATAGCTATTTGTAAGAATGAAATGTGAAAAATGGAACCTGCATTACTGCCATGAATATATGAATAAAGAGAAATTTAGCTACTGAATTGATCAATGCAGAAGAGCCCCAACACTACGCCAAAGTATTTCTCTACGTTGGGGTCCCTAGCTTGTGTGTGTCCTCTCATGCAGTTAAAAAACTTACCGTGTATGGGACGCTGAGACCCAGGCTATATATGCGTATAATGTGGATTGGCAATAGGTGTGTATGGGGAGGGTTCACAAACGAAAAACTACTAACATTAAGGAATAACGTTTGGAACTCCATTCTATGTCTGAACTGGGTGCAAAAAACCTAAAAAACATCACTATGGGGAGATAAGGTATGCACACCAGTGACTATGGAAGGGGAATATATGGAATAGCAGAAACTGCTGTGTGAATACTGACATGAAAAATTCAATAGCTATTTGTAAGAATGAAATGTGAAAAATGGAACCTGCATTACTGCCATGAATATATGAATAAAGAGAAATTTAGCTACTGAATTGATCAATGCAGAAGAGCCCCAACACTACGCCAAAGTATTTCTCTACGTTGGGGTCCCTAGCTTGTGTGTGTCCTCTCATGCAGTTAAAAAACTTACCGTGTATGGGACGCTGAGACCCAGGCTATATATGCGTATAATGTGGATTGGCAATAGGTGTGTATGGGGAGGGTTCACAAACGAAAAACTACTAACATTAAGGAATAACGTTTGGAACTCCATTCTATGTCTGAACTGGGTGCAAAAAACCTAAAAAACATCACTATGGGGAGATAAGGTATGCACACCAGTGACTATGGAAGGGGAATATATGGAATAGCAGAAACTGCTGTGTGAATACTGACATGAAAAATTCAATAGCTATTTGTAAGAATGAAATGTGAAAAATGGAACCTGCATTACTGCCATGAATATATGAATAAAGAGAAATTTAGCTACTGAATTGATCAATGCAGAAGAGCCCCAACACTACGCCAAAGTATTTCTCTACGTTGGGGTCCCTAGCTTGTGTGTGTCCTCTCATGCAGTTAAAAAACTTACCGTGTATGGGACGCTGAGACCCAGGCTATATATGCGTATAATGTGGATTGGCAATAGGTGTGTATGGGGAGGGTTCACAAACGAAAAACTACTAACATTAAGGAATAACGTTTGGAACTCCATTCTATGTCTGAACTGGGTGCAAAAAACCTAAAAAACATCACTATGGGGAGATAAGGTATGCACACCAGTGACTATGGAAGGGGAATATATGGAATAGCAGAAACTGCTGTGTGAATACTGACATGAAAAATTCAATAGCTATTTGTAAGAATGAAATGTGAAAAATGGAACCTGCATTACTGCCATGAATATATGAATAAAGAGAAATTTAGCTACTGAATTGATCAATGCAGAAGAGCCCCAACACTACGCCAAAGTATTTCTCTACGTTGGGGTCCAAACGTTATTCCTTAATGTTAGTAGTTTTTCGTTTGTGAACCCTCCCCATACACACCTATTGCCAATCCACATTATACGCATATATAGCCTGGGTCTCAGCGTCCCATACATGGTAAGTTTTTTAACTGCATGAGAGGACACACACAAGCTAGGGACCCCAACGTAGAGAAATACTTTGGCGTAGTGTTGGGGCTCTTCTGCATTGATCAATTCAGTAGCTAAATTTCTCTTTATTCATATATTCATGGCAGTAATGCAGGTTCCATTTTTCACATTTCATTCTTACAAATAGCTATTGAATTTTTCATGTCAGTATTCACACAGCAGTTTCTGCTATTCCATATATTCCCCTTCCATAGTCACTGGTGTGCATACCTTATCTCCCCATAGTGATGTTTTTTAGGTTTTTTGCACCCAGTTCAGACATAGAATGGAGTTCCAAACGTTATTCCTTAATGTTAGTAGTTTTTCGTTTGTGAACCCTCCCCATACACACCTATTGCCAATCCACATTATACGCATATATAGCCTGGGTCTCAGCGTCCCATACACGGTAAGTTTTTTAACTGCATGAGAGGACACACACAAGCTAGGGACCCCAACGTAGAGAAATACTTTGGCGTAGTGTTGGGGCTCTTCTGCATTGATCAATTCAGTAGCTAAATTTCTCTTTATTCATATATTCATGGCAGTAATGCAGGTTCCATTTTTCACATTTCATTCTTACAAATAGCTATTGAATTTTTCATGTCAGTATTCACACAGCAGTTTCTGCTATTCCATATATTCCCCTTCCATAGTCACTGGTGTGCATACCTTATCTCCCCATAGTGATGTTTTTTAGGTTTTTTGCACCCAGTTCAGACATAGAATGGAGTTCCAAACGTTATTCCTTAATGTTAGTAGTTTTTCGTTTGTGAACCCTCCCCATACACACCTATTGCCAATCCACATTATACGCATATATAGCCTGGGTCTCAGCGTCCCATACACGGTAAGTTTTTTAACTGCATGAGAGGACACACACAAGCTAGGGACCCCAACGTAGAGAAATACTTTGGCGTAGTGTTGGGGCTCTTCTGCATTGATCAATTCAGTAGCTAAATTTCTCTTTATTCATATATTCATGGCAGTAATGCAGGTTCCATTTTTCACATTTCATTCTTACAAATAGCTATTGAATTTTTCATGTCAGTATTCACACAGCAGTTTCTGCTATTCCATATATTCCCCTTCCATAGTCACTGGTGTGCATACCTTATCTCCCCATAGTGATGTTTTTTAGGTTTTTTGCACCCAGTTCAGACATAGAATGGAGTTCCAAACGTTATTCCTTAATGTTAGTAGTTTTTCGTTTGTGAACCCTCCCCATACACACCTATTGCCAATCCACATTATACGCATATATAGCCTGGGTCTCAGCGTCCCATACACGGTAAGTTTTTTAACTGCATGAGAGGACACACACAAGCTAGGGACCCCAACGTAGAGAAATACTTTGGCGTAGTGTTGGGGCTCTTCTGCATTGATCAATTCAGTAGCTAAATTTCTCTTTATTCATATATTCATGGCAGTAATGCAGGTTCCATTTTTCACATTTCATTCTTACAAATAGCTATTGAATTTTTCATGTCAGTATTCACACAGCAGTTTCTGCTATTCCATATATTCCCCTTCCATAGTCACTGGTGTGCATACCTTATCTCCCCATAGTGATGTTTTTTAGGTTTTTTGCACCCAGTTCAGACATAGAATGGAGTTCCAAACGTTATTCCTTAATGTTAGTAGTTTTTCGTTTGTGAACCCTCCCCATACACACCTATTGCCAATCCACATTATACGCATATATAGCCTGGGTCTCAGCGTCCCATACACGGTAAGTTTTTTAACTGCATGAGAGGACACACACAAGCTAGGGACCCCAACGTAGAGAAATACTTTGGCGTAGTGTTGGGGCTCTTCTGCATTGATCAATTCAGTAGCTAAATTTCTCTTTATTCATATATTCATGGCAGTAATGCAGGTTCCATTTTTCACATTTCATTCTTACAAATAGCTATTGAATTTTTCATGTCAGTATTCACACAGCAGTTTCTGCTATTCCATATATTCCCCTTCCATAGTCACTGGTGTGCATACCTTATCTCCCCATAGTGATGTTTTTTAGGTTTTTTGCACCCAGTTCAGACATAGAATGGAGTTCCAAACGTTATTCCTTAATGTTAGTAGTTTTTCGTTTGTGAACCCTCCCCATACACACCTATTGCCAATCCACATTATACGCATATATAGCCTGGGTCTCAGCGTCCCATACACGGTAAGTTTTTTAACTGCATGAGAGGACACACACAAGCTAGGGACCCCAACGTAGAGAAATACTTTGGCGTAGTGTTGGGGCTCTTCTGCATTGATCAATTCAGTAGCTAAATTTCTCTTTATTCATATATTCATGGCAGTAATGCAGGTTCCATTTTTCACATTTCATTCTTACAAATAGCTATTGAATTTTTCATGTCAGTATTCACACAGCAGTTTCTGCTATTCCATATATTCCCCTTCCATAGTCACTGGTGTGCATACCTTATCTCCCCATAGTGATGTTTTTTAGGTTTTTTGCACCCAGTTCAGACATAGAATGGAGTTCCAAACGTTATTCCTTAATGTTAGTAGTTTTTCGTTTGTGAACCCTCCCCATACACACCTATTGCCAATCCACATTATACGCATATATAGCCTGGGTCTCAGCGTCCCATACACGGTAAGTTTTTTAACTGCATGAGAGGACACACACAAGCTAGGGACCCCAACGTAGAGAAATACTTTGGCGTAGTGTTGGGGCTCTTCTGCATTAATCAATTCAGTAGCTAAATTTCTCTTTATTCATATATTCATGGCAGTAATGCAGGTTCCATTTTTCACATTTCATTCTTACAAATAGCTATTGAATTTTTCATGTCAGTATTCACACAGCAGTTTCTGCTATTCCATATATTCCCCTTCCATAGTCACTGCTGTGCATACCTTATCTCCCCATAGTGATGTTTTTTAGGTTTTTTGCACCCAGTTCAGACATAGAATGGAGTTCCAAACGTTATTCCTTAATGTTAGTAGTTTTTCGTTTGTGAACCCTCCCCATACACACCTATTGCCAATCCACATTATACGCATATATAGCCTGGGTCTCAGCGTCCCATACACGGTAAGTTTTTTAACTGCATGAGAGGACACACACAAGCTAGGGACCCCAACGTAGAGAAATACTTTGGCGTAGTGTTGGGGCTCTTCTGCATTGATCAATTCAGTAGCTAAATTTCTCTTTATTCATATATTCATGGCAGTAATGCAGGTTCCATTTTTCACATTTCATTCTTACAAATAGCTATTGAATTTTTCATGTCAGTATTCACACAGCAGTTTCTGCTATTCCATATATTCCCCTTCCATAGTCACTGGTGTGCATACCTTATCTCCCCATAGTGATGTTTTTTAGGTTTTTTGCACCCAGTTCAGACATAGAATGGAGTTCCAAACGTTATTCCTTAATGTTAGTAGTTTTTCGTTTGTGAACCCTCCCCATACACACCTATTGCCAATCCACATTATACGCATATATAGCCTGGGTCTCAGCGTCCCATACACGGTAAGTTTTTTAACTGCATGAGAGGACACACACAAGCTAGGGACCCCAACGTAGAGAAATACTTTGGCGTAGTGTTGGGGCTCTTCTGCATTGATCAATTCAGTAGCTAAATTTCTCTTTATTCATATATTCATGGCAGTAATGCAGGTTCCATTTTTCACATTTCATTCTTACAAATAGCTATTGAATTTTTCATGTCAGTATTCACACAGCAGTTTCTGCTATTCCATATATTCCCCTTCCATAGTCACTGGTGTGCATACCTTATCTCCCCATAGTGATGTTTTTTAGGTTTTTTGCACCCAGTTCAGACATAGAATGGAGTTCCAAACGTTATTCCTTAATGTTAGTAGTTTTTCGTTTGTGAACCCTCCCCATACACACCTATTGCCAATCCACATTATACGCATATATAGCCTGGGTCTCAGCGTCCCATACACGGTAAGTTTTTTAACTGCATGAGAGGACACACACAAGCTAGGGACCCCAACGTAGAGAAATACTTTGGCGTAGTGTTGGGGCTCTTCTGCATTGATCAATTCAGTAGCTAAATTTCTCTTTATTCATATATTCATGGCAGTAATGCAGGTTCCATTTTTCACATTTCATTCTTACAAATAGCTATTGAATTTTTCATGTCAGTATTCACACAGCAGTTTCTGCTATTCCATATATTCCCCTTCCATAGTCACTGGTGTGCATACCTTATCTCCCATAGTGATGTTTTTTTAGGTTTTTTGCACCCAGTTCAGACATAGAATGGAGTTCCAAACGTTATTCCTTAATGTTAGTAGTTTTTCGTTTGTGAACCTCCCCATACACACCTATTGCCAATCCACATTATACGCATATATAGCCTGGGTCTCAGCGTCCCATACACGGTAAGTTTTTTAACTGCATGAGAGGACACACACAAGCTAGGGACCCCAACGTAGAGAAATACTTTGGCGTAGTGTTGGGGCTCTTCCTGCATTGATCAATTCAGTAGCTAAATTTCTCTTTATTCATATATTCATGGCAGTAATGCAGGTTCCATTTTTTACATTTCATTCTTACAAATAGCTATTGAATTTTTCATGTCAGTATTCACACAGCAGTTTCTGCTATTCCATATATTCCCCTTCCATAGTCACTGGTGTGCATACCTTATCTCCCCATAGTGATGTTTTTTAGGTTTTTTGCACCCAGTTCAGACATAGAATGGAGTTCCAAACGTTATTCCTTAATGTTAGTAGTTTTTCGTTTGTGAACCCTCCCCATACACACCTATTGCCAATCCACATTATACGCATATATAGCCTGGGTCTCAGCGTCCCATACACGGTAAGTTTTTTAACTGCATGAGAGGACACACACAAGCTAGGGACCCCAACGTAGAGAAATACTTTGGCGTAGTGTTGGGGCTCTTCTGCATTGATCAATTCAGTAGCTAAATTTCTCTTTATTCATATATTCATGGCAGTAATGCAGGTTCCATTTTTCACATTTCATTCTTAGGCAGTAAATAGCTGAATCCAGGCAACCAAAGATATAAAACCTAAAATATAACTTTTATTGATATATAGCTAAAAGTGAATCTCAATTCACTCAAGGTGAGTAAAAACAGACAAACAATAACAAAAAGATATAGTCATGTTGCCATAGGGCTACATATACCCAATCAGATGCACACTGATACGATATGGCAGCACTCGTATTTCACCAGTTATTTGAGAGTACTACTCAAATGAGGCTGCCTAGGTATAGTATGACTATAGATGGACACACACTACGTTATGCCCTTAGGGCTGCAACCATCATAAATTACAAATAGTGTGTCCAAACATCAAAAGCATACGGGTATCAGGGTTAAATCCCCTAAGGGAACGATCTTACCCGATCTTGCAGACGTAGGAGTGGGCGACCAATGTCAGGACAGCACGGCTCATAGATAGGGGGCTGTCCACCAGCTCATCAAAATCCCATACGTCTATTGCCGAGTGTTCCAAAGTTTACAAAACACATTACTCCCGACGCGTTTCATACGGGGAATCATCAGGGGAGTATAATGCCAGTAATGTGGTATGGCCCATATATATCATACGGCCATATCTATATGCCCAATATCGCTGTAGGCCAAAAGAGGAGAAAAAACACATAGTAAGCCCAAAGATCACAAAGATCACATAGAGTAGCCATATCACACTGCCCTATCCATGAGATACTCACCGCACACGTGCGTGCGTCAGGTACGAATCCTTTTCAAAAAGTGCCGCGCTCCATGATGTGGAGCCGGCCCCTTAAATATACCGGCGCATGCGCAGAAGCACCAAGCCGGCCAGTGACGCGCGCTCCCAGAAGGCACCCGGACCGGAAGCACGCGTCATCGGCCGCCGCGTCGCAATGAAGCGGGCGGAAGTTAACCAAGTGCACGTCACGACCTGGCAAATCACGCCTGCTGGCTCCACCAGTCAGAACCCAGAGCGTGTTGCTATCGCAACATAAACAAGCTCCGGTTCGCCTAGCCCGGCGTCATCATAAGAAATCCATGCTGGCTAATACCGCTCAGACATGGTGGGCAAAAAGCGCCTATATCGGCAAGTCAATAATGTACCCAGTGAGGCATAGACCCATCCACCTGAGGCTTATATTATTTTCGGACAAACCATCAGCTGTCAATCATGATATCCAAAGGAGGAAATCATGCAGCTGAGCTGCAATATGGAACAAATGCCGGGGCCGCAGAACGAATACAAAGAGAAAAATTCAAAAACAGGGGGGGGGGGAGGGAAATCCACATATAGGGAACAATCAATTAGGGGATAGTAACGTATGAGAAAGAGAACCTATTTAGTTGAGCATATCAAGGCATACTACATGTCCCAACATCACATATATAGATGGAAACTGATAAAAACAAATCTATTATTTGTTTATGTTGCGATAGCAACACGCTCTGGGTTCTGACTGGTGGAGCCAGCAGGCGTGATTTGCCAGGTCGTGACGTGCACTTGGTTAACTTCCGCCCGCTTCATTGCGACGCGGCGGCCGATGACGCGTGCTTCCGGTCCGGGTGCCTTCTGGGAGCGCGCGTCACTGGCCGGCTTGGTGCTTCTGCGCATGCGCCGGTATATTTAAGGGGCCGGCTCCACATCATGGAGCGCGGCACTTTTTGAAAAGGATTCGTACCTGACGCACGCACGTGTGCGGTGAGTATCTCATGGATAGGGCAGTGTGATATGGCTACTCTATGTGATCTTTGTGATCTTTGGGCTTACTATGTGTTTTTTCTCCTCTTTTGGCCTACAGCGATATTGGGCATATAGATATGGCCGTATGATATATATGGGCCATACCACATTACTGGCATTATACTCCCCTGATGATTCCCCGTATGAAACGCGTCGGGAGTAATGTGTTTTGTAAACTTTGGAACACTCGGCAATAGACGTATGGGATTTTGATGAGCTGGTGGACAGCCCCCTATCTATGAGCCGTGCTGTCCTGACATTGGTCGCCCACTCCTACGTCTGCAAGATCGGGTAAGATCATTCCCTTAGGGGATTTAACCCTGATACCCGTATGCTTTTGATGTTTGGACACACTATTTGTAATTTATGATGGTTGCAGCCCTAAGGGCATAACGTAGTGTGTGTCCATCTATAGTCATACTATACCTAGGCAGCCTCATTTGAGTAGTACTCTCAAATAACTGGTGAAATACGAGTGCTGCCATATCGTATCAGTGTGCATCTGATTGGGTATATGTAGCCCTATGGCAACATGACTATATCTTTTTGTTATTGTTTGTCTGTTTTTACTCACCTTGAGTGAATTGAGATTCACTTTTAGCTATATATCAATAAAAGTTATATTTTAGGTTTTATATCTTTGGTTGCCTGGATTCAGCTATTTACTGCAGTTGATATTGTGGATCCCCTGGGTATTTGCTATTTTACATTTTTGAATTATTGCCTTATGGCAGGTTTTCTTGCATCGGACATAGACACCAGACAATGGGCCACAGAGGCTAAGGATGTATATTCGGAGAAAAACCTAGTTTTAAAAAAATACACACCCACTCTAAGTGGGGCATTTAAAGATCTTACTAGGATCTATAAAGATCGTATAACATCTTGGTGGGAGGTCCAATCCTTGGAAAGCTATCTGAAGGACAAAATTGTCCCACGACATCTGAGAATTACATTACAACCTGGGTTTCGTCATAAGAATGCTGAGTTCATGAACCTTTGGGAAAAGGAGGCAACTGAAAGTTCCCTCAGGTTCATGAGACTGCTATTGGAGGAGGAGAAAAAGAATCTCACTAGTCTGGAGGACTCTCTGAAGGAACATATAGATATCACCCGTAAATTTAATGGTGAAGGAGACTTTGCCAATAAGGAGTTAGTCTTGCAAGGTGTTATAGAAAAATTCCAATATAGACTAAAAGAAAGGAAACATAGATTCTATATAAGAGACCTACAGGACTTTAAAGAAAATAGGGTATATTTTTCCTTTAATAGTCGCAATCCTCGACAGAGTGAGACAGACATCTCCTCGACCGACGCTGAGCTTTCAGACTCAGAGACCAGGACTAATTCTTTCAGACCCCCACAGCAGTATAAAAAATATAGGGGTAGAGGAAGATCGAACTACAGGGGAGCCTCACAAAATTTTGGCAACAGGGGGGGTTTTTTAGACAACCAGTATCACCTGAGGAGCAAAGGACAACTGAACCCATAACCAGTGGCGGGGGCTCCTCAGGTGATCAATTTGTCTTCAAGATCCCTTTCTGAAATGGAGTTATCCATTCTAAACAAAGGTTTGTCTTTTGTGCCGACAACCGATTTTAATGAATTTGAGGCAATTAAGGATTTGCACCTCTTTGCAAGACGTCTCAAATGGAAAAAATTTTTTGAAAAACAGACGGAAAAAACATCGTCCGAGTTGGGGATTCCAGGGGAACTTCTGGAAGATGTCAAATTACTCTTCCATCTTGGGGACACTAACCCAAATGACTTGGGTGAGGGCCCGTTTACAAGTTTAAAGAATAAGAGTGTTAAGATGCCTCCAGTCATGACAGAGGTTGATGCTATTGATATTTTTGTCAACTTAGTGACGGACGACGTAAGGAACAGCATGTGGGGACGGAGAAGTCAGTATAATCTCACAAAAACTGAGATGCTCAGTCTTAGAAACCTAGAGAAGGATTCCAGTATCACCATAAAACCCTCTGACAAAGGGGGGAATGTGGTGGTACTGGACTCTAATGATTACAAGCAGATCTGTTTAAATATCTTAAATGACAAATCATGTTATGCCAGGCTGGACTCAAACCCTCTTCCGAGGTATAAGGAGGAACTTAAGACGCTACTAGGGGAGGCCTTGGAGTCCAATATCATTGACAAGAATGAATTTGAGTATCTTTTACCGAGTTTTCCAATAGTGGCGACTTTCTACATCTTGCCTAAAGTACACAAGGGTTTAAACCCTGTAAGAGGTCGCCCTATTGTCTCAGGCATAGGTGGTCTAACAGAGAGACTGAGTGTGTATATTGACAAGATTCTGCGTCCCTTCGTACTGTCCCTTAATTCTTATCTGAGGGACACGACAGATTTCTTGCGTCGTATAGAGGACATCTATTTGGAAGAAGGCATGCTTCTATGCAGTATTGATGTTGAGTCGTTATACTCGTCTATTCCACATTCAGCGGGGATGAGGGCCACACAGTACCATCTGGAATCAAGAGGAAGCCAGTTCTGCCACCACAACGATTTTGTCATCAAGGCACTGGAATTTTGCCTCACCAGGAATGTATTTACATTTGGCGGGAGGTTCTTTCACCAGCTCAGGGGGACAGCGATGGGGAGTTGCTGTGCCCCATCGTACGCAAACCTCCTCCTGGGCTGGTGGGAGGACACAGTGGTGTTTGGTGGCCTTCTGGATACTGAGGACGTCGTCATATGGCTGAGATACATAGACGACGTCTTCATTATCTGGAAGGGCCAGGAGTGTGACTTTCACCGTTTTATGGCCAGTTTGAATGACAACAACTTAGGTTTGAGCTTTACGAGTGAAATTGGCGGGGATAAACTGGCTTTCCTTGATGTAATGGTGGAAAAAGGACCGGATGGCCGACTTGTGACCTCCACCTTTAGGAAGGCCACATCCTCCAATTCTTTGCTAAAGTGGGAGAGTGCCCACCCTCACCCCTTGAAGAGAGGAATCCCGAAGGGGCAGTTCATCAGGATGAGGCGTAACTGCTCAGAGGAGGCAGGCTTTAAACAACAGGCCTCGGACCTGATGGGACGCCTGAGGGATAGAGGTTACCCTGAGGGGGTAATCCATAAGGCATACAATTCTGTGCGCAACATTGACCGTACTACATTATTGAACCCCAACTATAGGAAGGAGGAATCGGCTGATATCCTTAGGTTTATTACAACATACAATAATGGGGCGGGAGACTTCAGGAAAACCCTCTCGAAGTACTGGCATGTCTTGCAGATGGATCCTCTCATAGAGAAGCATCTCCTCACATATCCATCCATCACATATAGAAAGGCTAAATCCTTGGGGGATAGGCTTGTTCATAGCCATTTCAATGAGGATGGGCCAGAAAGAACAGGAAATGCAATCTATGGATGTTTCAAATGTCATGACTGTGTCAATTGTAGATATGTTGAGGAGGGGAAGACTTTCATTAATCATACGAATGGGAAAACCTTGTCCATCAGATCCCTTATTACTTGTAAATCTAAGGGTGTCATATATAGGATAGAATGCACTTGCGGAAAACTATATATTGGCAAAACCATCAGGGAGTTACGGAGACGTGTGGGCGAACATAAGAATGACATCCTTAGGAAGATTGATACGCCAGTCGCCAGACACATTAATAATTTCCATGGTGGTGATTTGGAGAGCTTTAAAATCATGGGAATTGATCTTATTCGCCCCCCGGTTAGAGGGGGAAATTGGGACAAGCTAATACTTCAGAAAGAATGTTATTGGATTTACACTCTCAATACCATGGCACCTATAGGCTTGAATGAGTCCTTGTCCTTCACGCCCTTCCTGTAGGAGCACCTTAGCAAGCAGGGTAAGTATAGAAGGGAAAGACGACGCCCGAGTGGGGGCACCAGAGGCGTGGGTGTACTTAGGGTGCCGACCCCCACATGTTAGGTAGGGGTAGATTGTGTCAAGGGCAAGATCTTAGTGTGCACTATAGTTTCCCCCCTCCCCCCCCTCCCCCCGTCTTTATGCCCTGTATGCGATGGGCCTTTTTCTATATAGGTCTACCTAGTTCCATCTGGCCTGTCCTCACTTTATTTTCCAACATTGGTTCCTGAGTCAGCTTAAGGACCATTCTATGATCAATATGAATAATAGATTTGTTTTTATCAGTTTCCATCTATATATGTGATGTTGGGACATGTAGTATGCCTTGATATGCTCAACTAAATAGGTTCTCTTTCTCATACGTTACTATCCCCTAATTGATTGTTCCCTATATGTGGATTTCCCCCCCCCCCCCCTGTTTTTGAATTTTTCTCTTTGTATTCGTTCTGCGGCCCGGCATTTGTTCCATATTGCAGCTCAGCTGCATGATTTCCTCCTTTGGATATCATGATTGACAGCTGATGGTTTGTCCGAAAATAATATAAGCCTCAGGTGGATGGGTCTATGCCTCACTGGGTACATTATTGACTTGCCGATATAGGCGTTTTTTACCCACCATGTCTGAGCGGTATTAGCCAGCATGGATTTCTTATGATGACGCCGGGCTAGGCGAACCGGAGCTTGTTTATGTTGCGATAGCAACACGCTCTGGGTTCTGACTGGTGGAGCCAGCAGGCGTGATTTGCCAGGTCGTGACGTGCACTTGGTTAACTTCCGCCCGCTTCATTGCGACGCGGCGGCCGATGACGCGTGCTTCCGGTCCGGGTGCCTTCTGGGAGCGCGCGTCACTGGCCGGCTTGGTGCTTCTGCGCATGCGCCGGTATATTTAAGGGGCCGGCTCCACATCATGGAGCGCGGCACTTTTTGAAAAGGATTCGTACCTGACGCACGCACGTGTGCGGTGAGTATCTCATGGATAGGGCAGTGTGATATGGCTACTCTATGTGATCTTTGTGATCTTTGGGCTTACTATGTGTTTTTTCTCCTCTTTTGGCCTACAGCGATATTGGGCATATAGATATGGCCGTATGATATATATGGGCCATACCACATTACTGGCATTATACTCCCCTGATGATTCCCCGTATGAAACGCGTCGGGAGTAATGTGTTTTGTAAACTTTGGAACACTCGGCAATAGACGTATGGGATTTTGATGAGCTGGTGGACAGCCCCCTATCTATGAGCCGTGCTGTCCTGACATTGGTCGCCCACTCCTACGTCTGCAAGATCGGGTAAGATCGTTCCCTTAGGGGATTTAACCCTGATACCCGTATGCTTTTGATGTTTGGACACACTATTTGTAATTTATGATGGTTGCAGCCCTAAGGGCATAACGTAGTGTGTGTCCATCTATAGTCATACTATACCTAGGCAGCCTCATTTGAGTAGTACTCTCAAATAACTGGTGAAATACGAGTGCTGCCATATCGTATCAGTGTGCATCTGATTGGGTATATGTAGCCCTATGGCAACATGACTATATCTTTTTGTTATTGTTTGTCTGTTTTTACTCACCTTGAGTGAATTGAGATTCACTTTTAGCTATATATCAATAAAAGTTATATTTTAGGTTTTATATCTTTGGTTGCCTGGACTCAGCTATTTACTGCAGTTGATATTGTGGATCCCCTGGGTATTTGCTATTTTACATTTCATTCTTACAAATAGCTATTGAATTTTTCATGTCAGTATTCACACAGCAGTTTCTGCTATTCCATATATTCCCCTTCCATAGTCACTGGTGTGCATACCTTATCTCCCCATAGAGGTGTGGTCCAGTCTAGTAATTTGTGGGCTCTCTCCTCTGTGCACTACTCTGGACTTGGTGGGTCCCTGTATCATGAAGCGTTTAGGGTCCCCTCCTGGTCGTTCAGTCTTGGCCCATATGCATTAAGGAATAACGTTTGGAACTCCATTCTATGTCTGAACTGGGTGCAAAAAACCTAAAAAAACATCACTATGGGGAGATAAGGTATGCACACCAGTGACTATGGAAGGGGAATACATGGAATAGCAGAAACTGCTGTGTGAATACTGACATGAAAAATCCAATAGCCATTTGTAAGAATGAAATGTGAAAAATGGAACCTGCATTACTGCCATGAATATATGAATAAAGAGAAATTTAGCTACTGAATTGATCAATGCAGAAGAGCCCCAACACTACGCCAAAGTATTTCTCTACGTTGGGGTCCCTAGCTTGTGTGTGTCCTCTCATGCAGTTAAAAAACTTACCGTGTATGGGACGCTGAGACCCAGGCTATATATGCGTATAATGTGGATTGGCAATAGGTGTGTATGGGGAGGGTTCACAAACGAAAAACTACTAACATTAAGGAATAACGTTTGGAACTCCATTCTATGTCTGAACTGGGTGCAAAAAACCTAAAAAAACATCACTATGGGGAGATAAGGTATGCACACCAGTGACTATGGAAGGGGAATACATGGAATAGCAGAAACTGCTGTGTGAATACTGACATGAAAAATCCAATAGCCATTTGTAAGAATGAAATGTGAAAAATGGAACCTGCATTACTGCCATGAATATATGAATAAAGAGAAATTTAGCTACTGAATTGATCAATGCAGAAGAGCCCCAACACTACGCCAAAGTATTTCTCTACGTTGGGGTCCCTAGCTTGTGTGTGTCCTCTCATGCAGTTAAAAAACTTACCGTGTATGGGACGCTGAGACCCAGGCTATATATGCGTATAATGTGGATTGGCAATAGGTGTGTATGGGGAGGGTTCACAAACGAAAAACTACTAACATTAAGGAATAACGTTTGGAACTCCATTCTATGTCTGAACTGGGTGCAAAAAACCTAAAAAAACATCACTATGGGGAGATAAGGTATGCACACCAGTGACTATGGAAGGGGAATACATGGAATAGCAGAAACTGCTGTGTGAATACTGACATGAAAAATCCAATAGCCATTTGTAAGAATGAAATGTGAAAAATGGAACCTGCATTACTGCCATGAATATATGAATAAAGAGAAATTTAGCTACTGAATTGATCAATGCAGAAGAGCCCCAACACTACGCCAAAGTATTTCTCTACGTTGGGGTCCCTAGCTTGTGTGTGTCCTCTCATGCAGTTAAAAAACTTACCGTGTATGGGACGCTGAGACCCAGGCTATATATGCGTATAATGTGGATTGGCAATAGGTGTGTATGGGGAGGGTTCACAAACGAAAAACTACTAACATTAAGGAATAACGTTTGGAACTCCATTCTATGTCTGAACTGGGTGCAAAAAACCTAAAAAAACATGAGAGGACACACACAAGCTAGGGACCCCAACGTAGAGAAATACTTTGGCGTAGTGTTGGGGCTCTTCTGCATTGATCAATTCAGTAGCTAAATTTCTCTTTATTCATATATTCATGGCAGTAATGCAGGTTCCATTTTTCACATTTCATTCTTACAAATAGCTATTGAATTTTTCATGTCAGTATTCACACAGCAGTTTCTGCTATTCCATGTATTCCCCTTCCATAGTCACTGGTGTGCATACCTTATCTCCCCATAGTGATGTTTTTTTAGGTTTTTTGCACCCAGTTCAGACATAGAATGGAGTTCCAAACGTTATTCCTTAATGTTAGTAGTTTTTCGTTTGTGAACCCTCCCCATACACACCTATTGCCAATCCACATTATACGCATATATAGCCTGGGTCTCAGCGTCCCATACACGGTAAGTTTTTTAACTGCATGAGAGGACACACACAAGCTAGGGACCCCAACGTAGAGAAATACTTTGGCGTAGTGTTGGGGCTCTTCTGCATTGATCAATTCAGTAGCTAAATTTCTCTTTATTCATATATTCATGGCAGTAATGCAGGTTCCATTTTTCACATTTCATTCTTACAAATGGCTATTGGATTTTTCATGTCAGTATTCACACAGCAGTTTCTGCTATTCCATGTATTCCCCTTCCATAGTCACTGGTGTGCATACCTTATCTCCCCATATTGGCCCATATGCAGGCAGCTTGAACCTTTCCGGGGTTGGACCTCTGTCTCAGCTCCCTGGGTTCTCTCTTTGCTGTTGTGCTCTGGGCTCTTAGGTTGATGAGGGACCGTGGAGATCCCCTCACTGGGCAGAGTTATCAGATTAGCCTGGAGCGTCTGTCTGACCTATGGTTCTGCACCCTACCGTGCTCAGTCCTGTGAGTACTCCCCATACTCTCCCAGTGACTGTACTCCTTTAGCCCACGATTACTGGTACCGGGTCCTGTCCCTCCAGGTGTTACTAGCCCCGGTCTGGCTGGCTCCCCTTTGCAGGAGACTCCTACAGAGGTTGGTGTGGTGTTACATCCCAGATGGTGCTGTTCTGCCTCCCCAAGGGGTGCCTGGCAGGCAACCCCTCAGGGAGCTGTTCCACAGCGTGTCTTCTCTGTCTCTGTCTGACTGGAACTGAACTCTACATCCTGTTTGCTTTGTAACTTGCTCCTACTCCAGCCCTCCCACCTTTGCAAGGATCCAGATCGTTGTTATGGTGACCTGGGCCTGCTAGGAACTGGCTGAGTCACTTCCTGGCTGTGTTTGAACAAGCTATGTGAGGGAAATTATTAACTCTTTCCTAGTGACTGCTTTTCCCTGACCCTGGTTCTCCAGGTCCAGTGGATAAGGGGAGCCCCTAGGCTGACTGGCATCCTGTTACCCACAATGGACCCAGCATGTTAAGGGGGTGCCCATAATGAACCAAACCTGAACCAAGTTCCCATTGGGGAAGGCAAATAGTAGGAGTAAAGCTGGGCTCAACTGTTATATGGGGGAGGTGCTTTAAAGGAAAAAATCTACAGATACTGTAATAAATCCCAAGCACTCAGTCAGATACAAAGATAATGCAAAAGTTTTTTTATTTGTGGATTATAAGCAAAAAGAAAAAATGCTACTACCAATAGAGCAAAGCCAAGCCAACGTTTCGGCCTCTGTTAGGTCTTTGTCAAGGTCTTGCCTATAAGAGATAATAAAGATTATTTACACACCAAAAGTGACACATTGTAACAAAAATGTACATATTTACAGGTAATGTATGTACACATACGTTTTGTAAGAGACCGGTGAATACGGACGAATGAAACGTCCGAGGATTGGACCACGGGTAGGGCATTTTTGCTTTTCAGGCGTGGTTCGCTAGATGAAAGAGAGGAAAATTTAAGCACCATAGGCACAGTATAGACAGGCCGTATAGCAGACACAAGCGTGCGCTGGTATTGCCGTAGATCAAGAAGAGATATATCATTGGCTAGTACGTGACAACGTTTTTCAGGGGCATAACATGTAAATAAACCCAGATTGTCCTGTAGTGGGACAGGGTCATATGAACAGCATCTTGGTAGGCAATCTCAAATAGTAAAATGAGTAACCGAGGAATGCACATCATTGTGCTGAGAGGACAAAAACCAGGAGGGGGTATTCGATTAGACAGTAGAAAAGCTAGTAAGGTGACATTGTCATATAGGTACAGTCATGCATATAATGGGTATGAACAAATGTGAGGATGGCTATATACAGGTATGTGTTACAACATAGCATGATGGTATACGGTTCCCTAATGTGAGGCATGAAATCATATGCAAAAACATAACATACCCAGAGTCAGTAAGAAGCAAGGGGCTAGTGAGGAGGTAGAGGAGGTGCCTGAGGGAAAAACAAGGTAGGATGATGCAGAGTGGTTATGTTAAGGAGAAACCAGTTGCATATACATAGTTAGAAAAGAGCATATAATGTGAGAGCATATCATGGGGGTTTACCTTATGGGCACATGGAATGGGGACAGAGTCCCAGAGGAGCTGGCAGGAGGCGTGCGGCGCTGTTATGTGCAGGGAAGCGTCTTTTTAAATGTTGGGTGCTACTTCTTAGTTTGTGTCACAAGCATCACAGCGCGTGCGCGCATGACATCAGCGGTGACACGGGCACGCGTCTGCGCATGCGCGCCGCGTCATTGGAGGGGAGGAAACAGGACTTAGAATGGGCGGTGTTTGTGTGTGCACACATCGCGCACGCACGCACGCCACGTCATTAAGGGGGGAAGGATGAGGGAGCACTGGACTGGGCTGACATATGCAGCTCATATACAGAGATGTGTTTATAGAATAGGGGAATGGAGTACTGGGGAGGGTATAGGGAGAGAATATGGGGATAATCCATCATTGTTATGAGAGTGGCTATGGAAAGGTCAAAAAGGATTAGTGAATGTATGTCTGCGGAGAAAACAGAGGGGGAAACTGAAGGGTAAATGAAGGGTTCTGTGAGGTATGTATGAGTGTGGACTATGTGTAATAAGAGAATATGGAGTTAATATCCGTCAATCATGGGGCATCATCCGTCAATCAAGACAGGAGGATGGTGATCATCGGCAGGAGGGGGGAAAGAAGCAGAAAATAAGCCTGCCCAAATGGCCAAACCAGGTAATTAGCATACCTAAGGGCCAAGTTTTATAAAGTTATTTTAACGGTCTGGAAGGGGAGTTAGGGCCAAGGTGCACCTTCATAGAATGCAGCCCAGGAGCTGCAGAAGGTGATTCGTTTAGTTTAATAGGGAAAAATCTGGTGACAGGTTCCCTTTAAGAATCTTCAATAAAGGGTTAAAAAACAGACACCACACAGAGAAAAAATACTTTATTAGAAATAAATACACAGACACACTTAGGGATTCCATCTTTATTACTCCCTCTCACCCCTCCACGATCTTGGTCTTCTGTCTTCTTTCTCCTTCAAGCCATGCAGCTGTACTATATCACAAAGCACAGGGAAGGAAGAACGCTTCTGCTCCCCGTGCAGTCTAATCACTCTATTAGTGAGCAGAATCTGCGGGTTGGTAAGCGGTGATGTCACCGCTGCTACCCTTGCCATAGTAACCTAACAAGAGGGTTACTCTAGCACTCTATAAAGAGCGCCAATATGAAGGAAGGGGGAGCCGAGGATGTGCCCGAGCATGTACACTGGTTCACTGGTACACGGAGCTCGCCAAGTATACCGAGCACTGAGATGCTCGGGCGAGCACCTTGTACTGGCAAGATGCACTGACAGGACCTAGAATTATAGAAAAAGGAATCCGGCACTCACTGATGCTTGCACAACAGAAATTCTTTATTCAATGGCTCATTTGTGTGAAAAAAATAATTGATATTCTCAAATTTAATACAAATGACGTTTCGGTCATATGAGACCTTCATCAGATTAAATTCACACTAAACAGAAAGGAAGAAGAAAAAAAGATATGCTATAATATACATAACAATTGCAACAATATCCAGTTTTATGCAAATAGAACATATACACATTAGTTCATAATATAGACAGAGGACGGGTTAGTGCATCAGGAAAATATCCTCTACTTGAATTCAAGAAAATTATTTTTTTCATAATATTCCTATGGGAATATCCAAATATTTCATTCATCACATTTCAAATTAGATTGCATATAAAGGAATCAGAGACATAGCAGCAAAATAGATGAACAGTAATTGATAGGGCAATCTCAGCTGCAGAACACAGGTCTGGAAAACAAAAGAGTATAAATAAACATGTATATAAAGAAATAACATCTTACCAGCAACGGATGACCAAGGGATAAAAGCAGCACTGAGCGCTAGTGGGTACATGCGTATATAACGCCAATGCGCTAACAACATATGTTGAAAGGAGAGGATTTTTAAATGTCCCGGCGTCTGACGTCACATCCGGTTTTACAAAACCGGAAGTGACGTTAGTGGTTGGCAATTGGATGGCAGTATATCCACAGAGTAAGTATCAAGCATCATCTCTGGATATGCAAAACCGGAAGTGACGACAGCGGTTGGCAACGAATGGCAAAGTAACCATATACCAAAAAGAATAGGAATCATATAGAGCAGCAATCATGTGATGCGCTCACGTGATCGGCAGTTTACATTGCTTTAGTAAGAAAAAAGGCTAATGATTTACAAAATATTAGATCTAATAGCTTAAATAGAAGTGACATATGGGGGTTATTAAGGAGCAGGATGAACGCACCAAGGATATAAAAATTATCCAATTAAATAATCGGAAATCGCTATACTAAAAAGGCAGTTTGCTAATATATGGTAATATGGATTAATTTAAAGAGAACTACATATATATATATATATATATATAGGGGGGTATGTGAAGTAATAATGACACTTCTATTTAAGCTATTAGATCTAATATTTTGTAAATCATTAGCCTTTTTCTTACTAAAGCAATGTAAACTGCCGATCACGTGAGTGTATCACGTGACCGCTGTTCTATATGATTCCTTTTCTTTTTGGTATATGGTTACTTTGCCATGCATTGCCAACCGCTGTCGTCACTTCCGGTTTTGCATATCCGGAGATGACGCTTGATACTTTCCCTGTGGATATACTGCCATCCAATTGCCAACCACTAACGTCACTTCTGGTTTTGCAAAATTGGATGTGACGTCAGACGCCGGGACATTTAAAAATCCTCTCCTTTCAACATATGTTAGCGCATTGGCGTTATATACGCATGTACCCACTAGCGCTCAGTGCTGCTTTTGTCCCTTGGTCATCCGTTGCTGGTAAGATGTTATTTCTTTATATACATGTTTATTTATACTCTTTTGTTTTCCAGACCTGTGTTCTGAAGCTGAGATTGCCCTATCAATTACTGTTCATCTATTTTGCTGCTATGTCTCTGATTCCTTTATATGCAATCTAATTTGAAATGTGATGAATGAAATATTTGGATATTCCCATAGGAATATTATGAAAAAAGTAATTTTCTTGAATTCAAGTGGAGGATATTCTCCTGATGCACTAACCCGTCCTCAGTATATAATATGAACTAATGTGTATGTAACGATTGAATGCCAGTCGTTATGACTATTAAGATACGATGGCACTATGGAAAACCCAGGGACACAAAGATGGTGAATAACAATTTTCTTTATATAAAAAAACAGTTCTCTTACAACGTATGGGCCACAACAGCCCGGAATAAACAATGACAGTTTATGCAACTTGGAGGACTTCAAGTGTCGGTCTGTAGGGATGAAGTGGACTATATTTCCCCCGACTATACCGCTCCCTCTCTTACCTATTAATGGGGCTTACTCGGGTGCACTACTACAGACAATGGCACGTGATCCCTTCAAGGGTATAATCTTACAACCACCTCCCCTTATGTTTACAATGTAATCAGGGTACCCGGCCACCTTCCCATATACAGTCAGAAACAAGCAAATATATGTACATGTACCTCTATTCAATATTCTGTACCTCACTGCCCCAGACAGTGTGAGGAAGCACAGGCAGAATAGTCTTATTATCAGCACAACACAGCTTAACCTCCAATAACTTCTGGTTCAGAGCAAACGCCTCAAGATAAACAAGAAACACAGCTCCTTCTCAGTAAATAATCTGTAGCATCCTCCTCCTTCTTCTTTATCCTATCTATCTATCTGTCCCTGACTGACTATTATACACCGATCGGTCTCAGGTAGAGTTGAGCGCGGTTCGCGGTTCGAAGTTCTCCAGTTCGTGGCTCGAGTGATTTTGGGGCTGTTCTAGATCGAACTAGAACTCGAGCTTTTTTGCTAAAGCTCGATAGTCCTAGATACGTTCGAGAACGGTTCTAGCAGCAAAAAAAACAGCTAATTCCTAGCTGGCTTTCCGCTGTAATAGTGTAAGTCACTCTGTGACTCACACTATTATGACATTTCAGTGTATAGTGTGCGGGAACAGCACATTCAGATCACTGCTGTATGGATAATGGCGATCGCCATTTTTTTTTTTTTCCTTGTCTTCCTTCCCTAAGCGCGCGCATGTAGTGGGGCGGGCCAGCATGTCAGCCAATCCCAGACACACACACAGCTAAGTGGACTTTTAGCCAGAGAAGCAATGGCATGTGTGATAGGATGTCCATGTCACATGTCCCTGCATTATAAAACCGGACATTTTCCTCCAGCACGCCATTATCTGCCTTCTGCGTCCTTGGTGTCAGACATCACTGGCGCAGCTCCTATCGCCGATACTGCTGTATACGCTCCATACACAGCGCTGGACAGCTTAGGGATAGCACTTTCTATCAGTCATTTTAAGGGCTCATACCGGCAGGGTCAGAGCCATAGGTGACAGAGTTTAAAACAGAGTTTAACAGCTACACAAGATGACAGCGTCTGTGTAGCTAAGGTCAGGGATTTCCTCGCTGCATTTCCCCATTAGGAGGGATAGAAAAACAGGCTTCCTTTCCTCTACCCAGAGACCCACAACCCTGACACTGTACCCTCCTGCCCTTTGCACCCTCAAACTCATTGTTACTAAGCCATTATACTAGCAAACACTGAGTGAACCTAGTGGCATCCTAAACGTGGCTGTTGGACTGCTGTATTGCCCCAGTAGTGCAAAGATATTTGCAGCACGTCTGCCTGCATTGCACACTCAAACTCATTGTTACTAAGCCATTATACTAGCAAACACTGAGTGAACTTAGTGGCATCATAAAAGTGGCTGTTGGACTTCTGTATCGTCCCACAAGTGCAAAGATATTTGCAGCACGTCTGCCTGCATTGCACACTCAAACTCATTGTTACTAAGCCATTATACTAGCAAACACTGAGTGAACTTAGTGGCATCCTAAACGTGGCTATTGGACTTCTGTATAGTCCCACTAGTGCAAAGATATTTGCAGCACCTCTGCCTGCATTGCACCCTCAAACTCATTGTTACTAAGCCATTATACTAGCAAACACTGAGTGAACTTAGTGGCATCCTAAACGTGGCTATTGGACTTCTGTATAGTCCCACTAGTGCAAAGATATTTGCAGCACGTCTGCCTGCATTGCACACTCCAACTCATTGTTACTAAGCCATTATACTAGCAATTTATGCTGCCAGTTTAAGGGCCGTAGTTGCATTGTCAGGGATAATTTTTGTTGTTTATTCTGCTGTTAATAAAGATAGACCACCGCTGAAATCTACACCACCTCCTAATTTTTACTACCACATTTTAAGTGCACAATCTTGTCGCAATCAACATGAGTGGCAAAATGACAGATGCCGGTGGAAAGGGGAAGAGGCGTGTTGGAAAAGGAAAAAAGGGTTTGTCCGTGGGGAAGGTGGCAAAGCTCCATTAACATCTGCTGAAGATAGACCATCTACCAGCAAAAGTAAGATGTCTACTACTTACCGTGGACAATCCGATGTGCTCCCTTTTGTACGGACACGAACAACAGGAACAAAGGTAGATGATGGCCAAAAAAGGAAAATGCTTGAATGGATCTCAAGTGGTCCAACAAGTGCCCTCTCAGCCACCTCAACTACCGCATCCAAAAAACACCAGTCCTCTGAGTTGTAATCCCAATCAAACTTGCTTTCTCCCAGCTGTGAAGTCTCCATCCGCCCTGCACAGTATGGTGGAAGTGAGATGCCTGAGTCTGCAGAGCTGTTCAGTCACACTATAGCCTGGGAATCAGAGGTCTGCTCCCAAGCTACAGTGAGTACAGACCAGGAAATGGTATGCAGTGATGCCCATAACCTTTGTGGCTCTGATTCAGGCCGTGAGGACCAGGTTTCTGAGCATAATGTTGACCCTTTGTCACAAACTGTAACACCTGTGGTTATAGACAATGAGGAACATACTGATGACGATGAGACGCAGATACCAGATTGGGATGACAACTTAAATATTCGGTCAGGGCAAGAAGAGGCTCGGTCTGAGGGTGAGGGGAGTGCAAACACAACAATTGATGAGGAAGTTCTAGATCCCACCTACTGTCAACCCACAGTCAGGCAATCGAGGAGCTCAACAGAGGCGGTGGAGGAGGATGCAACCGACGACGAAGTTACCTTGCGCCTTCCTGGACAGAGTCGGAGCACTGGTAGCACGTCTACAACTGCATCATCAGCCACCACTCTGCCTCTGAGCACTAGTCGGGGGGGCTCAGCAGGTCGCATGCCCTCTAAGCCTTGCCTAGCCTGGTCCTTTTTTGACATAGAAAAAGATCGCCCAAATTATGTGATGTGTAAAATTTGTCGTGATTCTGTTAGTAGAGGTCAAAACCTCAGCAGCTTGACAACTTCTTCCATGAATCGTCACATGAATAAATATCATAGGTCCTAGTGGGAAGCTCACCATGCTGCAATACGGCCTAGCGGAGTGAACCATCCACCGCCTGCCCCTTCCAGTGCATCCGCGCGCTCTTCATCTTCTAGGACTGTGGGGACAGCTGTCACACCTGGTTTTCCACGCACAACTTCCACCACTGTAACCGCAACAGGCAGTTTGCTTGGTAGGTCGTCAGTTGGTTTGGAAGGGGAAACAAGTGCGTGTGTACAGCTCTCTCAGACATCGATAGCACCAACGTAGGATGAAGGCAACATCATGTCTCCGACTGCACTTTCCTCACAAACCTGCATTTTTCCAGGGACACCCTACTCAACACCGTCTACACACAGCAGCCAGATCTCTGTCCCTCAGATGTAGATGAATAAAAGGCCATTTCCTGCGACCCATGACAAAGCTAAGAGGTTCACTTTATCCCTCTGTAAGCTCTTGGCTACCGAAATGCTGCCTTTCCACCTGGTGGACACACCGGATTTTAGAGACCTTATGTCTGTCGCTGTGCCCCAGTACCAGATGCCCAGTCGCCACTACTTCTCTAAGAAAGGTGTGCCCGCGCTACACCAGCATGTCGCACACAACATCACCGCTTCCTTGAGAAACTGTGTGTGTGAACGGGTGCATTTTACCACCGATACTTGGACCAGTAAGCATGGACAGGGACGTTACATGTCGCTGACTGGGCACTGGGTAACTATGGTGATAGATGGTGAAGGGTCTGCTGCACAAGTCTTGCCTTCCCCACGACTTGTGTGTCAATCCTCTGTCTGTCCAAGTTCCGCCACTGCTTCTGCCTCCTCCACCTCATCTGTGTCCTCCACCTCCGCCCCAAGCCTGCCTGGTCAGGCCACCAGCGTTCTCACTGCGCAGAAGGAATCACGCACCCCTCATTACTATGCTGGCAGCAGAGCGCAACGTCATCAGGAGGTCTTTAGCTTGACATGTCTTGGGAATAAGAGTCACACAGCTGAGGACTTGTGGTCAGCTCTGCGGTCCGAGTTTAATAAATGGTTGTCTCCACTCAACCTGCAGCCTGGTAAGGCCGTGTGCGTTAATGCTGCAAACCTGGGTGCGGCCCTTCACCTGGGCAAGGTGACACACGTACCTTGTATGGCTCACGTGTTGAACCTTGTTGTCCAGCAATTTTTAACACACTATCCCGGCCTAGATGGCCTTCTGACCAGGGCACGAAAACTGTCTGCTCACTTCCGCCGTTCAAGCGTCGCAGCTGAGCGACTTGCATCGCTCCAGAGGTCTTTCGGCCTGCCGGTTCATCGCCTGAAATGCGATGTGCCGACACGCTGGAATTCGACTCTCCACATGTTACAGCGACTGTGGCAGCACCGCCGAGCCCTGGTGCAATACGTCATGACGTATAGCCTGGGCCAACGAGATGCAGAGGTGGGGCAGATCACCCTGATGGAGTGGTCTCAGATCAAGGACCTATGCACCCTTCTGCACAGTTTCGACATGGCGACGAATATGTTTAGCGCTGACAATGCCATTATCAGCATGACAATTCCAGTCATTTACATGCTGGAGCACACGCTAAACACTATTCGGAGTCAGGGGGTGGGACAACAGGAAGGGGAGGAACTACAGGAGGATTCATATGTGCAAGAGACAACAACATCACCAAGGTCCAGACGTTCATCATCACCAAGGCGGCAGGCATGGGACCATGGGGGACAGGGATCAACAAGTGCGCATGGTAGCAGGCGAAATGTTGAGGAAGGTGCAGGAGAACATGAAGAAATGGAGGACGAACTGTCCATGGACATGGAAGACTCAGCGGATGAGGGAGACCTTGGTCAAATTTCAGTTGAAAGAGGTTGGGGGGGAGATGTCAGAGGAAGAAAGAACGGTTAGCACCTCTATGCCACAAACACAGCGTGGACTTGGTCCGCCTGGCTGCGCAAGACACATGAGTGCTTTCTTGCTGCACTACCTCCAACATGACCCTCGTATTGTCAAAATTAGAAGTGATGATGACTACTGGCTTGCCACACTATTAGATCCCCGGTACAAGTCCAAATTTTGTGACATAATTCCAGCCATAGAAAGGGACGCACGTATGCAGGAGTATCAGCAGAAGCTGTTACTCGATCTTAGCACGGCTTTTCCACCAAACAACTGTGCAGGTGCAGGGAGTGAATCTCCCAGTTGTAACTTGACAAACATGGGACGGTATCGTCATCTTCAACAGTCTACCCGTACCAGTAGGACTGTATCTGGTGCTGGTAACAGCAATTTTATGGAATCTTTTCATAATTTTTTTTGACCCTCCTTTGCAAGGCCAACAGAGACAACAAGTCTAACACATAGTCAATGGCTGGAGAGGATGCTACAGGAGTATCTCCAAATGAACATCGATGCCATGACTTTGCAAATGGAGCCTTGCTCATTTTGGGCTTCAAATCTTGAAAAATGGCCAGAGCTCTCCACTTACGCCTTGGAGATTTTGTCGTGTCCAGCTGCCAGCGTTGTCTCTGAACGTGTCTTCAGTGCTGCTGGGTGTGTGCTGACAGATAAGCGCACGCGTCTGTCCAGTGACAATGTGGACAGACTAACGTTCATCAAAATGAACAAGTCATGGATCCACTAGGAATTTACTACGCCTGTGTCATCCTGGGGAGAGTAAATGCTTGTGGATTTGGAATGTGCTTGATGTAAATCAAAACATCCTGTTTGCAACTAGGGCACAAGTGCTGCCACTGATGGGGTGTCTCTGTGGCCCAATTTTTTGAAAAAAGGAAGATTCCGCTTAGAGTAACCCTTACTTACATTGTTTTTAAAAATGATCCAAGATGAACAAAGCTGGGATCAGGAAAGACTTTGCTACCTACCCTGGTGTTATCCTATGGACGGTTAAGAATGGCGTATTTTTGAATGTGCTTGATGCAAATCTAGCTGTGAAGTGTACAACTGGGACACAACTGCTGCCACTGAATGGGTGGGTGTGTGTGGGGCACAAATTTTGGAAAAAAAAGGGAGACTCCGCTTGGAGTAACCCTTACTTACATTGTTTTTAAAAATGATCCAAGATGAACAGAGCTGGGATCAGGAAAGACTTTGCTACCTACCCCGGTGTCATCCTGGGGACAGTTAATTATGGCGTATTTTTGAATGTGCTTGATGCAAATCAAAACATCCTGTTTGCAACTAGGGCACAAGTGCTGCCACTGATGGGGTGTCTATGTGGCCCAATTTTTTGAAAAAAGGGAGACTCCGCTTGGAGTAACCCTTACTTACATTGTTTTTAAAAATGATCCAAGATGAACAGAGCTGGGATCAGGAAAGACTTTGCTACCTACTCCGGTGTCATCCTGGGGACGGTTAAGAATGGCGTATTTTTGAATGTGCTTGTTGCAAATCTAGTTGTGAAGTGTACAACTGGGACACAACTGCTGCCACTGAATGGGTGGGTGTGTGTGGCCCAATTTTTTGAAAAAAGGGAGACTCCGCTTGGAGTAACCCTTGCTTGCTGTGTTTTTTAAAAATGATCCAAGATGAACAGAGCTAGGATCAGGAAAGACTTTGCTACCTACCCCGGTGTCATCCTGGGGACGGTTAAGAATGGCGTATTTTTGAATGTGCTTGATGCAAATCTAGCTGTGAAGTGTACAACTGGGACACAACTGCTGCCACTGATGGGGTGGGTGTCTGTGTGGCCCAATTTTTGGAAAAAAGGGAGACTCCGCTTGGAGTCACCTTGCGGTGTTTTACATGATTTTAGAAGGGCGTGCCATGCCTATATCTGTGTCTCGTCCTCTTTTTCCTCGTTACGCTCTTTTGTTTTCGCATGAGAATTTGTTCTTGTCACTTTCCCATGTGTTTGTGTTGTGTTGTGAGTTGTTTGTCACCTTTTGGACACCTTTGAGGGTGTTTTCTAGGTGTTTTTATGTGTTTGTGATTGCCTGCCATTGTTTCCTATGCGGTTCGAGTTTGGTTCGTCGAACGTTCGACGAACCGAACTCGAACGGGACCTCCGTTCGGCGAACCGACCTCGAGCCGAACCGCGACCGGTTCGCTCATCTCTAGTCTCAGGTCAATTGTTACTCACTGAAGTCCTTCACTCAAGATGGCGTCCGTCCCCTCAGACTGCTTCTGATTCACTCTTAGATGATTTTATCCAAACAGTTTCTGGAGAAAAATTCACTCAGATGAATTCCCCTCGTCAGGGGCAGTAGGAGCTCCAAGGAAAAAAACGAGTAAGCAGTCCACAAAAGGAAGAAAAAAAAACAGGTAATCCTACAAATCCGAACACGGAAAAATGACATCCGTCTTTCTCTTGCACAGTCCCTCAGATCCTGACTGAAATTTACCAGGGAAACCTAATGTAACCCCTTACTGTCTAGCAGTGTGCCTGCCCTCTAGTGACACATAGTGGCCATTTAAGTTATAGCATAAATATCTATATACATTAACAAACATGCAAGTTTATCTTATGTACATTTTCATTTTCAACCTGTTACATGTGCATGTTCTATTTGCATAAAACTGGATATTGTTGCAATTGTTATGTATATTATAGCATATCTTTTTTTCTTCTTCCTTTCTGTTTAGTGTGAATTTAATCTCATGAAGGTCTAATATGACCGAAACGTCATTTGTATTAAATTTGAGAATATCAATTCTTTTTTTCACACAAATGAGCCATTGAATAAAGAATTTCTGTTTTGCAAGCATCAGTGAGTGCCGGATTCCTTTTTCTAATATATAGGGTTTGGACCCTATCCTGGCACCACCATATTAACAGAGTGCCATACTCTCTTTTTGAGGACCTAGAATGATGTCATAGCCATGTGACCGGTCTGTAACCAATGAGGTAATACAACATTTAACACGTGACTGGTCACATAGGTATGACGTCACTGAAGGTCCTATAGTCAGTGCTGGTTACCGGGAGGGCACAGCGTTCATCGGAATCAGAAGTGCGCGGGAGACAGAGTGCTGGACACATCGCGCGACCTGTAAGTATAATGAAAATGTTTGTTATTAATGTTATTCTTTATTTTACAGCCCCCCCACCCCATCCCATAACTGTAAAGTCCAAGTTCGGTGTTCGACGCAAGTTCGCGTTATCTCAGAACCCGAACGCGAACTTAACAAAGAGTTCGGGCGAGTCTCCCGAACACCGAACATCGGGGGGTTTGCCCATCACTATCTGTGAGTTCAACATCTGTGAGTTCAAAATACTCACTACATTTCTTAAGAAGGGAAGTCTTCAACATAGGGTCACTTTTGCGAGTTTCTGCATATTTGGCACCTGGAGCCCACCATCTATTTAAACAGAATTTATGTTCCAGAAGCCAAGTAGTGCTCCTTCCGATCCGATCCCGCCGTGTGCTCAAACAGTGGTGTACAACCACATATGGGGTACTGCCACATTCTGTAAAAACTGCATAACAAATTGTGCTGTCCATTTTCTCCTATTGCCCCTCATGCAAATTGTAAACTTGATGCTGAAACAGTATTTTAGTTGAAAAAAAATTTAATGTTTTTGTTTTCACATGTAAATGTTATAATATTTTGGGAATCTAGGTTAAAAATTCTCAGTACAATACCAGAAGAAATCCTTGAGGGTCTAGCTTTCAAAATTGGGTAACTTGTATAGGGTTTCTGATTTTTTTTGGCATATTAAGTGGTCTGCAAATGTGACATGTCATCTGTTATTTCAAACAAATTTAAATTCCAAAAATCAAATAGCCATGTGCCGTAACAGCAGGTTTTGACCACATACAGGGTATCATCGCATTAGAGAGAATTACATTCCTAATACCAAATATTGCTTCTTCCCTTCTGATCCCTGTCATTTGTTCAAACAGAACTTTGGCCATGTGGGTTATGGCCACACTCATAAGAAAGTGGGAAACAAACTGTAGGGTCCACTTTTTCATATTTTCTCTTGCAAAAGTGATTTGGGGCTAAAGCAATATTTTTAGAAAAAAAATGAACATTTTCAATTTGATGACCTAATGCTATCAAATTCTGTGTAAGAAGGTTACAATAACCTACAATAACCCTCAGATCAGTACACCACTGCGCAACCAGCCCTGTCCTCACCTACTGTACCCTCACCCATTCCCTGTAGACTGTGAGCACTTGTGGGCACGGTCCTCTCTTCTCCTGTACCAGTCTGTGCCTTGAATTGTTTATGAATATTGTACTTGTTTTTATGTATACCCTTTTAACTTGTAAAGCGCCATTGAATAAATGGTGCTATAATAATAAATAATAATAATAATAAGGGAAGAAACATGAGAAGTTCAGGTTTTAGTTTTAGATCGCGGAAGGACATTATGTTAGAGAGAGCAGACAGATAATCACTGGTATTTTGCAGTAAGGTTAGGATGATGTCAGGGGACAATCTGTACAATTGGGTGTCATCAGCATACAGATGGTTCTAAGAACTGGATCTACTGATGGTTTGCCCAATTCAGGCAGTGTATAAAGAGAAAAGGAGTAGGCCAAAGACTGAATCCTGCGGAAATCCGACTCTAACAGGACTAAAAGAGGAAGAGGAGCTGGCAAAATATACAATGAAAAAGCGGTCGAGAGGTAGGAGGAGAACAAGGAGAGAATGGTGTCCTTGAGGCCGATAGAGTAGAGTATACTGAGTGGTGACAGTCAGGGACAGGGAATGAAGGATATGTGAGGGAATAGAGCTATCGGCGCAAGAAGGATGACAGTCAATAATGTAGCATCTTTTCCTAATGGGGATTATACAATACAGGAATATTAATAAAATAATAAAACAAATTCAAACAGTGATTTAGTACAAAAAAAATAACTTCTAAACTCCTGGAATCCAAAGTCACTGAATCACAATCCAAATCACACTTAAAAACAAATCACACTCACCCACTCATTCACACTCCCTGTAGAAGATAATTTAAATAGTTGCTTCTTCTCTTAGCTGCCATATAACCTACAACTCACTGCACTGCCAACAAAGGACCATGCGGCCCTTTCTCATACAAGACTCACATGCTGCCCCCTCTCCATACTGAGCACATGCTGCTTCTTTTCCATACTTAACTCCCAATTGCACCCCTTCTTAATATTGAGCCCCACATGCTGCCCCCTCTCCATCAAGAGTCCTTTTGCTTTTCCTATTCCATTATAAGGCCCCAATGTCGCCCTTTCTCCATACTGAGCCCCCACATTGTACCACCCTATACTGAACCTCTCACTATCTCACACTCTGTAAGCCTCCCTAACCCACGGTCTGCAGAAACCCCTCTTCAACCCCCAGTCTATAGAATCTTCAGTAAATGAGCGCTTAGCTGCTTCCGATTCTGGTGGCTTGTCCTCCTAAGCAACATCTACAATATGATAAGGTGATCATATCATGTGCAGCAGTGACGTCTGCAGTGTGAGCACACCACTGTATGTTGGGGCAAAGAGACGATCAGACCTCCTCTTTCCCAGAAGTGCCAGTGCGCTTGGAGGTTCATTTGTGTTTTCATTTTAAAGGGGCAAATACAAAGTACCGTAATGCACCTCCAAAATGCTCTTATGCAAATATGCCTGTTTTGTTATGGATTATGTAGAAATTAAAAATTAAAAAAAATCTTAAATTGTTCCCCGCTCCGCTCTTTACAAACCGCCATCCTACAGTAGGCACCAAACCCACTCTATCTAGTTGCAAATATGTAACTGACTCTATGCTGATAAAGTGGCAAAGGTCAGAGCTGTCCTTTGAATATAAATTGCAATCAAAAGTCTCAAATCCAGTCTACAGCCAGCCGTAAAGATTATATTAAGATTTAGTTTAGCTTCATGCTATACCTAAAGTGCATGAGAAACCTATCTCTTTTTTGCATTCTTGAAGTGTTGTGCTGCTGTGTTATCAGTTACCTTACTGACACTAATTAAATCAATCTGCTGCAATGTCTGCAAGGCACAAGTTTCTTCTTGTCAATGTCAATCATTGCAAATCTACTGCTGTTGTTGTGATACAATTTCCAGTTAAAAGATGTGAATAAGAACATTTTAATTGTCTTTTCAATTCCATCCTGAAGACAGAGCTATAGTACTATTTATAGAAAAATACTTCTCTTTATAATGGATTTTAAGGTATCAGTGCTGTAAGCCAATGGAGAAGGAAGATACAATTATATAAACTTGTCACAGAATAGTATACCAGCAATCTCTATATTGGTTTGAATCATAATTCCCATTTCTACTTTTTGCTTATCCTAAGGGCTCCTTCACACGACCGTACAAAAAATCTTGTAGATTTACATCTAGGAAATTGTACAATGTTTCTCACTTGACATCCATGTGCAAACCTTGTGCAATCCGATTTTTTACAGAGGCAGGTTTTAATCATTTACAGGACCATGTACAGTATTTCATGATACAGAATAGCAATGTTTCCATATAGATGCTAAACTGAGGCTAAAATCTAATTTCTCGCACTCATACACTTGAATGGGTAAGTCTCCTCTGTTTCCTGGAGGATATGTGTGCATGCTGCGTTTTTTTTCACACACAGATTCGGTCAATGAAAACAACTGGTCATCTACACTGTCGAGGGTTTCCGTTTTTTTCACTGATATCACTTGGATTGAAAATATGGACATGTGAACAAGCCCCAAAAGTGTATTATACAATATTTAGTTTAAATTGAAGTTTTTTGTTATTATTATTATTATTATAGTAAAGCTACATCAAATAACAAGTATAATGTTCATATGAACAACACAAACTCAATACATTTTATTTTCCAATGTATAGCAAATTAGTGCTAAATCAAATGAAAAGAAATGGCCTCATAGCGTATGATCTACTATGTCAACATAATTAACTGAATAATAGTAGAAAATGGTAAAAAGAAGAAGTTATGAGAAAATTCTGGGACAGTTTAGAAAGCAGAAGGGAGGGGGATATATGAATTGGCTATGGCGTGAGAGGAAGGTTCTAGAGGGGAAAGTAAGTAACATAGAAGGGGAAAGAAAACAAGAGGGAAGTCAGAAGGTAAACACACATCCTGACCTACTCAGACGCCCGCCTCTTTCGTTAATTGAGAATTAACTCAGACTTGTCTCAGTCTCCTAAAATTAGCCAGGTATCTTAGGCTGAGGAGTCCCTAAAGAGGATCCAGGAGTCCATAATTCCAAAACCTTAGTCGATGTATAGGTGGCTAAGGGCCGTCTAAGGGCCAGAATGAGGTGTGTACGCACAGACACATAGCAACCAGTTCTCCCACACCAGTAGATGGGACCCTTGGGCAGTCTCCAGAGGTCGCTGGCCTTCAAATCTTGTCAAGGGGTGTAGCGGAGGGGCTAGGAGCTAAAGTGCAGAGGTTGTCAGGAAAGGAGGAGAGTGGAGTTCTGAGGATGAGGAGGGCCAGTCTGGTGGTGGTGAGCGGCAGTCGAGAGGCGGATAAGCGCACAGCCACTAGTCAGACCCTGCAGGGGTAGTAACCGTTAGCAGGGGAGTACGGTCACCTGGTGAAAAACAGTGGGGTGTTCCTGGTGACTAGGCACGTATGGGGTACAGGTCCCTAGAGCAGACTCCAGTTTAGCTACCTGCTAAACCTGCCAGTGAAGGGAACTACATGTACCTCACCAACCTCACAGAGTCCGAGCCTCAGCAGCAACGCAGGGACCCATAAGGGGACAGAGCCTGGAGCCATCTCACTTGGTCCACACTGCTGGCAAACAGGCCAAACACATGGGAGAAAAGACAGTAGCGATTCCCTGGATAGACCCCCATGGTACTACACATCAGGGGGGTATCCGAACACAGAGTGCTAGGAAGGCGAACTAACAGCTTACCCTCAGACTGGCCTGAAGGAGCCCTGGTCCTATCTGGTTCATCACAGCAATGCCCGGGTCAGCTCACTGCAACATCTGAAGTGAGTAAAAATCAGTTAAAAGACTTTTGGACTCAACCTGTGTTATTCCGGGACACGCTATCCTGCTCACCCGAGCCCCTGGGGCCTGCCTCACTCACAGGAGTCTACATCATCTGGCTGCAGACCCCATCAGCCCAAGACGCTCGTAAAACCTGCAGCGGCAGTCATTCACATCCATGACCGCAAGCCGTGAGTGGTGTCACAACATATAAAAACTGACATTACCTGTTAGCCATATTGAACAAGCCCTGTGGCGTCCCTGAACAGAATCGGCACCCTGGGGTGTCACAACAGGAGAGCAGGTTCAGGGGAAGTGGTGATATTGTGCGTAGAGAGTACGTTTTTAAGGTCAAAAGCCCCCTTCCAGAAGCCTTTAATAGACTCACAGGACCACCAAATGCATGTACGAGCCTCTCTCTCTAAAGCATCTCCAGCAGGTGTCCGGGATCACAGGGAACATCGCGTGCACAGCCGTGGGGCATCTGTACCATCTATATAGGATCTTGTGTCCCCTCACCTGGGTCAGAGAACTCATGGACATCCTTTGAGTGAAGAGCAGAATTGTATTATACAATATTTAATTTGTTTCATAAAGTTAGAAATAAGACTAACATAAATCCAGTCTGAAAAAAATACATCTGTTAAACCCTCTAAGATAATGATCTGGTGGTCCCTGCAAATCCTCAACATTGAAATTGCAACTACAAGAAAGAATAGTTGGTGAATAATAAAAATTGCAGGACATATAAACATGTTACTTACCGTATATGCAAATAATGAAAACATAAAAAAAATGTAAAATATTTTAATTTAGTTAATAATGAGTATGATCACCATGAGCAAAAATACACACACACACGCTATTCCATCAATGAGGTTATGAATGAACGTCTGAGGAATGTCCTGCTAAGTTGAGTGCACTTGGATAAGCAAACAGTCAAGACTCACTGCTGGCAGCTTTCAATGCAATCGTTGACCAAATATGTCCCAGATGTGCTCAATGGGAGACAAGTCCTGAGATGCTGCAGGCCAACAGTATTACATGTAGGCCATGCAGGTTGCTCACAGTAGTACAAGCAATATGCGTACTGGCATTCTTAACTAAAAAAAGGCCTGAAGGTGGTGTCACACACAGCGATAACAATGACATCGCTGCTAAGTCGCCATTTTCTATGACGTAGCAATGACCTCAACAGCGACGTCGCTGTGTATGACACATAACAACGATCAGACCCCTGCTGCGAAATCGCTGCTCACTCCTGAATGTTCCAGGTCATTTTTTGATCGCTGCTATCCCACTGCGCCATGATGATAAACTCTACATCCTTGTGTTTGACACCACAGCAGCGACGGTCGCGACGACGCTGAAGGCAGTGACGTAGGACTGAAGGCAGGACAAGGGCGTGTTTTTGCGGTGTAGTTTGCAATGCCCCTATGACTCCGATTGGTGGTTACAGCAGCGTTCCGAATGCATACCTTGCCGAAGGCGTTACAGTGATTTCATTCTTTAAGTTCCATTCTTTGTTCCACGTAGTAGATTCTCTGTCTGGTGTCGCTAGTGTGTCGTTCTTTGTGGATCTAAATGAAATGAAATAGAATGAATGAAAGCACTACTGCATCTTCCTTTGTTTGGCATGGTCACCCAATCAGGCGCCGCTGTAGTGATCACCAATCGGAATAGAGGGGCATGAAAAAAGGCAACACAAAGGCGCTGTAGCGATCACCAATTGGAACAGAGGGGCGTGAAAAGAGGCAACGCAAAACATGTCTAGGGGTAAACACCACGCCTCTATCAAGGTATGAGTCGTCACATAGCGACGCGTGTGACACCGCACAATGACCGTCGAGGTCACTATGATCGCTGCTCCGTCGCTGCTTAAAATTACATGTTTGACAACTTACTAGCGATCATCTAAAATCGCTGTTACGTCACAGGAAATGGTGACGTAACAGCGACGTCGTTGTCATTGTGTGTGAACCCAGCTTGAGGGCTGAGGAGACACTTTCACATTCCCTCATGAAGGTTATTTCTATCCAATGCAAAAGTCATCATTGAATAGGGTAGACCTCCATTCCATTCTCCATTGTCGCCTTAATCTGCACGATGATAACCTTTGACAGTGGTTGTGTGAAGTTAATGGAACACCTGTACTTGATGTCAGTGTTGTAACCCAATGTGCAAATGCCCAATGGTGGTTTGTGTAGGCACTGCTTGATTCCTTAAACTTGATATGTGATGTCTAGCTTCACTTGCAGTATAGAATGGATTATTATATGGTATTCTTTGACACTGAGACCAAGTGAGAAAAGACATGAAGAGGCCTTCACAAGGAAACATCACATCAGTTCTACTCCCGGGATTATTGCGCAGGGTTGTTATAAAGTAAAGGTACACTAACAGCTCTGCATTGATTTGAATGTGAAATCTACTGTACAGCCACATATTCATAGTGTCAAAGGAGCCATTATTCAATACCAGGCAATATGTTGCTAGTGCCACTGTGAGCAGTATGCATGGTCTAAATGTGCTACAATGGCATCTCTGGACTTGTCTCTCATCAAGCACATCTGAGACTATGTTGGCCAATGATTACAAATGGAGCTGCCAGCAGCAGATCATTATGATTTGTGTGTCCAAGTGCATTCAGCATGACAGAACATTCCTCAGACAACCATTTAAGGAAATCTGTTAGCAAGATTTTGCAATGTAAGTTGAGGACACCATGCTGCAAGGGTTAAAAAATAAAAAAACCTGTGCTTCTCTTATCTGTGTGTACAAGCTATTGTTTACCTAAACTGAAGTGTTTCTTACCCTGTAATTAGCATTAGAGGACTAGGAAGTCATGTTCCATGTTGTCCAGTCCAATCCCTGCTGTGATTGACACCTCACAGTCAATGCACAATCTCCATTGAGAGCCTGGTGTGGGTGGGGATAGCTCCCAGCTCAAGTAAACTCAATTCTTTGACAATGTCAGAAGCTGAACTCAGTAATCTAAGTTAAGCATGGTTAGTTTCAGAATCTCTTTGTTTACATAATGCTGCTCTCAGATAAAGTAGTGAAATCCTGGTGACAGAGTCCATGCAACAGCATTAAAGTATCCACTAACTATAATCTCCTATTTTCAATATTGATAAATGTATCAGCCATATTGAAAACTTTGCTGATCACTCCAGATTCACACACCAAACTAAAAATCACCTCTTTTTTGTACATTTTATTTAAAAAAAAACAACTTACAGAGCTGAACAATTACAAGGTGTTCATTTAATTTTGACAATTTTATACAAGCCTCATTATTCAAGGGTCTACTGCTGTGTTATAAAGACTGATTGTGAAAGAACTATTGCTCTTGATAGCTTACATTCAATCAATACAAAAACCTTTATTTAGAAGCTCATTGTTAAAACCTAGACTACTTAGATCACTTCTAATAAAATATGATACAATATCCTTTTTTTCTTCCTCATTATCTTAGTGAACAAAAGTCATATTGGCACTCTGTGTATTCGTGCTGTGCTTCTGTGCTTTCACATGGATTGAACAGAGTTCATTTTTGTTGGCTTCTTTCTAAATCTGTTATTAAAGAGTTTGTGGCAGCTCCATTTCATGACATTTTACTCTATTTACTAGATATTCAAGAGGAAAACATCACTATGATATACAGTTACAGTTCTGACATTCTGTTGTGCTCTTTTTATGATGATTTTTACAGAAACCAAGACAAATTAATTCATACTCATTTCAGACCGCTAAATTATTTCACCATTCAGATATGAACCAATCATCAATCCCGGTTTATTCAGATACCAGACATCAAAAATTAATATAGATCAGAACATACATTAATACAAATCCTAAAATTAAATCACATTTCAAACCTGATTCGAAAGAAATTGTGACTCAACATCCCAAAAATAAATTCAGATGTCAGACCTAACCACTAAATTTAATTCAATTCTGAGTACCGTATATGCCGGCGTATAAGACGACTGGGCGTATAAGACGACCCCCAACTTCTGCCCTAAAAATATAGAATTTGGGATATACTCACTGTATAAGACTACCCCGCTCCCAAATGAAAAAAAGTCTGCTTTGATTGCAACATGTTAATTTTAATTCCGCGAGAGCCGTACAATATGTTTTTAAAGGGCCATTGACAGATCAATCGCTCCAATGTTCACTTAGTACAGCAAGGAATGCTCCTCCCTGCTGTATAAAGCCACAACTGGACTGAAACAATGGTACTACACTCTGCTACAAACAGACACACACAACTCTGCTACAAACAGACAAACACACACAACTCTGCTACAAACAGACAAACACACACAACTCTGCTACAAACAGACAAACACACACAACTCTGCTACAAACAGACAAACACACACAACTCTGCTACATGCAGACAAACACACACAACTCTGCTACATACAGACAAACACATACAACTCTGCTACATACAGACAAACACATACAACTCTGCTACATACAGACAAACACATACAACTCTGCTACATACAGACAAACACATACAACTCTGCTACATACAGACAAACACGTACAACTCTGCTACATACAGACAAACACATACAACTCTGCTACATACAGACAAACACATACAACTCTGCTACATACAGACAAACACGTACAACTCTGCTACATACAGACAAACACATACAACTCTGCTACATATAGACAAACACATACAACTCTGCTACATACAGACAAACACGTACAACTTTGCTACATACAGACAAACACATACAACTCTGCTACATACAGACAAATACACACAACTCTGCTGCTCTGTGGGGCCTGCACCCGCGGCTCGGCGGGTACAGCACCCGCGGCATCGGCGGGGGGGGGGGGGATTGGCAGGGCATACATCTGGGGGGTTAGAAGCAGCTCACTGGGGCCCATAATGGGCACAAGTCCCCCTGTGTTAGATATCTCCCCCATAGTGCTGCCCATGGCCCCTATATAGATCGCACAAGTCCCCCTGTGTCAGATATCGCCCCCATAGTGCTGCCCATGGCCCCTATAGATCGCACAAGTCCCCCTGTGTCAGATATCGCCCCCATAGTGCTGCCCATGGCCCCTATAGATCGCACAAGTCCCCCTGTGTCAGATATCGCCCCCATAGTGCTGCCCATGGCCCCTATATAGATCGCACAAGTCCCCCTGTGTCAGATATCGCCCCCATAGTGCTGCCCATGGCCCCTATAGATCGCACAAGTCCCCCTGTGTCAGATATGGCCCCTAGGCTGCTGCCCAAAGTAAAATAAAACCCTCTTTCCTTATCTCCTGTCTGGCTCCGTGCTTCTGTTCTTCCACTTCCTGGTTCTCAGTGCGGTCATGTGATCGGCACAGCAGGCTGAGCTCTCTGCCTGATCACAGTGGAAGCAGGGACACGGGGAGAAACGCTGCAGGGGTAAGTAAAGCTTTTTTATTTTAGAATGAGCAGCAGCCTGGGGGCCAAATCTAACACATGGGGGACATGTGCGATCACACTGGGACGCAGGCTCATAGAATATGCACCGCTGCTCCAGCCCCTCACTGCGTGCGATTTCAGCACCATTGGAGATGGACAGCGGCTGTGCATATTATATGAGCGGGTGCAGGAGATCAAAGGATGCAGGCCGCAGCGTTCCCCTGTGCTCCAGAGCTGCTTCCACCACCTCCCCTGGACGCTGCAGTGTACATACACACCCCCCCCCGTATATCCGGCGTATAAGACGACCCCCCACTGTAGCCATTATTTTAAGGGGGTAAAAAGTCGTCTTATACGCCAGTATATACGGTACTATCAGATGGGGTTCTAATACTTTTGTCTGTATTGGGTCCAAAGTTGAAGAGGGTATGATTCGGGAGTGAGGCGAGTAAGTACATAAACTATAGTAGCAACTAGGATCACAGTCTCACATAATGAAACCAGATAAGATCCCAATAACATCACTAATTAAGTTGAGTTTTGGGATGTGGTACTCTGTTGGCCCAGCACTGTACATGGGTTACCATCATCCGGCTCTGTAACTGACACCTGAAGACATTAGCATCGGTAGTGTGAGCGAAATACACTCCATCTATGCCATTGGAAATCCAAATTAATAAGATTTGTTTTACAAGCACTTGCGAAATCATAACAGCACACACACTTTGTGGTGTACTGAAGGTTTCTGCTTTATTACATCATGTGACCAGTTTATATAGTATCACAAACAAAGAAATAACTATGCACCAATAAGAGCTACAGGGGTGCATGTAGAAAATGTGAAACTTCTCATTCCGTCAGTGTTAGCTGAGCCTTATGCCATCATTCAGTTAGAAGACAAGATGGTTTCTATAAGAACAAAATGGCTTGTATTCTCTCACAGTAGGTAGCTGCTTTACAATATAATAAAGCTATGTAATCAATTGCAATATTCCCAGACACAGTGCCAGTTTCTTAGTGCCAGTCACTTTTTACCAGTGCAAGTAACAATACCTTTCTATTATTACTAGCCTGAGACTAAAAAGCAGCCCTGACACAGAACTCCCACCAGCACTGATACAAAGTTTGTAGGTTTGCACATTGGACTATATCAGCCATTTGTAATACACACTTGAGCTCACTTATCTACCAGTGAAAAGAACCCCTACCAACATGAATAACAGATAAACAATTATTGAGCAGGAGTGCACAAAGTAATTTCACTTTTATAAAAAAAGACACAAATGATATTACCTCATACACTATGAAACACAAGTAGATCCAAACAAACATCTAAATTATTTCAGACCCAAGATCCGACCTTAAAATTAATTCTTCCCTTAGAAGGAACCACTTAAATCAATTAGAGCCCAGTTCAAACCCTTAAGTCCTTGACTTAAGCTAATTTTCATTTGTACCTTTGAATTTTTCCCTTCCCTCCTTGCAAGAGGAATATCTATTTACTAGAAGGTGGCCCGATTCTACGCATCGGGTATTCTAGAATTTACGTATTGTGTAGTTAATGTATGATTTTTGTTATATATATATATATATATATATATATATAGATGTTGTTGTGTGTAGTTACCAAGTGTTTGTGTAGGGCGCTGTACATCTTCTGGGTGTTGTCTGGGTGTGGCGGGGGGCGAGAGCGGTGTTGTTTGTGTGTTGCGTTGTGTGTGTTGCGTTGTTTGTGGAGCGCTGTGTGTCTGCAGCAATGTGTGTGAGTGTTGCGCGGCTTGTGTGGGTCTGGGTGTGGGGTGTGTGTGTGTGTTTTGGGGGGAGGTATGTTTTGTGCAATGTGTGTGTTGTGCAGTAAGTGCGTATATTTGTGTGTGCCGCGGTGTTTGTGTGTTGGGTGTTGTGTCTGTGCGGCGTTGTCTGTGTGTGGGTGTCTGTGTAGGGCGGTGTTTGTGGTTCCCAGTGTGTGTGTGGTGTGTTGGGCAGTGCGTGTGTGGCGGTGTGTGTGTGTGTTTTGGGGGGAGGTGTGCACCCCCCATCGTGCTCCATCCCCCATGCTGCGCACCCCCCATCGTGCTCCATCCCCCATGCTGCGCACCCCCTATCGTGCTCCATCCCCCATGCTGCGCACCCCCCATCGTGCTCCATCCCCCATGCTGCGCACCCCCCATCGTGCTCCATCCCCCATGCTGTGCACCCCACATCGTGCTCCATCCCCCATGCTGCGCACCCCCCATCATGCTCCATCCCCCATGCTGCGCACTCCCCATCGTGCTCCATCCCCCATGCTGCGCACTCCCCATCGTGCTCCATCCCCCATGCTGCGCACTCCCCATCGTGCTCCATCCCCCATGCTGCGCACCCCCCATCGTGCTCCATCCCCCATGCTGCGCACTCCGCATTGTGCTCCATCCCCCATGCTGCGCACTCCCCATCGTGCTCCAACCCCCATGCTGCGCATTTCCCATCATGCTCCATCCCCCATGCTGCGCACTCCCAAACGTGCTCCATCCCCCATGCTGCGCACTCCCCATCGTGCTCTATCCCCCATGCTGCGCACCCCCCATCGTGCTCCATCCTCCATGCTGCGCACTCCCCAACGTGCTCCATCCCCCATGCTGCGCACTTCCCATCATGCTCCATCCCCCATGCTGTGCACCCCCCATCGAGCTCCACAGTCACACATCAGACAGTATACACGCACACATCTGATCGCATACACTCACACCCCACTTCTGCCTGTGCCCTCCGGTGTGCGGTCCCAGCAGCTGTGCTGCACGCAGTGCTCCTCTGCCTTCTGCCGACACGCACACACCCGATCGCATACACGCACACACCCGATCGCATACACGCACACACCCGATCGCATACACGCACACACCCGATCGCATACACGCACACACACATTGACGATATTGCACATACGCGCTCACACTCACAATATCCGGAGATACCACATGCTTCTGGCCATGTGATCCTCCGGCAGGTCCTGGAAGGTCACTGCACGCACAGTATCGCCGCCGAGAAGCAAGCGATATCACTGGATGTTGTGAGTGTGTGGATGCGATCTAATGTGTGTGTGAGGTGTGTGTGAGAGTGAGTGTGATCTGATGTGTGTGTGTGTGTCTGTTCTTATGTGTGTGCGTGTGTGTGTGTGTTCCGCCGCTGCAGGACCTTGATGCGCTCACCTGGGACCCGGTGTACGCTGGTAACTATGCTACACAATATTACTCGATGTATACCATGGTTACCAGCGTAGCTTGCCCCCCGCTCACACGGGAGCCCATACCAGCGTATGCCGGCAACCCCAGCAATGCAAGGGTATGTGTCAGCTGGGTTGGCGGCATACGCTGATGTGGGCTCCCGGGGGTACAGCACTCACCTGGGAGTCGGGGCTCCGTGTCGGTTCGGGGAATGCGTGCGGGGGGCGGGGCCAGAGCGAGCGTGCAATGCGTGAGGGGGGCGGGGCCGAGTTGCCAATGCGTGCGGGGGGCCGGGGCGAGAGGCCAAAACATGTGGGGGGCGAAGCCTGGGCGAGCGGCCAATCCGTGCGGGGGGGCGGAGGCGAGGTGAGGCGAGCGACCATTGAGACGCTTGTCGCGGTAAGGACACAATTTTGGAGCAAGACAGACAGACAAACAGACAGACAGACAGAATAAGGCAATTATATATATAGATTTTTCCGTTGACGTAGTCCTAAAAGGACTTGTTTTTAGATTAGGTACGAATGGTTTGCCATCAGTCACCATTTGGCCCAGAAGCTGATATCTAGGAAGCTAGGGTGAAATCCAGAAGTCTTTAAAAATAAGGATTAACACTGTAAATATTAAATCTTTCCATAAACATAATGCATTTGTCAATAAAAGTTAAAGTTATGAAATACTTATTATTGTACTTTAGAAGCCATAGAAACAGGTGACTAAAAGATTTTGTCAATCTCAAAACATTTGGCCACAACTGTTTACTTCAATATAAGTGTATTGCAGTATATAGTGTAAATTATGGTTTCATATGAAGCTCAACATCATAGGAGTACTAAGATGGCAGTCTTCAGTAGACCCCTGGCTGCCATTGTAATTCATTAGTTCTTTGTAGTGATGAGCGAGCATGCTTGTTACTACTCGGTACTCGCACGAGTATCACTGTACTCGGGCTACTCGGCGGGTACCGAGTAATTTTGCAATACTCGTGCTTTACTCGTGGTCTTCATTTCTGCATGTTGGCGCTCTTTTGAGAGCCAGCCCTCATGCAGGGATTGGCTGGCAGACCACTGCAATGCCACAGCCCTGTTAGTTGTGGAATTGCAGTGATTGGCTGGCCTGCACAGCGTGACCGAGCCTTTATACCGGCCGGCGCGCTGTGCTCTGTACACAGCCATCTCATATTCCCTGCTTTCCACGCCCACAGGCGCCTATGATTGGTTGCAGTGAGACACGCCCCCACGCTGAGTGACAGGTGTCACACTGCACCCAATCACAGCAGCCGGTGGGCGGGTCTATACTGTGCAGTAAAATAAATAAATAAATAATTAAAAAAAACGGCGTGCGGTCCCCCCAATTTTAATACCGGCCAGATAAAGCCATACAGCTGAAGGCTGGTATTCTCAGGATGGGGAGCTCCACGTTATGGGGAGCCCCCCACCCTAACAATATCAGTCAGCAGCTGCCCAGAATTGCCGCATACATTATATGCGACAGTTCTGGGGCTGTACCCGGCTCTTCCCGATTTACCCTAGTGCGTTGGCAAATCGGGGTAATAAGGAGTTAATGGCAGCCCATAGCTGCCACTAAATCCTAGATTAATCATGTCAGGCGTCTCCCCGAGATTCCTTCCATGATTAATCTGTAAATTACAGTTAAAAAACACACACACTCGAAAAATCCTTTATTAGAAATAAAAAACACTAACAAAGTCCCTCATTACCAATTTATTAACCCCGACAAACCCTCCATGTCCGGCGTACTCCACGGACTCCGGCGTCGCGTCCAGCTCTGCTGCATGGAAGTGACAGGAGCTGCAGAAGACACCGCCGCTCCGGTCACCTCCACGCAGCTAATGAAGGGAATAGCGCGATCAGCTGCTGTCAGTCAGGTAACTCCCGGCCACCGCTGGATCCAGCGGTGGCCGCGATTAACCTCAGTGACAGCAGCTGATCGCTACACTCACCTCAGTTGGTGCATGGAGCTGACTGGAGCGGCGGTGAGTAGCGCGATCAGCTGAGCTGTCACTGAGGTTACCCGCGGCCACCGCTGCATCCACCGCTGGATCCAGGTAACCTCAGTGACAGCAGCTGATCGCTATACTCATCTCATTAGCTGCGTGGAGGTGACCGGAGTGGCGGTGTATTCTGCAGCTCCTGTCACTTCCATGCAGCAGAGCTGGACGCGACGCTGGAGGACTGTGGAGTACGCCGGACATGGAGGGTTTGTCGGGGTTAATAAATTGGTAATGAGGGACTTTGTTAGTGTTTTTTATTTCTAATAAAGGATTTTTCGGGTGTGTGTGTTTTTTAACTGTAATTTACAAATTAATCATGGAAGGTGTCTCATAGACGCCTGACATGATTAATCTAGGATTTAGTTGCAGCTATGGGCTGCCATTAACTCCTTATTACCCCGATTTGCCAACGCACTAGGGTAAATTGGGAAGAGCCGGGTACAGCCCCAGAACTGTCGCATCTAATGTATGCGGCAATTCTGGGCGGCTGCTGACTGATATTGTTAGGGTGGAGGGCTCCCCATAACGTGGAGCTCCCCATCCTGAGAATACCAGCCTTCAGCCGTATGGCTTTATCTGGCTGGTATTAAAATTGGGGGGACCGCACGCCGTTTTTTTTAATTATTTAATTATTTATTTCACTGCACAGTATACACACACCGGCTGCTGTGATAGGGTGCAGTGAGACAGCTGTCACTCAGTGTGGGAGCGTGTCTCACTGCAACCAATCATAGGCGCCGAAAAGCAGGAAAGCAGGGAATAGGAGATTGATTAATGAGCGGCCGGCTTTTTCAAAAGAGGAAAAGCCACCGGAGTTTGAACAGCTGTGCAGCGCCGCGCCGGTGATCGGGGAACGGTAAGTAAGAGAGAGGGGGGGGAACTGACCGACAGACTGTGAGAGGGGGACAGACAAGACAGAGAGAGACAGACCGACGGACTGAGGGAGATAGAATAAAAAAAAAAAAATGACCGACATCGCTAGTAAAAAGCACAAAACGTGCGTTTTGGACATCGGAGTGCCACACAAGGTTTTCATGTAAAATCTTTCATGTATTAATCTCAAAAAGTAACATACACCAGCTCTATCTCACTATTGGGTATGTGCCCTTAACATTTCCGCCATGAAAATTCATTTTGGTGTAATTTTGGAAGGTTTTCTGGTGAGTCCGTAAAAATGGCGTAAAACTTGGACAAAATTGTTCACAGCTGTGACTTTTGAGTGATAAATGCTTCAAGGGGTCTTCCCCATGCTGATGCCATGTCATTTGAGCACTCTTCTGAGACTTTTGTGACATTTTTAGGGTTTCTACATGCTGCCGGGGGGTCATTTCACAAAAATACTCGGGTCTCCCATAGGATAACATTGGGCTCGGTGCTCGGGCCGAGTACACGAGTATCTTGGGAGGCTCGGCCCGAGCTTCGAGCACCCGAGCTTTTTAGTACTCGCTCATCACTAGTTCTTTGCAATCACATCACAGTGAGCTGATGGTAGCACACAGGCGAGTGTTCTAATTAAAACTGACAGCAGCATCTAAATGGTAAAAAGCAGCAATGGAGCAAAACTTTGGCTGCTGCTGTTAGGCCCCTTTCACACGTCAGTGATTCTGGGGCGTTTGTGCTTTTTTTTAAACGTACCAGAAACACTGACATACGCAGACCCATTATAATGAATGGGTCTGCTCACACATCAGTGATTTTTCACTGCACGTGTCTCCGTGCAGCGTACCCGTGTCCGTGATTGCTGCACGGAGACATGTCCATTTTTTTCTGGCATCACTGATGTCGCATGGACCACGCAGTGGTGTGGTCCGTGAAACATGTGCCAGAAAAAAACGTGCTTTTAAAATAAAAATCATTTTTACTGACCCGGCTCCAGCGATGTCCTCTGCAGCCCGTTCTCCCTGCTGCTTCTGAGCCGGCTCATTACTGTCACGCATATTCATGATGCACAACACAGCCGACCCGGAAGCAGCTGCTGCGGGGGTCAGCACCAGCCAGATGCTGCACCGCGGGAGCCATCAGCACCATGGAGAGCGGGAGTGGGCACAGGTGAGTTGATTTCTAAATGCAATCACGGGCCACGGAGAACGGAGCCCGGATTGCACTTAGACAACCCACGTGTGCCGTGATTCACGGCACACGGAGGGACATGTGCGTGTTTTACATGCCAGTGAAAACGTCAGTGTTTTTCACTGACGTGTGAAACAGGCCTTAGAAGTAGATGTTGCTTATATGACAGTCAGCACCTACTATATGGGGAACATGCTCCTAAACTGAGATGGCTCCACACACTCTGTCTTGCTCCATGACTTAATACATCCATCATGGGTCATTAAGGAGTTAAAAAGGAAATCTCGACCAAAACTTTACAATTCCATGAAACAGCATTCAAAGAACACAAAAGAGAACATCTTAGGTAAGAAGTGCCCGTTTAGGTCCTACACTAAGATATGGCATATAATTTTGTAGTAGTTTTACACAGTCTTACTTTTAAAGGCCTCCAAACTGCTTCGAATTTCCAGACAGCACTCTGCTATAAATCAATAAACAAGAAAAAAATGGAAACCAATTATAAATTCAATTACAATAATATCCTGAAGAGTTCTGAAAATGGTGAGAACTTAGTAGTTTTACATACTAATATATTTTCAGGTTATTCTTTACTTTAAGATTTTTTCATGTATTTAGCTTTAGTAAATGTAAGTGCTGTTCTAAAAGCTCAATAACAGGCTCTCCTGGTAAAATTATTCAAGTTGAAGATGTTGTATACAGCTAAACTGTATAACACATTTTCCTTGTAATTGCCCAATTCACGGAGGACTAAAAGTGATAAACCATTTTAATCGAATCAAGCACAGAAACTTGAGTTTCAAGCATTCTAACTTTTATTAGACTTTTAAACACTACAGAAAATGAACGCTATAAGCAACTTTTATGCTGTAGTTTTCACTACATTAAAATGCTGGTGAATTAATTTAGAACATAAATCAATTAATTTTCCTAAAGGGCCACATGAGAGTTGGTGACTAGCGATGGGTGGACCCATTGAAGCTCTGATTCCCTGGATTTGGCCGGACTTTAATTAAAATTTTGGTTTGGGACCCAGACTTGACCCCAAATCCTGAACCCCATATAAGTCAATGGGGGATCCAAACCTTGGTGTTGTTAAATTGCTGTAAAATGGTCGTAGTAATGGCTAGGGGGTTGCAAAAGGAAGCAAAATTGGGACAATTTTGCTGCAAACAAATGTAGATAGGGAATACATTTTATATAAAGAAATGATGTAGCCCCCTCCCTTCTATTTTTGATACCAGTGCTGGTCAAGCAGACATTTGTGGGCTGCAGTTCTCAGCTGTCTACTTTACCTTGCCTGGTTATGAAAAATGATTATTTATGTTAAAGGGAACCACCCAGCAGGAAAGCCAGTGCTATACTGGTGCTAGGATGCTGGGTGTAAGCATACCTTCTGTTCTGAGATTGGATGTTTTATTTCAGAAATATGTGCAAGTAAAATTCCAGCAATGCTCTGCTGTTTGATTGACAGGTGCAACAGAAAAGGAATATGTCAGTCAGGTCTTGCTATCTATTTCCACCCCTGTCTATCTGTCTGCCAGCACCAGAATTAACGTCTATGATGGTGATAGGCAGAGGAAGGCCTAGCAGGCAGTTGGAATTATTGTCCAAAAATAAAAAACATGCTGATAACCAAAAATGGAATATGATTTAAACAATTTTATATAGGTAGCCAATTATTATCTGATCCTTTTAAAAGGGAGCAAAAATGAAAGCCCCTTAATTGAAAAATTGTAAACAATAACAAGAAAAGAAATACACATTGTTCATAGACCCATCGGGAGAAGAGTGCTCCTGACAGGAATCCGTAGGAGTCCCATAGAGAAGGTGTATGCTTAGAGTCACATTGAAATACTCTGTTATTGGTATACAGGTGGCCTAACGTTGTCTTCTAGCGCGTATCGCCCTTTGAGCCAGCGGCGTCATCAGGGAGAGGCATACAAGACAACAGGTATGCACAAACATAAATAATGAGTTTATAATTACCTAAATATCGTGCCAGTGTGTGTGGAGCCATGGCAACCCATGTGCTCCTCGTGATCCATATAAAGGAGTTGAGAAACCAGGAATGACGCAAAGTCAGGCCATTGCTCAGAGAATAGAGGGCTCAGAGCAGAGTATTTGTGACGCCCTGGCCTATCAGGTCGTCACAGGGTATTGTGCAATCTGCCCTTCTGTACAATATCCAACTCCTCCTTGGTTACGGGTCCCTGACCTTTTGTGTTGTCAAGAACAAGCTAATCAAAACCCTAGGAATACTCTGCACCACACCCACCAGACACACCAGTGGCCGGCCTGAAGGGAATAGAGTCGCCCAATTGGGGGGGTTGGTTAAGGGGAGGTCAGGAGTGTAAGGAGACAGTTAGTTGTGGAGTGACTCTCGAGAGGAGAAGTCAGGAGCTGGGCTCCTTGAGACTACTAGGTGGCAGACGTTGATCTGGGCCTAGTAGGAGCTGGACCCCGCTCGCAGGGGATCGTGACAAGGGGTATGGACTGTCGAGGAGGACAGCCGGCAGCCTTGTTCCATCACCGGGCAGGGGCCAGGGCACGACAGGGTACGTGGACCCCAGGTCAGCAAGTAGCTTCAGGCGTCCTGGCAATTTACCCGACGAGGACGGAGCCTTCAAGATCTGTTCTCCACCCGCTCCAAAATCGGGGTACTAGCGCAACGAGGGGGATAGGACTTTCCCACTACACAGGCCAGAAAATCTCAAGCGTGAACCCTGAGAGCAAGCTCACCCAGTTAGCCATACTGGTGAGCGGGACCCGATTAGTTTCAGGCTAAAGGGACCAAACAGAAGACAAGGTGCCAAGGCAAAGGTCACAGACTAACAGGCAACACCAACGGGCATGGGATCCAGACGTGCTCCCTCCAAGCGGCAGCGGTGTCCAGAACTTTGGTTTAGCTCGGTTGTCGGTGTCAGCATTATTGGACTTAGTGAGTACACCAGTGACCCTTACCGTCCCAACGGCACCTCCCCGTCACCATCACCGAGTCACAGGGCATTCCCCCTAACCATGGAGGGGTTAAACACCTGGCTGCCCACACCATCGCCATCGGGTACTCACAACTGCAGCGGTGGTACTCCACCTTACCACACACCACGGGTGGCGTCATGAACTTTGCACATCCTCCCCTGTAAATACTCCCCTTTTATTCCGAGTGGCCACGCGACCCCGACCCCCCGGGAACGGAGATCTATCGAGCCACCGCGTATCCAGATCCGAGCAGCCTGGCTTCTGACGTGGGGGCGGCACATATACATGTACTTATGTTTTGGATATCTCTTCCACAAGCTTCTCACAATAGTTGGCAGGAATTTGGGCCCGTTCTTCCTGACAGCACTGGTGTAGCTGAGCCATATTTGTAGATCGCCTGCTCGCACTAGCCTTTTGAGCTTTGCACATAAATTTTCAATAGGATTGAGATTAGGGCTTTGTGATGGCCTCTCCAAAACATTGACTTTGTTTTCCTTAAGCCCCTTTGTAACCAGTTTGGCAGCATGCTTTGAGCCATTGTCTATTTGGAAGACCCAGCTTTAAGTTCCTGGCTCATGTCTTAAGATGTTGCTACAGTATTACCACATAATCTATTTTATGAAGTGCACCAGTCCCTTTTATAGCAAACAACCCAACAGCCTCTAAACATAATGACGGTCATTATGGCCAAACAGTTCAATTTTAGTTTCGTCAGACGACAGGACTTGTCTCCAAAAATGAGGGTCTTTGTTCCTGTGTACATTTGCAAACAATAACAAAGCTTCTTTTGGAGTAATGGCTTCTTCCTGGCAGAGTGGCCTTTTGGCCCATGTTGATACAGTACTCATTTCACTGTGGATAATTACACAATCTTACCAGCTTCCACCAGCATCTTCACAAGGTCTTTTGCTTTTGTTCTTAGGTTTATATGCATAAGTTTGACCAAAAGAACATTCATCTCTGACAACTTAACCCGCCTCCTTCTTGAGTAGTATGAAGGTTGGACATTCCGATCTTGTTTGTACTTGCGTATAGTTGTTTGTACAGTTAAACAAGGCACCTTCAGGTATCTTGAAATTGTTCCCAATTAGGAACCAGACTTGTACAAGTTCCCAATTCTGTTCCTGATATCTTTCCTGATTTCTTATGACTTTCCCATGATGCTACACAATAAACAGTGTGTTTTAGGTGTACATGTCCCTCACCCTATGTGTCCATCTGTGATTGGTTACAGTCAGTTTCTGTATAGTAGTGTAAAAATAAATAATTTAAAAAATAACATAAGCTCCCACCACATTTTGATAATCAGCACAGGTAAAACTACAACGGCAGGCTGCAGCCCACATCTGCAAGCTTTACCGTGGCTGGATATCAATATACAGGGGGGGGGGGGAATATGTAGGGTCACCCATATTTTTTATATACAGCCATGGTAAAGCAGACAGGTAGTGGCTGATATTATGAGGATGAGAGTGCTATTCCATGCCAAATACCAGTCTTCCCTGCCCAGAATTGTCACATTCATTAGATGTGACAATTTTGGCCTTTACTTGGCTCATCCCGATTGCCCTGGTGTGGTGGCAACTGGGGTAATATAAGGGGTTAATGACAGCTCAAAGAGACATAGAGAATGAATTGGCTCAGAAGATTCAAAAAGCTGAGGCCAAAGGTGATGAGAAACCCAAAGGCTCTGAGGCTGCAGTTAAACCTGAAGAGAGTGCAACTCCAAAGGTGGAGCCTTTTGTCATACAAGAACAGTAAGATGGGTGTGAAAGACCCAAGGAACGGTTCGGTTGCCGTGAAGGTAAAAAAGTTTTTAAATGGATAGTGGATGTCACCGAAGACTTGAGTGAAGCACATGACAGTATGACGGTTCATGAAAAACTCAAGAGGACGATGGGAAAGTGTAAAGTGTACTGCGCTTCAGGGGCTATTCGACTGGAGAAATTGTCTGCAAGTGAAACCACAGAGAAACGGGTGGCTATCGTAAATATAATGCACCTATGATGTGTTCAGACAAAGAAGATGCTCATGTTACGGAATGAAGAAGCCACAAGACATGTAAAGCTGTGGACTTCAGGGTACACTTAATTTACCTCTGTTTCCTGGCAGTGTAGAGTAATGTGGTGCACTCCAATTAGTCAAGAAAATAGGGTACATCCAGGTGAATTACAGTCATATGAAAAAGTTTAGGCACCCCTATTAATGTTAACCTTTTTTCTTTATAACAATTTGGGTTTTTGCAACAGCTATTTCAGTTTCATATATCTACTAACTGATGGACTCAGTAATATTTCTGGATTGAAATGAGGTTTATTGTACTAACAGAAAATGTGCAATCCGCATTTAACCAAAAATTGACTGGTGCAAAAGTATGGGCACCTCAACATAAAAGTGACATTAATATTTTGTAGATCATCCTTTTGCAAAAATAACAGCCTCTAGTCGCTTCCTGTAGCTTTTAATGAGTTCCTGGATCCTGGATGAAGGTATATTTGACCATTCCTGTTTACAAAACAATTCCAGTTCAGGTAAGTTTGATGGTCACCGAGCATAGACAGCACGCTTCAAATCATCCCACAGATGTTCAATGATATTCAGGTCTGGGGACTGGGATGGCCATTCCAGAACATTGTAATTGTTCCTCTGCATGAATGCCTGAGTAGATCTCTTACTTTCCCTCTCAGCTTCTACAGATCGACTCCCATAGAGACAAAATGTCTCCTCTCCTTTCCTGCTAAGTCCAGAGACAAGTATGCCATATATAGAAAGCAGGACTGCTTCATTAACCCTTATCAAGTTATACGTTGGGGTATTACATAAAGTGGGGAAAATAAGTATTTTATACCCTGTGATACTCCGTGACAGACGTATGTAATGACATGACAGGTGACCCTAGGCTAGCCCTCAGACTAGAGTCCCTATGCTATCCCTTATCTCGGAGGTAGGGTTCATGGTAATCAGATCCGAGCCCCCAGCATGACCATAACTCTTGTCCGAACACTGATCTCACAACCCCTTTCTCTCACCCTTTGGGGCGGGCCAGAAAACACAAAGACAAAACCCCACAAAATGACATGGACAAGGGAAAATGGAAACTCATGCACACAGCACTGAGGTCCGGACCAGGCACACATTCACTGTTAGCCACACGTATATACCTAGAGACCATGCTACGCAAGTGCTGTTGAACCATAGACTAAGTAGACAATAATACCGAATCTGCCTGATCCTCCGCCAGGACCTCAGAAGAGTGACCCTTACGTAAAGTACAAAACTGAGGGTGCTACCCATACACAAAGAAAATTGCTGATCGCGAATTCTGCCAGCGGGAGAAATGCAGAGCACTCCTGCTTATCAGAAACAAACAGCATAAATATTGCTCTACGTTTTGATTCATATGCTCCATCTGACCATTTGACTGCAGATAAAAGGCCGACAAGTGTGACAATTTGATCCCTAACCGGGAGCAAAATGTCTTCCAGAACTTTTCAATGAACTGAGTACACTTAGATACAATGTCAGAAGGGACACCATGGAGTCTGACAATCTCGCAAATGAAACCTGGGCTAAAGTCTTGGCATTAGATTGAGACGGTAAAATAACAAAGTGGGTCATCTTAGAAAATATGTCCACCACCACTAAGATAACCGTGTTAACAGCAAATGGGAGCAGATGCTTAATAAAGTCAATGGAAATGTCAGTCCAGAGCTTGTTAGGTGCAGCAAAAGGAATCAAACACCCCAACAGAGGAGTGTGTGATCATTTGGATCGTGCACAGATGGTACAAGCGGACACATAGGAGGCATTTCCTTTCGAATCTTGGGAGGTCGAATATATCCTTCACCTCAGGGTGACCAGCAAGGACAGAATCGTGGTGCGTCCCCAAAACCTTAAGGCGAAGTGTTCTGCCATATATGGCAGCCTGATAATAGTCATTCATTGCAATTTCTGTTACAACCCCTAGAGGTCGTTGTTATTCTATGAATTGATGAGTTTACCTTTACGCTAAATGTATTCTGGGTAAGAAACGCCCCTCTGAGCACTCTAAAGAAGCCTGCAGCCATTTTCTCCTTGGATTTGTTAGGAAAGGACCTGCTGATTCACCTCTCTGTACATTCACACCCTGCCTAGTGTAATCCAGTGAGCAAAGCAAATTACATGTGTTAGTGATAGAATCTTAGATGGGAGACTGTAGTAAATGCATTGTACATTGTAATTCTACACCTTAGTGTTGTCCCTGCCTTGTTTGTATAGATAAGATTTTCTATGTGTTGCAGCTGCAGTGACCTTTCACCTAGATTCTCATTACAATTGCACCTCATATACTGTTATGCTAGGTTAACTCTGTATTAACACTGTACTGACTGTAATAATTTTCTTGTTATAGTTTCTACCCGTATTCCATATTCCATACCCTATTCGACTGTATCTTGGATATACCGTATTCACCTGTACCTTGGATATTCCTATATTCACTGTATATTCCACGTATACTGCAATCAAGTTCACAATACCAGGCAATAAATCAAGGCTATTGAACTCATACAGTCTGTATATTTGAAATGTGAACGAGGGTTTAGCTGTATGCCAGAGATTCACAGCGTTACGCGAAAGAAGGCAGAACAGTAAAAACGGACACTGACCACAGACAGTAGTTGAATAGACTGCATGGGACCGCTATCACCCACACTGCACCATATACGGGTACTACAGCAGCCGCCATACAGCCGCAGGCATCAAGACCGCAGCCCTCCCCAGCATGCACAACACCTTTCTCGCCACGCGGGAACCCATTCACGCATAGACTCAGCTTTCCAGCCCAAGTTCTCAGCAATCCACAGTTGAGTGCACAATGTCTGCATCCCGAGCATCATCAGGCAGAACAAGTTCCCGAGCAAGCTGCTCTAACAAGTCTTAAGTGAAAGAGTTCGCTGCCCTCGCTCGTGCAGGAGCTGAGGCTGCAAAAGTAAAATCCATCTTTGCTGCACAAGAGATGCAACTAAAGCTAAGACAAGCAGACCGAGATGCAGAAAGTGCATGCCTGGAAGCAGACAGAACACGCTTGCTAGCAGAACAAGAAGCTGATAAAGCGTGCCTGCAGGCCTCTCTGGACAAACTTATTGCAGAAAAGGAGGAACCAGTGGCAATAGCAAAAGTAGAGTTCCTGGAGGCTGTGGAGTATTCTGAATCCGAGGACCGCAGCAACGTACTTGGACCAGACGTAGAGCAACAGGATCCAACCCAATGCGTTTCAGAGTATGTCCACCAGCATCCCGGAACAGATGACAACCCTGATCCACGACACCGATCAGCCCACATCGACTACCAGAGACTCCATCCCAAACTGCAGTACTGTAAGCAAGAAAGTATGCAGCAGGTCGACGTCGACTACAACTACAGTTCTGCAGAACAGAAGTTATCACCTCTATCCCGAATTAGAGGGACACCCTTTGCTTCAGAACGGTATTATACAGACTACCCTGAGACCGAAGCTAAGCTCCTAAAAGGTATGGTTATACAACACACAATAGACATGACTATAACACACCAGCTCGCACCATCCAGCCACAGGCCTACGTAAGGTTTGGGAAAGACTTGATGAATGCTATGGGTCCATAGAAGCCATTGAAAATGCTTTATACCAAAGAATTGATGGTTTTCCTAAGATAGGGCCTAAAGGTTATCAAAAACTTAGAGAACTGAATGATTTGTTGATAGAGTTACAGGTTGCCAGGAGGAAGGAAATTTGCCCGGATTGGCTTTCCTGGACACTGCCAGGGGTGTTAATCCAATCGTGCAGAAACTTCCTTACAACCTACAAGAAAAGTGGGTCACATGTGGTTCACGGTGCAAGTAAATTCATAATGTGCCTTTTCCTCCTTTCACTGTATTTGTAAATTTTGTTGTTCAACAAGCTAAAGTCAGAAATGACCCCAGTTTTGACTTCACCCAGTCGTGTCCCACTACCCCCGGTGTGAAACTCAGTAGGACACCCGTAGCAGTCCATAAAACTTGGACCTTCTCAACATGCTAGTAAGTCACCTCCAGAAGAGAACAGACCTCAAGATGTCAGTAAGCAGTGTCCCCAACACAAGAAACCGCATCCTCTACTAAAATGGAGAGCCTTCAGGGAGAAGTCTTTAGAGGATGGCAAAGGTTTCCTCAAGGAAAACAACATCTGCTTCAAATGCTTTGCTACAACATCACACCTCGCCAGAAATTGTGAAGCTAGCGTGAAATGTGCAGAATGCAGCAGCACGGATCACAATACAGCCTTACACCCTGTACCACCACCACGAGTGTTGTCACAAGCAGAGGAGCACAATGCCAAGCAGAAGGATACTGACGTGGACTCCCCTGAGGTCACATCTCAATGTACCGAGATCTGTGGAGGACCCGTAGGAGGGAGATCCTGTTAAAAAATCTGCCTTGTCCGAGTCTACCCAGCAGGCCATAGGGACAAAGCGATCAAGATATATGCAATCCTGGATGACCAGAGCAACAGGTCTCTAGGCACATCCATCTTCTTCAATAACTTCAGCATTGTAGGCCCCGGTTCTCCTTACTCCTTGAAGACGTGCGTAGGTACCGTTGAGACGGTGGGGAGGAAAGCAACCGGATACAAAGTGGAGTCTGTAGATGGCCCGATCTGTCTATCATTACCGACCATACTGGGGTGCAATCAGATTCCCGACAACAGGTTTGAGATACGTTCACTGGAGGTAGCTACTCATCACCCCCATCTGGAGCGTATAGCTCACCTGATACCTGAGTTGGACCCAGAAGCCCCAATAGGTTTACTATTGGGAAGAGATATACTATGAGTTCACAAGACTAGAGAATACATCAATGGCTTCCAAAATGCTCCATACGCACAGAAGCTAGATCTTGGATGGGTCATTATAGGAGACGTCTGTCTAGAAGGAGCACACAAGCCGACCTCAGTCAACAGTATGCTCACCAATACATTAAAAAATGGATGCCCGTCTCTCTTCCAGCCATGTCAGAAAAGTCTGCTGGTAAAGGAGTTACCATGCAGCACCCCTCTGCCTTGCCCTTTGTCAGTTCCTTCCAACGAAGACCACGCTTGTGAAGGTGAACAAAACCACATAGGGTGTACAGTCTTCCACAGGACAAAGGAAGACAACAGGACAGGGATGTCCATAGAAGACAGGATGTTCTTGGACACCATGGATCGGGAAATAGTCAAAGACAAATCAAACAGTTGGGTCGCACCACTACCATTTCGACCGCGGAGACGACGCCTACCAAACAACAGGGAAATGGTCTACAATTGCTTCATCTCCCTCAAGCACAAACTTAAGAGGTCACCTGAGACAAAAGAACACTTCTTTACCTTCATGGAGAAGATCTTACAGAACAACCACGTGGAGGTCGCACCCACACTTCAAGACTCCAAGGAATGTTGGTACTTCCCTATCTTCGGTGTGTATCATCCCAAAAAGCCAGGCCAGATAAGAGTGGTATTCGACTCGAGCGCCAAATGTGAAGACGTCTCGTTGAATGATGTCCTATTGTCAGGCCCAGACCTCAACAACAGACTCCTAGAAGTACTACTCTGTTTCCGCAAGGATTCAGTGGCATTCATGGCTGACATTCAACAGATGTTCCACTGTTTTCTCGTCAAAGAGGAACACAGAAACTATTTGAGGTTCTTCTGCTATCGCGACAACAACCCGAAATAAAGACATTGCAGAGTACCGGATGAGGGTACACATCTTCGGGAACAGTCCTTCCCCAGCAGTTGCTATCTACGGCCTCAGAAATTCCGCCAAAGAGGGTGAAGAAAAGTATGGGTCAGATGTCAGATCCTTCGTAGAAAAAGACTTTTCCGTAGACGAGTGCCAAAAGGGATCAATAAACGCTTGCTCTGTCTAACCTGAGGTTGTATAAAATTGCCTCCAACAGCCGAGAATTGATGGAAGCCTTTCCTTCTCAAGACTATTCCAATGATCTAAAGGAATAAAGGCCCCGTCACACACACACAGAGATAAATCTTTGGCAAATCTTTGGTTGCAGTGAAATCATGGACATTTGTTCCATTTGTACACAGCCACAAACCTGACTCTGATTGTCCACAATTTCATTGCAACCACAGATCTGCCGCAGATTTATCTCTGTGTGTGACAGGGCCTTTAGACCTAAGCATTGATTCCCTTCCCATGCAGCGGAGCCTAGGATTGCTTTGGGATTTGAAGATGGATGCCTTCACCTTTTCAGATCAACAAGGACGAGAAACCCTTCACGCGCAGAGGAGTTCTTTCTTTTGTGAATTGCTTGTACGACCCATTGGGGTTCGTGGCTCCAGTAACCATCCAAGGCAATGATGCTAAGGGACTTCACCCAAGAGACATCTGATTGGGATGACCCACTTCCAGCAGAAAAAGCATATCTGTGGACTAAAGGCCGCTTTACACGCTGCGATATCGGTACCGATATCGCTAGCATGGGTACCCGCCCTCATCTGTTGTGCGACACGGGCAAATCGCTGCCCGTGCCGCACAACATCGCCCAGACCTGTCACACATACTTACCTGCCCGGCGACGCCGGCGAACCGCCTCCTTTCTAAGGGGGTGGTTCGTTCAGCGTCACAGCGAAGTCACAGCAGCGTCACTGAACGACCGCCCAATAGAAGCGGAGGGGCGGAGATGAGCGGGATGTAACATCCCGCCCACCTCCTTCCTTCGCATTGCGGCCGGGAGGCAGGTAAGGAGAGCTTCCTCGTTCCTGCGGCGTCACACGGTGCGATGTGTGGAACGAGGAACAACTTCGTTACTGCTGCAGTAACGATATTTGAGAATGGACCCCCATGTCACCGATGAGCGATTTTGCACGTTTTTGCGACGATGCAAAATCGCTCATAGGTGTCACACTCAACGGCATCGCTAATGCGGCCAGATGTGCGTCACAAAATCCGGGACCCCAATGACTTCGCATTAGCGATATCGTAGCGTGTAAAGCCCCCTTAAGAGGAGGAAGTCTTTCGAAGCCTTGACCGACCTTCGTGTAAAACGACCGTATGCTCCTGTGCCATCCACGGAAGTCAAAACACAAAAACTTTGTGTCTTCTGTGACGCATCAGTCAATGCGATCACAGCAGTAGCGTACCTCAAAACCACAGATACGAATGAACAGAACCACATCGGGTTCGTTATGAGCCAGACAAAACTGGCGCCACTCCGTGAACACACGATACCCAGACTTGAGCTCTGTGCTACCGTTCTCGCGGTTGAATTAGCCGAACTTATCTCAGAAGGGATGAGTATGGAGATCAAAGACGTCAATTTTTATACAGACAGTAAAGTGGTACCTGGGTATGTCTGCAATGGAACTCGACGCTTCTATGTCAACGTCTGCAACCGGGTACTAAGGATAAGAAGATCCACTTGCTCTAGTCAATAGCACTATGTGTCTACCCACCACAATCCTGCAGATGCCTATCCATTACTAACCTCTTTGCTTGATGCCAGCTTTCAATTCACAATTGACAGCTGTAACAAGTATTACCTCGATTGCCACCGCACCAGGGCAATTGGGTAGAGCTAGGCAAAGTGCCAGAATTGGCACGCCTTTTGGATACTCTACTTTTGGAGTGGCTGTGGACTTCTATTTTCAGGCTGAAAGGGGCCCAATAACCATGAACCCTCACACCCTGATAATACCAACCCCCAGTTATCTGCTTTACCTTGGCTGATAATTAAAAATAATTTATTAAAAAATGGCTTGAGATTGAGGGATAGTGCCCGCAGTTGTTTGCTTTACCTGCACTGGTTATCAAAAACAGGTGGGCGCCCACAACTTTTTTTCCTTTCTTTATTGTTCACAGCAGCATAAAGTCAATTTCTGCATTTAATAAAGTTTGTTGGTTGGCTGTGCTGCAGCTATTCAACAAACTATATTAGCATATAAACATTACTCAAACTCCGAACTCAGACACAGACTTTTTTTAAAGTCCATGTTCAAGTCAGGTACCTGCAAGCCTGTTTTACAATTCAGGTTTGCTAATTGTGATACCCCAGGGGTGCCGATCCTGTTCAGGGACGCCACAGGGCTTGTTCAATATGGCAAACAGGTAATGTCAGTTTTTATGTCGTGACGCCACTCACGGCTTGCGGTCAGAGATGTGAATGACCGCCGCTGCAGGTTTTAGGAGCGTCTGGGGCAGATGGGGTCTGCAGCCAGATGATGTAGCCTCCCGTGAGTGAGGCAGGCCTCAGGGGCTCGGGTGAGCAGGGTAGCAGGTCCCAGAATAACACAGGCTGAGTCCAAAAGTCTTTTAACTGTTTTTTTTTTTACTCACTTTGGATGTTGCGGTGAGCTGACCCGGGCGTTGCTGTGATGAACCAGGTAGGACCAGGGCTCCTTCGAGCCAGTCAGAGGGTAACCTGTTAGCTCGCCTTCCTAGCACTCTGTGTTCGGATAACCCCCTGACGTGAAGTACCATGGGGTCTATCCACAGAGAGAATTGTAGAGAAGGGTTTCTATACCGCGCCAATGATCACAAGTCTGGATGTCAGATTAATGTGGCTTTATTGTAGCATAGGTCTACGCGTTTCAGGAGCTCTGCCCCCTTCCTCAGGACCATAGAAAAGACAACATCAAATCAAAAATTGCACACTTGACAAAGACTTTAATGAACAGGCCTTGATACTCAGAGAGAGGTTCAGGGAGAAAAAAATACCCTATGGCCACCATCAAAAAGGCTTATCAGACCAACAGGAATCTCAAACAGTTCGATCTGATCAACACAAAGGATAGCGGTATCACTGAGCCACAGGGTACCCCGGGTGGAAGTTTCTCTTCCCATTTTCTGACGACGTACAGCAGTGATGGAAATTTAATTAAAAGTATCCTAAAAAAGCATTGGGCCATTTTGCACAATGATCCATATCTGAAAGATGTACTACCCAGCCACCTGGGGTCACATATCGGAGGGCGTCCACCCTCAAAAATCAGTTACCCCTAGCAGGCTCAGAGATTCTGACACACCCACCATCAGTAATAAAATTCTTGGCGCTTATAGGTGCTACACTAAAAATTGTTTATGTTGTAAGAACATCCAACATGGAAGGTTGAACTTTGGTCTGACACCTGGAGGAATGGAGTTTTTGATAAAAGGACATCTCACTTGTCAATCGGATTTTGTGATTTACCTGATTGAATGTGATTGCGCCAAGCGATATGTGGGAAGAACCACCCAGGCTCTGCATAATAGGGTGAATTCCCACAGGCATAATATCAAGATTGGTTTTATGTTACATCGTCTGTCTCGACATGTGACCCTATATCATGCTAAGAAAATCAAACTGAAGGTAACCCCCATTGAACAGATACCCCCACATGTACCTAATAGGGTCGAGGTCCTGAACCGAAAGGAAACCTACTGGATATAATATAAGCTCAATACTTTGAAACCTCAGGGCCTCAATGAAGTAACGGACCTATTCCATTAAACCACTTGTTTTGGTCCCCTTATGCTAACACAGGGGTTTTTATGGAAAATTGCTCATTTATTTAGTTTTATTCCTGTCTGGGGTTTTAGTAATTTTTATTTTCATTTTATCATATTTATATGGCTATAATGTTGGTGTTTCTATGTCTTTTATTGCCGTTTATAGTTATTGATTGGAGCTCAGGATATTACTAGTGTATCCATATATATATATATATATATATATTTTTATGCCTAGAATATATGTTGTCTGTTTGTAATTTTTACCTCTGATCAGGTGGCTTCATAACCACTAGCAGTTATTATAATATATATACTGTTTTTAGACATTATTAATATGGTTGGCGTGCAGCATGGCGCTTGGGGATGTAATTTGTTCTCCCCAATAGCCAGTGCGCTATTTACTGTATAATCTCTGCGGTTTCATGTCTTATGATATGCATATCCTCTTATGGGACTTCTTCCCTTTCCTGTCTCTTCAGTTTATAATAGTTTACTTCTCGGGCACATGGACTGACACACCCCCCTTGTTCATGGGTTTTTTTTTTTCCTTGCACGTGGCCCCGTGCATATTGTCTACAGTTGTTCACAATAGTTCCCTATGGACCTTATAATAAAGGTCTGTTATGGTACTAGTCACTTTTTACTGTGGTGGATGGTCACCGGGTTGTTCCCAGTATCACCATTCTCTCCTCACTCCCTCTATCCTTCTGTTCTATTGCTCATTGAGACCTTGTGCTATGCGGCAACTGGCGCATGCGCGCACACTTTTTTCCCACGGTTATGAACTCTATTCACCCCGCTCATCTGACACTCGCTGCTTGCACAGCCGCCATGGGGTTTTTTCCCACGGTATGAACTCCTTTGAACTCTTACTCTTGATGAGAGTCGGGAGCGGTTTTCTGTACCCTCTATGATACGCACACGGCGTTGAGGTTATTCCTGTGCACGAACACTTTTATACTATCATACATATATATGGATATACTGACTTCTGCACCTTGTTCATCACGCCCGTCCAGGTGTATTGTTTTATCCATTACTATCCTTGTAACACTATTGTCACCCTGGATGACTTGAGTCGATGTACACCTTTCAGTCCTTGGTGGGATATGGATGATGAATGCACACCTGTCATCGGTGGTTCTGTTGGTGCGTTCTTCACACGGCTTGTATTATCACATTTCCTGTGGATCGGCGGGCTTGAGCCTCTGCAATTTGGATCCATACTCACTCACGGTCTTATACTCATCACCAGGCTTGAGTTCTAGGCTCTCTCTGGAGTTTATTATTCTATGGATTTAGTACATACTACTATTAGATCCCGATTTAAAGGATTTATGGTGTATATATATGCTTGTACATTTTATTTTTGGTGTCTTTACAGATAATTGTATCAGGTTGATTTTTCAAAGTTCACTTGATTTATTATGTTTTGTCAGTAATTGGGTTACCTTTATTGAACAGAGTTTTATGTTTTTTTCTTTCTCTATGTATTTCCTGTATTGCGTCAGGCACTGATCACGATGCACCCTTTCCCGCCCGTTTTTTCTATACGGGGCGGGACTCTGACGTCACTTGGTCTATTTAAAAAGAGAGATTTGATGTTGTCTTTTCTATGGTCCTGAAGAAGGGGGCAGAGCTCCTGAAATGCGTAGACCTATGCTACAATAAAGCCACATTAATCTGACATCCATACTTGTGATCATTGGCGCGGTATAGAAACCCTTCTCTACTATTCTTTCTGTTATCAGCCACTTGGGTTGCCGCTGCCTGGATCCATTTCTACATGCGATTACAGTAGTTGTGACTTTCACAACTACAGTTGGTGAGTATTATTGCTCCCCCCTCCCGTGCCCTGTGCCTATAAGGGTAAGACCCTATTGCGCTTTATTTTCCACAGCCTTTCTTCTTATGGGGTCTATCCAGGGAGTCACTACTGCCTTTTCTCCCCTGTGTTTGGCCCGTTTGCCGGCAGCGTGGACCAAGTGAGATGGCTCCGGGCTCTGTCCCCTTATGGGTCCCTGCATTGCTGCTGAGGCTCGGACTCTGTGAGGTTGGTGAGCTACGTGTAGTTCCCCTCACCGGCAGGTTTAGCAGGTAGTTAAACTGTAGTCTGCTCTAGGGACCTGTACCCCGTACGTACCTAGTCACCAGGAACACCCCACTATTTCTCACCAAGTGACCGTACTCCCCCGCTAACGGTTACTACCCCGTGCAGGGTCTGACTAGTGGCAGTGCGCGTATCCGCCTCGCGACTGCCGCTCAACACCACCAGACTGGCTCTCTTCCTCCTCAGAACTCGACTCTCCTCACTTCCTGATAACCTCTGCACTCTAGCTCCCAGCTCCTCCACTCCACCCCTTGATAAGATTTGAAGGCCAGCCCCTTCCGGAGACTGCCCAAGGGTCCCATCTACTGGTGTCGGAGAACTGGTTGCTATGTGTCTGTGCATACATACCTCGTTCTGGCCCTTAGGATTACCTGGAAGTACTGTCCCAGCATACGTGCAATTCTCAGTGGCACCTGACCAGGTCAGGGGTGCCACATCCCCCCTTGGTTATCGACAGCACGTCCTTGGGCTGCAAAGATATGAAACAAAACACAAATGTTTCCCGCACAGGGGAGATATTTACATATAAACATACCAGGTACCATACCACCACCACCCACCACCCACGAGTCTTTAACCCAAGACCCGAATACGGAGTGATCACCAGTCCTTTTGGTGACCTGGTCTCGGCCAGCTCCACTGTAAACCATTCCGGCGACAGTCTTTCTTGTCCTGGTGGCGTAGGGTAGGCCCAATAAACAGTCCTACCTGCTTCATCTCTTTGTGCTGGAGAGCAGGCCCCATAAACAGGCGTGCCCCCTTGGTGGTGCAGAGCCATGCCCCATCAACAGGCACACTCTGGGGTTGGTACCACTGGGGTAACTATGTACACTGCGAGAGTTTGTGGTTATAGCCAGTTCATAACCTGTGGTCCATGTAAAGTGCACATAACCTGGTGCTAAGAATATTTGAAGAGTTCACGCAAAAGTCCTTGGGGGCACATTTTACTTAAATGTTACTTTAACTTTTCATAAAACAGTTTAAACTGTACTTTTTCTATTGACTAAATTGACTTCCGCCTTCCAAGGTCAGTGCTTGATACTTCAGTGCACTGACCCTTGGAGGTCGTGTCATGGGCGTCCCCTGTCAGTGGTGACAATAAGGACCTGGTCGAAGCGGTGGGGGTGGAGCCTGGGCTCACTGAGGTTCCCTTTGGACATGACACCACATCCAAAGCGAACCAGCCTCTCTTCCCCATATGCCGCGTAAACTCCACCACGTCCCCCATTTACAGGTCACGGCCAGGATGACCCCGCTGCAAATGGGATTGCACGTCCCGCCGGGACACAAAAATCCCCTTCTTTACCCCTGTTTCCACAATGAAACCCCACCCGTTATGGCAATTGAACTCCTCCACTACTCCCAGGTGGAGGGGACCTCGAGCCCGGGATCTGGCCTGCCGCAGGGACTGCTTTTCTTGCAGGTCCCGGGCCTCCAACTGCTCACTCCCCAGGATGGGCTCTACGGTTCTCACCCGTCATCGCTCTCTGCGGGCTTGTGATGTTGAGATGGCCCTGGGGTGGGCTTCCCTCCGCAGCGACATCAGCTGGTCATCAGCAGACCACCAGGTGAATGGAGCCCTCCGCGTCTCTTCCTCCCTGCTGGGGTTTGCTGTAACCTGGTTAGGTCGGGTAGGTGATGGGGTGGCGGTTGCCACTGGCTGCAGGACCTGTTCTCCCTCCCTGGCGGAGAGTGCTGCGACCTCTTGCAGTCGGCGGGGAAACAGCAGCGCGGCCTTGGCTTTAGATAAACCATCATGGTCTCTCTCTCTTACAGAGGGTGCTGCAACGTCCTCCGGTAGGGCGAGTGGCAGCTCTGGAGTAAAGCCTTCGGCAGCCGGGCAAGACGGTGGCAGGGCTTCAGGGTCCCTCTCCATCGGAGAGGGCGGTGCGACCGTTTCGGGTCTGGTAAGTGGCAGCTCGATGATCGGGCCATTAGCAGCAAAGTGAGCCGAGGACAGGGCACCCGGACCCCTCTCCAACAGAGAGGGTGCTGCAAACGCTTCAGGTCAGGACGGCGTGGGCATCGCATCGGCTTCCGATGGTAGCGCCGGCGGGATCAGCACACCAGGTAAGGAAGGGGTAGCAGCGGACTCACCCGGAGTCGGTCCGGAGACATCCAGTGGTGGGGTCTCTGTCGCTGGCGGTGGTTTGGGCTCAGCATGGGTGGTGCCTCCAGTCAGGCCCCGCTGCACGGACAGCTGCAGGCTTCGTATCGCCACCAGCATTCTGCTTCTCCAGGTGGCTACTTCCCGTTTCTGCTGCTCCTCCATGCGGTCAGCAATCCTCTCAACCTCCACTTCTAGCTCCTCCACCGTCATGGGTCTTGACCAGCCCTGCTCCCTCTGATCACCCCCTGCCGATGCCATCTTGCTCCTTCCCTCGCTCATCAGCTTCTTCTCAGGTTTTGGCCTTAGTTTTGTTTCTCCTCCCACAGGACTGGGGGCGTCCCAGGAGTCCGGGGACAGATCATCCCCCCCATCTCCTCCTTCATGGGCGGGGACTTCGTCTGCACGGGCTGCAGCCTTTTGGATGGCGCGCTTTCAATGGTGGGGAAATGGCGGCAGTCCAAATTTTGCAATTGGCCCACCGAGGCACACTGTCACCCATCTGAACGAGTCTAGTCCACGATCCTGTTCATGACGCCAAAAAGTTGTGACGCCTCAGGGGTGCCGATCCTGTTCAGGGACGCCACAGGGCTTGTTCAATATGGCGAACGGGTAATGTCAGTTTTTATATGTCGTGACGCCACTCACGGCTTGCGATCAGAGATGTGAATGACCGCCGCTGCAGGTTTTAGGAGCGTCTGGGGCTGATGGGGTCTGCAGCCAGATGATGTAGCCTCCCGTGAGTGAGGCAGGCCTCAGGGGCTCGGGGAGCAGGGTAGCGGGTCCCGGAATAACACAGGCTGAGTCCAAAAGTCTTTTAACTGTTTTTTTTTTTTTACTCACTTTGGATGTTGCGGTGAGCTGACTCGGGCGTTGCTGTGATGAACCAGGTAGGACCAGGGCTCCTTCGGGCCAGTCTGAGGGTAACCTGTTAGCTCGCCTTCCTAGCACTCTGTGTTCGGATAACCCCCTAACGTGGAGTACCATGGGGGTCTATCCAGGGAGTCGCTGCTACCTTTTCTCCCCTGTGTTTGTCCCGTTTGCCGGCAGCGTGGACCAAGTGAGATGGCTCCAGGCTCTGTCCCCTTATGGGTCTCTGCGTTGCTGTTGAGGCTCGGACTCTGTGAGGTTGGTGAGGTACTTGTAGTTCCCCTCACCAGCAGGTTTAGCAGGTAGTTAAACTGGAGTCTGCTCTAGGGACCTGTACCCCGTACATGCCTAGTCACCAGGAACACTCCACTGTTTCTTCAGGTGACCGTTTGCCCCTGCTAACGGTTACTACCCCATGAAGGGTCTGACTAGTGGCAGTGCGCGTATCCGCCTCGCTCACCACCACCAGACTTGCTCTCTTCCTCCTCAGAAATCGACTCTCCTCCCTTCCTGATAACCTCTGCACTCTAGCTCCCAGCCCCTCCGCTCCACCCCTTGACAAGATTTGAAGGCCAGCTCCCTCCGGAGACTGACCAAGGGTCCCATCTACTGGTGTGGGAGAACTGGTTGCTATGTGTCTGTGCGTACACACCTCGTTCTGGCCCTTAGGATTACCTGGAAGTACTGTCCCAGCATGGGTGCAATTCTCAGTGGCGCCTGACCGGGTCAGGGGCGCCACATCATCCCTAGTCACAATTCCTGATATTGCTGATGCAAGCAGGTGATGATGTCACCACACATGCACTTTTCATACCTGTTGTCATATACCAACTAATATACCCCTTCCTGTTCCACTAAATTCACTTTTTTTTAAAGAAGCCAAATGCGTCTAGTTGAAATGTAACTACAAGTTTGCAAATTGTATACATGTGGTCATGTGACCACCTGTTGACATGAATCATGACAGCGTGCATGCATAGAGATACTGTAGACTTTTGTCTTTCAATCTGTCAGCAGGATTTTGCTAATAATTCTGAGAGCAGCATAATGTTGGTATAGAGATCCTGATTAAAGGGATGTGTAACTTACTAGGCTGTGTGTTGTAATTTCAAGACAGTCAGTGTTTTTTCAGTAGGAGATTATCACTACAGGACTAGGTCTCATGTACAAGCCATTCAGGCTATTTTTTGTAAACCTGACCCACAACTGATTGGCAGCCTGATCACAATGTACAGTGTACACAGGAAACTGTCAATCAATGGTGTGGGCGGAGTAATATACAGTTCAGCAATTTGACCATTGCTACATCAACAACAGTGAAGACAAGGTTTCTAGCCTAGGATATATCACTGGAATCAGGCTCTCTGCCTCCTCTTTTAGTCCTTTTAGTCTGGAGCACCCCTTTAAGAAGGTGTTGGAGCTTTATGAATGAAAAAATCCCACCCTACAAAATATCATCTTTGATTCATGTTTCCAAAAGCAGTCAGCGGACGTTATTTATTGTCATCTGGGCTTTATCAGCAGCAGTAACCTAAAGTGACTCAAGTGATTAATGTTACCATTACATATCATTTTTCATTACAAAATATAAATGCCACTGAGCAATCTTTCTCATAAGTATTGCCTAATAGATGCCTCCGGATATTTTACTAGCGAATATGCACACATTGACGATTCTGGTAATGTTGTGTATTTATTCTTCTTTCTGCATACTGAAACATGGTAAAACCCAGAGGCACCAACATAATGAAAAAAGGAAATCAGAAGACTCCCAGCATGGGGGCTGATGAATGTAAGACACTCTGCCCCTTATGACTTATTCTCACACTATTCACTTTAACAACTTCACCTCTTTGACTTTAATTCTCTATGTCATGAACCATGAAATAGCACATGTATTTTAAGTCTTTGGTGCTCACGCTTCCCTTAGAAACTGGAAATAGGGAAAAAAGCCTTCTCCCAGCACTTTAATTATCTCATCTTTTTGTATTGCCTTAAAGAAATTCAATTTATTTGAGCTTAGAGCCTAACTCCTCTTAAAACCTTACGTGTGACTGTGCTTAAATTTAATATCTATTTCATATTCAGAGTAGACTAGAGGGTTAAGAAATTGGGAATTGTTTGCAAGGGTCCTGATCTTCAAAGTGTTCACCAACCCACCTATTCTCTTCCCCTTAATAATCAATTAGTAACTAACAGCCAAAAAATGTTATATTTTATTTTTTTTTCAACATAGAACAATACAGTATTAGGCGCTAAAAAGCTCACTATATCTTACCTGCCTGCCCCAGATCTGACAAGGAGGGAACAGATTAATTTTCACAAGTTGACCAGTATTTTGTTTGCTGATCAGCTGTCATTTAACCCCTTCATCTCACGGCCAATTTCTGTTTAGTTTTTTCTTTCTTTTTTTCCTCCCTTTCTTCCAAGAGCCATGACTTTATTTTTTCCATCCATATAGCTGTATAAGGATTTGTTTGTAAAACGAGTTATTTTCAATGACCCCATTAATTTTAGCATATGATGCACAGGAAAGCTGGAAAAATTCCAAATGCGTTGAAATAGCAAAAAAAAGTTCATGTCACCATTTTTTTTATTTATCATGTTTACTATATGGTAAAGCTGACCTGGCAATATGGTTCTCCAAACCAGTAAAATTATGCAGATACCAAACATGAATATTTTTTTCTTTATTATTTGTATTTTTTTCATATTTTTAAAAACATTTTTTTTACTTTTTACTGTATTCAATAGTCCCATTAGGGGACTTGAAGCTGAGATCGGCTGATTGAATGTGCTATACATAGCAGTGCACATGGAATATCATGATCTCCTGTGAACGCCAGCTTGGGCCCATAAGTCTTTGTTTTTCCAAACTGATTAACCCCAAGTTTGATAACCTGTCTTAGGGTACTTTCACACTTGCGTTAATTACCTTCAGTCACAATCCGCCCTTTTGGAAACAGCGGAATCCGTTAACGGATTCCGCTGTTTCCCATAGACTTGTATGGATGAAGGATTGTGCCAAAAGTACCAGCATTGCTTCCGCTGTTCGACGCTGCGTTGCTTCCGCCAAACGGAAAGAACGCAGCCTGTAACATTTTTTGAGCAGCTGAATCCTTTATTTTTCACTGCGCATGCTCATCTTTTTTTTTTTTTTAAATCACAGAAACTTTATTTCGTCTTTCGGTGGCCGAACAATGAGCTTTTGAGAGCGATCAGCTGATCGCCCGGCAGCCGGTTTTTGAGAGCGATCAGCTGAGCGCCCGGCAGCCGGCTTTTGAGAGGGATCAGCTGAGTGCCCGGCAGCCGGGTGATGAGCTGATCGTTCATAATAGTCTGCCGCTGGTAAAACTGTAAAGAAAAAAAAAAAAGAAGAAAAAGAAAAAAAAAAAAGCTTTCCGTTGTTTTGTACGATCCGTTGCATCCGTTGTGCCATTATATGCAACACATCCGTTGCATCCGTCATGCAACGCAATGCAACGGATGCCGTTCAACGCAAGTGTGAAACTAGCCTTAGTATTGCAGTACACCCATTACCTTAATATCCTTGGTCGCTCTTTTCTGCACCTGCTCTACTTTAGCTTTGTCCTTCTTAAGCACTGGACCAAAAATTTGACACCATATTCTAAGTGGCCAAACTAATGACTTGTACTGATGCAAAACTTTGTTCTTGTCAAACATGCCTCTTTGTTTGCCTTGTCAGCAGCTGCCCAACACTGGCCACAAAAAAGTGAGCTTGTTGTTCACCCATATGCCCAAGTCAGTTTAACCCAGTGTTTTACTATTTGGAACATATTTGTACATTTTTATCCTCTGTCCAACTGCAAAACTTTACATTTGTTTTCATTAAATTTTAATTACCATTTCTCAGCACAAGCCTCCAGCTTTCTTAAATAAAATACCTAAATAATAGTAAATTCTAAAATAAATATGAAAATATCTGCAGATATTGAAATTCTACACTCTTTAACCTCTACAAGGTTACTAATAAAAATGAAAAAGGAATAGTGCCCAATATTGACCCGTGGTACCAGTTAACTGTGACCTAATCCAAGTGTGTTCCTTAAAAAAAACCCTTTTGTTTCTTATCAATGAGTCAGAAATTAACCCATTTTTTTCTCCTAGCCTTAGTGCTCTGATTTTATGCACTGACCTTTTATGTGGCACTTTATCAATCTCCTTTGAAACATATAGAAAAAAGGACATCTACAGCATCATGGTCCAGTCTGGAACATCACTAAAGAAGTTGATAGATTAGTGTGACATAGCCAATCCCCTATGAACCCATTTTGATGTTGGACCATGAGTTTATTTTTATTAAGATACTTGACACTAGAATAACATTTCTTAGAAAACAATTTTTGAGTTTCTTATTGTTTATGTAGTTGAAGAATGTTTCTTGATTATTTTGCTTTTCTTTGACAATGAGTCTCTCTGTTTCAATCTTTCCAGCCCACGTTAGGCTTTTTTTTAGACAATTTATTTTTCCCTTTATAATAATGTCTCATCACTACCCTATTGTTGTAGTTCCCTAAATGCTTTCTTTTTGTCATTTTTATTTTTTGCTTGCCTTAAAGTTTTACTTAGCCATAGTGGTTTTCTCCTACTTCTAGCTAGTTTATTCCTATAGGGATATATGCTTATTCAGGATGCTTATAAAAGTTTACCACTTGCAATGTGTATGTGAAGAGGGGAGTCTTGTCCCAGCTGAGGGTCACTGGCTTCCCTGCTTCATTCAATGTGTGTGCTTATGTTGTGCTCCTGATGGGGTGTGTGACACATACAATGATGTCCAATGTTATCGCCATCTTAGCTGCTGATCCTCCTCATAGATGGGGACAGCGACACAATTGACACAAAAGTCTCTTTATGAAACAACTTAGGAACAGGTTTATTGTAGTTCGCCAGTTCTTACTTAGTTTGGACAGACAGGCCCTCTTGTGCAGCCACCACTCTCCCTGGAAATTCTAACTTGCTAACACTCGCTGTAGGCTTCCATCTTCCAACAGCTGAGTCTACTACTTGTTTCTTCCTTGTAACCTCTTCTAGCGGGTTCTGTGTCTCACTTGGGCCCTCAGATGACTTCCTAGCTTCTGACCAGCTCAGGGTGCCACTAGTGGTCTCTATAACCTGACGTCCCACCGATCTCAGGATGCTCTACAGCCCATCCGCAGGGTGAGGAATCAACACATGGGAGGATTCCTCTCGTCCCTGACAGGTCCTCACTTCTGGCCCTGTTCGCTCACTTGGACCTTTGCAGCTTCACTTCCTACTAACTTTCCTGTCTTTCCAATACTTCTCTGCTCACTCCTGACGTTGGCATAGTGGAGTCTGGGTGCCCCTCTATACTGCTACCAAACTTCCACCCCCAATAGTTTAAACCCCTTATTAAAATAACCACAGACACATAAATGGATGAAATGGCCACAGCAGCCTTTATTTAAACATAACTTACAATAACATTATAGAAAAAAGGGGGTTGTGGTCCTCGAAGCTCAAAACAGTCTGGTGATCACCCAATACTCCAATCTTACCTTCCCCCTAAACCCCCATTACTCCCAGCCGCAACCACCAACTCGGGAGCACCAAAACAAATATGAGGGGGAAGGGTTAAACCACCAAACACGGGAACCAGCACCACCAAGCCGACGTTCCCCCATGATCACCAGACCACTCCCCAAACCAGTAAATTAAAGGGGGTTCCACCTCCATTGGGACCCCCAATCCAATTTTCACCAACTTCGAGGACCCCACCCCAACCGCCACAGCCACTATGACCCGAAACAAAAATTAAGGGAGGGTGGGCGGGACAATTTCTTCAGCTGCCACCGCAGCAATGGCTTCTTCCCCCTTGAGCTTCACTATATTATCCCCTACCAGTCCCTGTACCCCCACCCCTTTCTCACCTCACCCTATCCCCCCTAGCCACGTCATGCCGGCCTCCACCTACCCCCTGGGGAGGGGGTGTGGGGTTCCAGCCGGGCACTTGACGTTGGCATAGTGGAGTCTGGGTGCCCCTCTATACTGCTACCAAACTTCCACCCCCAATAGTTTAAACCCCTTATTAAAATAACCACAGACACATAAATGGATGAAATGGCCACAGCAGCCTTTATTTAAACATAACTTACAATAACATTATAGAAAAAAGGGGGTTGTGGTCCTCGAAGCTCAAAACAGTCTGGTGATCACCCAATACTCCAATCTTACCTTCCCCCTAAACCCCCATTACTCCCAGCCGCAACCACCAACTCGGGAGCACCAAAACAAATATGAGGGGGAAGGGTTAAACCACCAAACACGGGAACCAGCACCACCAAGCCGACGTTCCCCCATGATCACCAGACCACTCCCCAAACCAGTAAATTAAAGGGGGTTCCACCTCCATTGGGACCCCCAATCCAATTTTCACCAACTTCGAGGACCCCACCCCAACCGCCACAACGAGAGCGCTTTGACCCCCTCAAACGCTCGAGACCCCCCTCCCTCACTTGACAATGCCATGGCCCACTCAAAAACCCTTCTGAATCCCCAAAGACCATAAATCCGTTCCTACTGCATTCAGGTGGACCCCCTCCGCCCACCGGTAATCCTTGTCCACCGCCTCCAAACCAAAGTGACGAAGCGCCACATCCCCATTCCTCGCCCAAAGCTGAAATTACCCGATTGATATTATACGGGTCTTAATCAGTTTTAGTCAGACAGGGCCCTACGCCCCGTCCGTCTTGGGACCATGTCTGACCAGCCGTCCAAAATCCTGGCACAGAGACCCACAGCCGAAGTAAATCATGTTTTACATCCCTTATCATATCCTGGCTCGCCACCATCCCCACATCATTTCCCCCAACATACAAGCCAGAATATCTGGCGCCCGATCCAGCCGCATCGCCTTGTGCACCTTGGGCAGCACCCGCATCCTCCGCATGCCCCGGAAACCCAACCACCTGATTACACCGCCCTTCGAGCAAAGCTCAGCTGACGTCCCTCCAAACGAATGCTCACCTGGATCACTGCCCAGTGCACAACGGCGTGGCCCCATATCCAGACCAAATAAGCCAGGTCGCCTGCAAAGAAGACAGCAAAACCTCACAGTACCATGACATAACCAAACAGCTCCCACAGCTCCCCCCATGTAAACAATACTAAAGGCACACGTAACTCAAATATCGCCTAGATGCCACCGACCTATCCTCCATACCACCTAGGGACTCAAACCGCACCCAGCCGCCTCCGTTCCCACTCCAATCCTAAAAGAATGAGGCGCGTAACAACCAGGATCCAGGCCAAAACCCTCCATGCATCTCCGAAAAATTGCCCGAAACTGATAATTTGATAACACAAACCATCTCGTGACAAAGCAACGGACCATCAACCCGTGGTCCCAACCCCCATTTTTTTTTTTTTTTTTTTTTTTTTTTAAATACCTTACCGGACACACTACTGACCCAGCCACAATACCCTGCACCACACACCGTCCTCTGCCGGCTTGATCCGTCCCTAGCCCCAGAAGCCAAAATTCCACCCCATTCTCGAGTAAAAGCACGTCTCCCGCCTGAATCCTCCCATGACCTTGCCGACTAACCGCCACCAACTCCCTAATCTTAAGCGCTCCAAAGAACGCAAGGAAAACTCAACGAAACAAAATAACCGCAAAACCGAATGACACACCAACACTCAAGTGGGCCCCCCAAGCGCTCCAACAAAGCAAGAGACACTGGCCTCCTCCTATCTACACTATGCCGCCCCCGGCGAAACCCCTTCAAGGCCCATCGCACCAATTCAAGTTTCCGGCAAATCCAGCCTGTTCTCAACTGAAACCAAAAGCCAGGCCCCGCCACCATCCGCCCCCATTTTTTCCTGGGACCAACCCCATGCTGACCACCGCCTGACCCCAAGAGCAACATGCCTACCTGATCCCCCCACCTATCAAATCAACCAAACGACTGAAACCAGTCCCCCCATTGTAACCAAGCCTGCTGATAAGCCGTCCAGTCTCCGCCGCCAACGATCCCTTGATCCAATGTCCAACGGCCCTCAACCCACCCTCCATAGTTCAAGAGGGCACGATAATCCCACGGCCATAGCCCCCCAGCGCCAAATCACTGAAGTGGCCCACTGGAAACGAGAGAGAGCGTCAGCAATAGAATTCAGCACCCCCGGCACATGAGACCCAGATACACTAGCATTGATGGACAAACAAGCCAACACTAATCTCCGCAACACTCTACTCACCGGGGGAGAGGTAGCCGAAACTTTATAAATTGCAAAACCGACCCCCATGTTGTCACAAGCAAAACCGCCCCCGACCGTTCCGAAACCGCTCCCCCCACAGCGTAACTAGTGTCAAAATCGGAAAAAATCTTTCCGCCGCGCTAAGTGCTCCACCAAACTCGCAGAACACCCACCTCCGGCCCTCGCTCCGCACACCACTCGCCCCCAAAATAGGCCCCGAAGCCTTGACCCCCAGCCAAATTACCCCCAGAGGCTCCATCAACAGTGACCGCCCATTGCAGTCCCCCCCAGGAATTGTCCCCAAAAAACCTCCAAATCCGCCTCAAACTCGACCGACAACCGCACAAAAATGGTGAGGTGCAAGCGCCCCCACAGAGGCCATCCCAAGCCGCCGTGAAAATTCCGCCGCACCGGCATCCCCCCGAAATGTAAAATCGAATTTGCCCCGCAACGATTGCACCTCCCGCATGATGAGTTATCCAACCCTCAATGCCCTTGCCACCTCCTCCCTGAGGGCCACCACCTTGTCCACCGGTAACCAAACTCCCACCTGTCCGAATCAATAACCATCCCAAGGAAGGAAATACATGCCGCCGGACCCTCCGTTTTCCGGCGCCAAAGGGACCCAAAAACGCAAAGCCACCCACTCAATTGTTGCAAGCACATTCCGGCAAACCACAGAGTCCCCCGGACCGCCACAAGAAAACGTCTAAACAGGGAATAACAGCCTGCAAAACAGAAAACTCCCTAACCACCCACTCCAAAAAGGAACTAAGCCCTCAAACAATAACAAGACAACGAGCATCCCATGGATAGGCATCTATCAACAAAATAACTCCCCCCCCCCCAAGAACAGCCGAGCAAGCGCACACTATCCGGATGAACTGGCAACCGCCGAAACGCCGCGTCGACCTCCATCTTAGCCATCAGGGGCCCCCTTTTCCACACCGCCGCACCCAGTCTGCTGCTTCATCGAAAGACGTATCAACCACCCAGCAAAACTCAGGATCTATACCATCATGTACTGATCCCCCACGGATAAGACAAGAGGTGATGGAGCCGAAACTTAATCCTCTCTCTCATCAGCACCACCCCCAGCGGAGAAAACCACCAAAGCCGGAAGGTCGGGGGCCGAAAAAAGGTCCGCCATATGCCCGAACGACACCTCCCCTGACAACTTTTTCCGAACCACCTCCGGATGCTGGCTCTCCAACTGTAAGTTCTTAAAACAAAAACGCCCCCGCCCCGGACCCGCTCCCGAAGGAATACAAAACCAAATTCAAAAACCCCTTGCTGGTAACTCTGCCTCCTCCCTCCTCGAGAACCTATCTAGCTAAGGGAGCATCTCGTGAAGCTTCACCAGAGTCTCCCCCTGTCGAATTACCAGGCCCCCCCTTTCACCCTATTGCGCCGGAAACACTTCCCCGCCCCATGAATGGGTCCACTACAGTGCAAGCAGTGGTGCTTAAACTCCACAGCTCCCAAAAACATGCATTGGTCCTCATAAAAGCCAGTTAAGTCCTGCGTTACGGGATACCAACTGACCTCCGGTTCCCCCGCCGGACTGTTACCCATACCGCCCCCCAGCCTGGCCGGAAACCCCGGCCACCCCTGGAAAGGATCGCCCGTACCTCTTCCGTGCCCTAAACCACAACCAGAGCCCAATATCCTCCTGTCCCCACCGTATAGACGGCCGAATAGCTTTCCTCTGATGAAACTGTCCGTCATATCACAACCATGCCTGCCCCCCATGCACCCAGAGGCTTCCCAAATGAAACCCATATAGCAACAAAAGGTGCGAACAATTGTCCGGCGTCTCCTCTCCTATCACACTGGCTCGAATTGTGTCTTAGGCTGATCGTAATTGTTTGTTTTTTTTTTTTTTTTTTTTTAAAAGCAGCAAAGAGAAAATTGCAACCTATTCTTCGCCTTATCAACCAAGTGAATCCGGACCTTGCCTTTTCTTGCCGGCACCGAAACCGACACGGGCTCGGACTCCCTTTGTACCCCCCAACCTCCACTGACCCCGGCGGAGCCGCCCGTCCCTGAGCCCCCCATGGCAGCACCCCCGGACCCACCACACTACCCGGAACATAAACAGCAAAAGGAGACAAACAAAAACACAAAACTATACTCACCGAGCTGCGCAGGAGCTGTGATCCCACCAGCTGCCAATCCGGAATCCTGCCGTCCAGCCGCCGCCACTGGCGCTGTGTAACTCTCGTGCCCGTCATCCTCCACCTGACTGATCAGCGAAGGTAACCTCGGATCGGTCCGTCCTGAACCCCATCCAGGTGGCCCCCACACCGCTGCTCCTGGCTTCAGACCACCAGGCTGCCGCTGAGACCCAGAGCCATCCTGCTCTGGCCCGCCGACCTCCTGCCCAGGGATCCCGACGTCCATCCACCGCCGCCTCCGCAGTCAAGCCAGGCCGCCCGACAGGGACATCGCCAGCGCGGCCCGCCGTAGCCTCCAGATCCTCCTGATGACAGGCAGCAGTAGGCCCCTCCCCCCTCACGGGCTGAGGCCTACTAACCACCGCCGACCTCAGCCGCGGCCTGGAATTCCTCCCGGCGTGGAGGGGGCTCCCAAGGTTGGACACCTCCCCCACCGCCAGAGGGTCCCGTACGGGGCTTCCCCCGCTGCCGCTGAGGCCCCGCAGGCGCTGCACCGAACCGCCCCGACTCCCGCCGAGGCCTGCTAGCAGGCCGTGCCTACCCAGATCCACCGGGAGTGAGACGCTCCGGAGGCCTGGACCTGCAGTATGGCCGCCCCCGGGTCACAGGGGAGACCTCCGCGGCCGCCTCAGGAGCCTCCCGCGACCGTGGACCACTACAAGCCGGCCACGCCTGCGGCCTAGCGGGAGCAGACGCGCCCGATGCCTCACCGCCGGCCAGCACTGGCCGCCACTGCTCCTCTAACCAGCCCGGAGGTTGGCGCCGGGCTGCCTCCCGCAGCTCCTCCATGAACCTGCGGACCTTCACAAGTAAGCTGCAGATAACTGAACTTTTTTTTTTTTTTTTTTTTTTTTTTGTGTGCTGTATAAGCTGCTGACAATTTCTTCAGCTGCCACCGCAGCAATGGCTTCTTCCCCCTTGAGCTTCACTATATTATCCCCTACCAGTCCCTGTACCCCCACCCCTTTCTCACCTCACCCTATCCCCCCTAGCCACGTCATGCCGGCCTCCACCTACCCCCTGGGGAGGGGGTGTGGGGTTCCAGCCGGGCACTTTCCTGCTTGTCTAGTCTCCCTGGTTACCACTTAACTATTTGCACCTGTTCCTGCTCTATCCTAACAAACTAATTACCTACCACTGAAACTCCACTCCTGCACACTTGATTAGTTACACTGCAATAAAACATTCAATATAAACTATATAAAGTACTGAACTGTCCTATCATAAGTTACTAACTACAGTCCTATATTATTAATACTATATCTATCTTACCTGGTAACCTTTTATCGCAGTACTCCTGATTCTCTACACTATGTTTTCCACCTTATACAGCAGGAGGGGCCAGCAGTGCACCTTACATTATACAGTTAGTACGGAAAGTATTCAGACCCTTTAAATTTTTCACTCTTTGTTTCACTGCAGCCATTTGGTAAATTCAAAAAAGTTCATTCACTCTGCCCCCCATCTTGACAGAAAAAACTGAAGTGTAGATATTTTTCCAAATTTATTAAACAAGAAAAACTGAAATATCACATGGTCATAAGTATTCAGACCCTTTGTTCAGACACTCATATTTAATTCATATGCTGTCCATTTCCTTGTGATCTTCCTTGAGATGGTTCTACTCCTTCATTGGAGTCCAGCTGTGTTTAATTAAACTTAATTTGGAAAGGCACACACCTGTCTATAGAAGACCTCACAGCTCACAGTGCATGTCAGACCAAATGAGAATCATGAGGTTAAAGAACTGCCCAAGGAGCTCAGAGACAGAATTGTGACAAAGCAGAGATCTGGCCAAAGTTACAAAATAATTTCTGCAGTACTCAAGGGTCCTAAGAGCACAGTGGCCTCCATAATCCTTAACCCCTTCACGACCGGCCGATTTTTCGCTTTCCGTTTTTTTTTTTCGCCATTCTTTTTCTGAGAGACGTAACTTTTTTATTTTTCAGTCAATATGGTCATGTGAGGGCTCATTTATTGCGGAACGAGCTGTACTTTTAAATGAAACCATCAGTTTTACCATATAGTGTACTAGAAAACAGCAAAAAAATTCCAAATGCTGAAAAATTGCAAAAAAAGTGCGACAGCACTATGGTTTTTGAGATATTTTATTCACTGTGTTCACTATATGGTAAAACTGATGTGTGGGTGTGATGCCTCAGGTCAGTGCGAGTTCGTAGACAGCAAACATGTATAGGTTTACTTTTATATAAGGGGTTAAAAAAAATCGGAAGTTTGTCCGAAAAAAGTGGCGCACGTTTTACGCCATATTCCGTGACCCGTAGCGTTCTCATTTTTCGGGATCTATGGCTCAATGACGGCTTATTTTTTGCGTCTCGAGCTGACGTTTTTAACGGTACCATTTTTGTCCAGATGCTACGTTTTGATCGCCTCTTATTGCATTTTGCGCAAAAGTTGTGGCGACAAAAAACATCGTTTTGGCGTTTGGAATTTTTTTGCCGCTACGCCGTATACTGATCAGATTAATTGATTTTATATTTTGATAGATCGGGCGTTTCTGAACACGGCGATACCAAATGTGTGTATATTTTTTTATTTTTTTAACCCTTTAATTTTCAATGGGGCGAATGGGGGGGTGATTTGAATTTTTCGTTTTTTTTGTTTTTTTTTAATTTTTAAAAACTTTTATTTTAACTTTTTTTTTTTATTTTACTAGTCCCCCTAGGGGGCTATTACGATCAGCATTCCGATCGCTCTGCAGTATCTGCTGATCACAGCTACAAGGCTGTAAACAGCAGATACGCTCTCTTTCTCTTTTGCTGTGCCGCTGGCACAGCAAAAGTGAAAGCAAGTCAGGTGTAGTACAGGAGTCATCACATGACCCTGTGCTACCATGACAACTATCGGGAGTCACGTGATTGCGTCATGTGACTTCCGGTATCAGGCGGTAAGGAAATATTTACCGCGATCGCGCTTATAATGGCGCTGTCACATATTGACAGCGCCATATAAGGGGTTAAACGGCACGAGCAGATAACGATTCTGCTCGTGCCTAGCAGGCACACATCTCAGCTGTGAAAATCAGCTGAGATGTGTGCCGATTGCAGCATGAAGCTGCCGGCAGACCGCGGGCAGTAACATTATGACCGCAAGGACGTAATTTTACGGCCCGCAGTCGTTAAGGGGTTAAATGGAAGATGTTTGGGACCACCAGAACTCTTCCTACACCTGGCCGTCCAGCCAAACTGAGCAATCGTTGGAGAAGAGCCTTGGTGAGAGAGGTAAAGAAGAACCCCAAGATCACTGTGGCTGAGATCCAGAGATACAGTAGGGAGATGGGAGAAAGTTGCACAAAGTCAACGATCACTGCAGCCCTCTACCCGTTGGGCATTTATGGCAGAGTGGCCCGAACAGAAGCCTCTCCTCGGTGCAAAACATATGAAAGTGACATGCCTGTTTACCGCCGCCGTGTCAGCGGCCGAGCCGCTCGGATCCGGAGCCGCGGTGGCTCGAGGGGTCTCCGGATCCGGAGGGTCTGCGCGGACACTCGAATTAAAATAAGAGAGGGGGGAGTATGTACAGGAGTTAGAAAGTTCATGACGCCACTCACGGTGCATGGTAAGATGGTGTACAGTACCACCGCTGCTGTTGGTGGGGTAGCCCGGTGGTGGTGGTATAGCAGCAAGGTGTTTAACCCCTCCGGGGCCCGTTGGGGAAGATGGTGATTGGAGTGCCGTTGGGTAGAGGAAAAGGGGCTTTTCAGTGTACTCACTCTGTCCGGGAATAATGACACCGACAGCTTGTAAACCAGAATTCTGAGCACCACTGCAGCCTGGAGGGAGCACGCTGGGTTCCGTTCCCTTGGTGTTGCTGTTAGCCTGTGGCCTTTTCCGTGGCACCTTCTTACTAATTGGACCCTAAAGCTTGAAACTTTTCGGGTCCCGCTCACCTGTATGGCTAACGGACTGAGCTTGCTCTCAGGGTTCCCGCGTAGGATTTCTTTGGACTGTATTTGGGAAAGTCCTATCCCATCGGTGGGCTAGTGCCCCGATTTTGGAGCGGGTTGGGGATGAATCTTGAAGTCTTCCCCCCATCAGGTAAATTACCAGGACGCGTGAAGCTACTTCCCGCCCTAGGGTCCACGTATCCCGTCGTGCCCTGGCCCCTGCCCGTTGATGTCTCAAGGCCGCCGGCTGCCCTCCTCGGCAGACCGTGCCCCTTGACGCGATCCCCTGTGACCAGGGTTCCAGCTCCTACCAGACCCAGACCAACGTCTGTCACCTAGTAAGCTTCAGGAGCCCTTCTCCAGAACAGTGACCTCTCCCTCACAGAGAGTCACTCCACACCTCCTAGTCCTCTCATTCCTATTTCATTTTCTTCACTTTTTCCACTTTCCCCTTGCCAACCCCCATATGGGCGGCCCTATTCCCTTCAGGCCCCCCAATGGTATGTCTGGTGGGTTCAGTGTAAAGTGTTTCTAGGATTTTGACTGGCTAAGCTGTTAGCAACACCAAAGGACCAGGATCCGTAACCAAGGAGGAGTGGATACTGTGCAGAAGGGCAGATTGCACAATACCCTGTGACGACCTGATAGGCCAGGGCACTCGGAACTGGGCCGGACTAGTTCGGGGATGTCAGCGGTGGCGGGGATCTGGCTCCATGACCCTGGTGGTGTCTCAATGATAAAGGGAGGATGATGATGGGAGTTGTATTTTTGGATAAGATTAAGTTCGTGACGCTACCTGTGTTTTTTGCCGCTATGTGGGCCACCGCTGCTATGCAGCAGTTGGTGATGGTGCTGCTGAGGTGATCTGGCTCCCCACGGGGCAACCGTTAGGAAGGTCTATGATGGAAATGGATGGGGCGCAGGAAGAAGCAGACGACATGAGGCTTTGCAGTCAAGATGTTTACTCACAGCTTGTTCCAAAACTGCAGCTGACCGGTTTCTCCATGGTGTGCCAGGATTCACTGTTGTGGGCGTCCGTCGATCGTGAACAGGTCAAGGGTCATTACTGGTGCAACCCTCAATGTGCCTTTCCTGGCCATATCTTTAGCGCTGACCTTCACTGGACTGTCCTGCACCTCCGCCACCGAGCCCTGACTAAAGGGTGGCTGACCGTGGTCCTTTTTAAGCCTCCCTTACAGAGGATGGGTGGCAGGTTGTGGCCTCAGGTGCCTACAGCGATTATCCAGGCCGTCAGATTGCTAAAAGAAATGTCTCTCTTGCTTTTGCCTGAGAACCGTCCCCGTTATTGCAGCCAGATTCCTCCACCCCGGTGTTTTTGGTGGAACAAGCCCATGAAGGCCTCTCGCATAACCGGGGCACTCTGGAACCCCTTCTCTCGGTGTCACCTGGGTCTATCAGGACCCCAGGGTCTTCACCATGAACTACAGCCTCCTACCCCTTCTGACTGGACTCCTCTCAACTGTCACTCACTCTGACTGAAAAAACTCTCTCTGACTAGAACTAGCTGGTTCTGACTGGTTCTCCAACTACCCCACTGACTCCTCCCACACTCCCTCTGCCAGGCTCCACCCCTTCAGGACAGTGAATGGGACTTAAGGCTCCATAACCAGGTATACTGGTTGTTGCTTCTCAGCATTAATAGAGTTCCTGCATTAAACCCTGACCCGGTGTGTGACCTAACAATTGGTGTGTGCAGGTTTTGTCTGTGAACTGGTAGATGACCCCCTTCCTACCCAGGATGGGATACCACACCTCTGGCTGAGCTGCAGTACCTCTGTGGCAACGGAAGCCTCAGGAGCACCACACTAGCCTGCATACTGTTTGCAAAACAATCACATGACAGACTCCTAGACTATGAGAAATAAGATTCTCTGGCATGATGAGATGAAGATAGAACTTTTTGGTGATAATTCTAAGTGGTATATGTGGAGAAAACCAGGCACTGCTCATCACCTGCCCAATACAACCCCAACAGTATAAACATGGCAGCATCATGCTATGGGGGTGTTTTTCAGCTGCAGGGACAGGACAACTGGTTGCAATTGAAGGAAAGATGAATGCGGTCAAGTACAGAGATATCCTGGAAGAAAACTTCTTCCAGAGTGCTCTGGACCTCAGACTTGGCCAAAGGTTCACCTTCCAACAAGACAATGACCCTAAGCACACAGCTAAAATAACAAAGGAGTGGCTTCAAAACAACTCTGTAACCATTCTTGACTGACCCAGCCAGAGCCCAGACCTAAACCCAATTGATCATCTCTGGAGAGACCTGAAAATGGCTGTCCTCCAACGTTCACCATCCAACTTGACAGAACTGGAGAGGATCTGCAAGAAAGAATGGCAGAGGGTCCCCAAATCCAGGTGTGAAAAACTTGTTGCATCATTCCCAAGAGACTCCTGGCTTTACTAGCTCAAAAGGGTGCTTCTACTCAATACTGAGCAAAGGGTCTGAATACTTATGACCATGTGATATTTTGTTTTTTCCTATTTAATAAATTTGCAAAAATTTCTATATTTCTGTTTTTTTTTCTTTCAAGATGGAGTACAGAGTGTACTAATATTAATGAGAAAAAAAAGAACTTTATTGAATTTGCCAAATGGTTGCAATGAAACAAAGAGTGAAAAATGTAAAGGGGTTTGAATACTTTCTGTACCCACTGTACATTATTTACCATACTCTAAAACATACATTCTTTCAATAAAATATGCAAAACATACATATTATAATAGACATCTCCTTGCAATAAAACATACAAAACATACAAAACATTTTTACATTCAATATAATGTACAATACACTTCTATGTGAATCATTCTACTCCGTATGGGTGGACGTAACTCAACCACCTCCTACATATCTGATATTTTGCAGGGCATTGTCCCAGTTTATGGCACTATGATCATTTATTAGCATATGGGACTTCTTGAAGTTTAGTGACTTTGTGGCACAGTTACTTGGAAGGTCCACTTAATCACTGACACATGGCCAGGGAAGCTACATTTGCCTGATGGATGCTACTGATGCCGAGGATTGTGGACTTTAGCTCCATTAGGGTTTCCTTCACCTTCTGCACCATTTGCTGCACCCCCTCCACCTCCTCCTACATCTTTAAATTGTCATCTCTGAACACAGTGTCCATATTAGTTCCACGTTGTAAACACTGCATCACTGCCTTGGTGAAGCTGCAACATGCTATGGTGAAACTAATTTCTTTAGGTGACAAACAGCACACTGTATTAAAAGTTATAACACACTAAACTAGCCTTTCCTGTGATCCTCACATTATATGCATTTTGGCCAACATTGATTACTGGTTGCTCACCCTTCTTAACCCACACTACAAAGTTTCCATTTCTCCTTCCAGAGGTGGAGGGGGCTAGAAAAATAAAGCAATACCATAAAGCCATTATTGAACAATTCATGCAAAAAAAAATTCATCTGGCAACACTGGCGGCAGAGGACATACTTCTTTGGGCAACCAAGGAAAGATGAGGTGTCATAATTCAGGCTTGGCCCAGCCCCTGGTAAGCCAGTGCTGTCATGTGTGCGGGGTTCAGGGCATAAAGGGTTTAACGTCTTGCAGCCTCATTCCAGGTTGTAGAGCACTATATCCTGGTGCTGCACCTGTCATCCGGTGCCAGTAATAGTTTTGCATGACAGTGCTGGTTCCTGGCTCCTGTGAATACCCGATCTGTCCTGTCTCCCCGCTACCTCGTCAGGACTCATGTTCCCCTGCTCCGTTTGTTTGTTCTTCGTCCCTGACTCCCTGTGCCAGTCTGTATATTTGTCCTATCTCATTTATCTATCTCTGTCCCAACCCGTGTACCTCAACCCCAGTCGTTTACCTGTCGGCTTCTGATTTTGCTTTGTTTTTAAATGAGGTAAGTCAGGCTTTACCATTCAATGGGTAGGTGCTATTCAGGTAAACAAATAAAACAATTTAATAATAGCCTCAGCACTCGAATATATGGACAAGAGATAATTTTAAAAATTTTGAAAATTTTTATTGTTTTGATAAACTGCAAAAAGTGCACATAAGGTATAGCAAACCCAAAGTTTTGCGTGGAGAGGAAGGAGAAGAGACATGAATCACAGGCAAACCGCCAAGCAGAGTAATTTCAAAGGTGCCACATTAGTGCAGTACAAAAGGTTCAAACAGGGATCATGGAACAAAATATTGAGGAAATAGTGCCACTGCTGGTGAGAGTCTGGGAAAGAGGAAACGTCCTGGTAAAGCAACGGTTGCAGTGGAGCTGGTGGCGTCCAGCTCCAGTGCCACCATTGCTTCACCAGGACGTTTCCTCCTTCCCAAACTCTCACCAGCAGTGGCACTATTTCCTCAATGAGGCTGCAATACGTTAACCCCTTCATACCCTGCACTAATGTGGCACCTTTGAAATTACTCTGCTTGGTGGTTCGCCTGTGATTTATGTCTCTTCTCCTTCCTCTCCACGCAAAACCTCGAGAAAGGCTTATGTGGCGCCGCTGTGGTTAGGCACTACAGGGGAATACAGCACCTTAACATCAAGGTGCAGTGCCCTTTGGTCACAGGTGAAAGAGAGAGGAAATGCAGAGTCTTATATTAGATTAAGTAACATTGACTCAGCAGCCCCTACCTTGATATTCCTGGGACTGTTTATATAGTAGGTCCATAGGGGGGTGGAGCCTAGCTGAGCGTGAGACGCGACGTGATTGACAGGACGACTGAGTGACAGTTAGTCAGTTAACAGTCAGTCAGTAAGGAGTGACAAGAAGAGACGAGAGTAAATTGATGACTGAAAGAAGGGCTAGAAATAACATAGGCCCGACGTCCTGAGCGAGGGTACCCCAAAAGAAAAGAAATACACAGGAAAAGGGGTAACCCAGACGGAAAGGGGACGCTTTAGGTCTGGCGAGAACCGGCTAAAGAGTTCAGGTCGACACCGGTATAACGGGACCAAGGAGGTTTGTCAGGTTTATCACCAAACCATTGACCATTAACCTGGGATCTTAAATAAGAGGAGTCCCGGTACCCATCAAGAGTCTAACTACTAACCCCAAGCTGAGTTCACAACGCTGTTGCGGGATAGATAAAGAAACCGTGCAGCATCAGACCCCTGGGAAAACCAGTGACGAGACTAACGAGTGGGTTAAAGAGGGAGTCACAGAGCCCTCAGAGCAGGGACCGAGAAAGAGGCAAAGAAAGGTTACCTCAGAGAGAGACTCTGTCATCAAATCTCCTCCGAAACTTGTGACCATTGGCCTTCTGGTAATCGAACTGTTTCTGCTGTGAACTGTGTAAAACAAACCAGATGCTAGTAAAAAGGACTTGTTTAAGCTGATGTGGACTCGGTGTGTCATCTCTCCGCCATTCTACAGGACCCTTCAGAGAAGAAGGCAGCCATCCCCGCTCAGTTGCTTCCCTCCTGGTCAGCGACCTGAGGTAAAATAGCTCCACCTGTGGGGAACTGAGAGATCTTAAGCTGCCGTCACCATTGCCTCAGAGGTCGGCCGCGGGCAGCGCTGGTATATCCCGCTTACCAGACACCACAGGTGGCGTCACGTATATCCCCAAAATCATCCCTGTACCCCATTCCACAGCCACAGAGTGAGTGCCCAGGGCACGAAGCCGGTACCGACCACCTGTGATAACCCCATCGAGAGTAAAGTATCCGTAGTCCTGGCGCCAGAGTACCCCCCATATCGAAAACCCTGATGGTCGACTCACTTACATAGCCGCAACTTCGGGTTTGCTATACTTTACGTGCACTTTTTGCAGTTTATCAAAACAATAAAAATTTTCAAAATTTTCAAAATTATCTCTTGACCATATATCCAAGTGCTGAGGTTATCATTAAATTATTTAATTTGCTTTGTTTGTGACTTTGGCTCTGCCTTTCCCTCCTGCTTCATACGTGAAATCCCGGCTCTGACCCCTGGTATACCATCTGACTTCTCTTTGCTTATTTCTTTGTGACAGATATTGACCTCCTGCTGCTGACTTGGTTTGTTGACTACACTGCTTCACTCTGCTGATTGACCTGCTAACTGCACTCTTAAGTTACAGTATCCTCCTAGTGCAGTGTGACATGAAGAAGACACAGATCAGGTATAACAAAGGCAGGGGAACACTATCAAAGGACTGGGACAGTTTCCTTAGACCGTGCCAAAACCCAGACCCTGATGGGTTGTGTATAGTGACAAGAAGGGAAATATTTGTAAAGAAGGTGAAGAAGTACCTAGCCGATGATGCCAGAATCCTCTGAGGTTCCTCTGTGCCATACATCTACTGGATATCCACCTGTACACAAGGTGTGAACTGTACCTCCTCTCCTGGGGGTGCTGACCTGCCCTATTGCTAGTATTTTGTCAGAGCAGGTGTTTAGTGCTTTAGGGGGCATAATAAATGATTAGATGAAAATGCTGACAGACTGACTGTTCTCAAACTGAACAAGGCCCCGACTTCTGAACCCCAGAGGATGACAGCAGCGGAATATGAAGCCAAATCAAATTTTCTCTTTTTCCTGTTGTATTTCCATGCACCCATTCCCACAATAAAGAAGGTATATGGATATGAAGGGTTTTTTTCCTGGTCTCGCTCCTTCCCCTACACATTATCAACAGTGTTATCATGCAGCTGTCTCCATATTTTTTTGAGGGCCATCATCTGGTCCTCACTCATAGTTTTTGTGGAGACAGAAAGTGGCTCTTATTCAATTTTTAGAATACCAGCAGGGGGCTTTCACTCATAATTTTTGGAGGGCCAGCAGGCTGCCCTCACTCAAAATTTTTGGAGGGCCAGCAAGCGGCTCTCACTCAATTTTTAGAGGACTATCAGGAGGCCCTCACTCAATTTTTAGAGGGCCAGCAGCAGCACTCACTCAGCACTCAGACCATGATTAAGACAGTTTGTTGAAACGCGTCGCTCTGACCTGGGCATCCTTTATTTTTATGCTGCATGTACCTTTTGGATTTTATGAAAAACTATCAATAAAGAAGACAACTTTTTAATATTCCATGTGATTGCGGTGGATTTATATTTTATATCTATTTGGAGACTTCTGACCATCCGTGCGCTGATCATCCACCACAGGACGATTATGGGACTGCAGCAGGCTTGGTGAGCTGATATTACCTATTTTTGCATTAATTTTTAAAGGACCAGCAACCCTGCCTTTACTCAACTGACCAACCTTGAGGAATCAACCAAGAGGGAGAATGGCTATGACACCATAATCAGTGTAAGGGTACGCTCACACGAGCGTGAAAAAACGGGTGAGTGCAATGCAAGAAAATCTCGCATTGCACTCTGACCAATATTAGTTAATGAGGGAGATCAGTTGGTCAGCTTTTCTTGCATCCCAATTCTGGATGCGAGAAAAATCGCAACATGCTGCGATTTTCTGCGAGAGCCGTATCACTTGCACCCATTCAAGTCTATGGGTGCAAAAGAAATATCGGACTGCACTCAGATGTTATCCCAGTGCGGTGCAATATACGCACAGGCTGACAATGGAGGAGATAGGGAGATTAACCCCTCCCTGTTCTCCACAGCACCCGCCCTCAGCTTCACAGCTGTGACCCCATTGCAAGATCAGGTCACAGTCGCATGACACTCAGCTCACGCTCGCAGAAAAGCCTGAGCCGGGGGTCATTAGCATATTGCTTCCAATGCTTTCACATCGGATGCCATACGTTTGTGTGAGTCCAGCCTAAACATATCGCTTCTGTGTCTACTCGAATGCTCGCTGCTCACAATTAAAGAGAAAACTCTGCATGTGGAATTTCTGGAGATGGAGAAAGTACATGAGGTTCTACATGCTTTCATATCCTGGTTGTTTGCGCTAACAATGTTGCTGTTTAGGCTTGTAAACTCTGAGGCTTTCTTCAACCTGATGGCAGCGGCGGTCTTGCAGTACTCAGTTCCAGGCCAGCAATATATTTCCTGATGTGCTGTCCCCACTTTACATCTGGTCGTCTCTAATGACCTCACCCATGCCCTGACCAACGCAGTTAGGTTCCAGCAGCACTATACCTAAAAAAGGACTATTAAGCAGTATATCAAGACTAGATGCCTCTAATCCAAAACTATCCCTCCTCCAACAACTTTCCCTAACATTAAAGCAGCTAATAGTGTTATTAATAGGGAAAAGAATAGATGTAGGCCGGAAAAGGACTTCTGGTGTTAGGTTTCAGCAGCAAGGTCTGTAAGGCTAGTATCCCTGCCTACAGGCCACTAATATACTATCCCTTTTACTTTAGCATGCCCTACACTAAATTCAGCTAAGACTGGTATTATTGGAGAATAGAGAATTCTTTTTAGGCAGCAGCAAGGTCTGTAAGGCTGAAAACCCTGCCTGCATGTTCCTAATAAACTATCTCTTCTCCAGCAGCTTAACCTACCCTATGTGCAACTAAGAGTGATCTTATTAGAGAATAGAATAGATTTTTTAAGTAGCAGCAGCAAGGTCTATGAAGCTAGAATCCCTTCCTACATGCTTCAAATACACTATACCTTCTCCAGCAGCTTGTCCTACACTAAATGCTCCTAAGAGCTGTGTTATTATAAAATTATGCCTGAAAAGGACTGTTTGTTTAATGTTGTACCAGAAATATAACACGATATAATACACTATCCCTTCTCCAGCAGAACCTACTGCTATAGTATTTCAGGTACAGTGTGCCAAGCATGGCATCACCGGGTCTAATATAGACCCGATGACGCAATGTAGCCGGGTATTCAGAGTAATGAAACTAGCCAACATGGCTACAGCATTACCGTGATTGGCAGGCAAACCCTGCATGTTTAGTGGCTGAAAAAAAGCTGTGAAACATGCTGGGCTGGCACTCGAGCATGGTGCCTGAGTACCAGTATATTCGTTCAATTATCGAGTGCCTTGAGCACCCCAATGCTCAATCGAGTGCTGAGAAGTGCCGAGCACACTCACCCATCACTATTACACATCTTATTAAGTGAAAATGTACTATTTTATGATCACTATATCCCATGTGAACCTCTTATTCTGCATTTGATATTATGTCTGGTCTGCACAGGTTGTGAAAGGTAATTGTCTTTTATCACTGTCAAAAACTTGTTTCTTTAGCTGGACCTACAGATTTCTGCTCCCTAATTTATATCAGGGTAGCTGAGATCCCCCATAATCCCCTGATTTGCTGCTTTATCTATTTACTCTACAGGGATATTTCCTGCTTCTTTCATTATACTTGGAGGCTTATGACAAACTATAAATATTTTTTTTATGCCTCCCCTTATCTCCACCCACAGGGGCTCTACCTTTTCATCTGCCTTACATATATTATCACATATGATGGGTTTTAGAGATGATAAGCAAATCCCTTGCTCTCTCATTTTTTGTACATTTATTCCAGAACAGACTATAGACCTGTAAATTAACAGCCCAGTCATAGTTTTCATCCAGCCATGTCTCCGCTATCCCCACGATGACATAATGCTATTGTTGAGTCTTTTTGCATTAGTATACTTGCACTTTATGTATTTTTGTCTCTTCTCCTCTTCTCTGTCTTGACTGTTGTAACCCTCTTCCCATGCCACCCCCTTATATTACTCATGCCCAGGTGACTATACTATCTTATCTTCCTGTGTTGTAATTGCCCTCCCCCAACTCCTAGTTTACCCATTCCTCCAGCCTTCTAGCCATTATTTCCCCCAGCAAAACTGCACCCTCCCCATTGAGGTGCAGCCTATCTCTATCATAAAGCATGTTGTCAACAGATGAATCAACCCAGTTCTCTCGTGTCATAGTTCCATATGAGACCTGTGAATACATTTGCATTTAATTATTTGCTGTTCAGTAATTGTAATTAATGCTGACTGCTTTCTACAGATTTAGTTTTTATATAGCATAAAAATGTTCTGTTAATCTGTGTGAAAAAAAAAGATTAAAGCCACAATGATTCAATGCTGTATAAATATGTCATGAAAAAGAAGGTAAATACTTTTTATTGGCAATATACTGTAAATACACTATATTCAGCACAATTATGTTCTCTGTGTATAAAAGACAGACTAGAATGCTTATTAATGTTTACCATATTAAGATAATAAATTCTGCAAAATATGTCACAAATGATTTGTGCATAATTGAATTGTGATAAATGTCTTCCAAGTCTGTTATTAAAATGCCATATACAGTACACTGTAGTATAAAGTCCTTATGCATAGGTAATGCCATGAACACAAAGACATGAAATATTGCATAGATTGCTGGCATCGCAAGCCTCTGATGTGCTTGAGAAGTGTCGTACCTGCTGCTGATCAAGATTAACCTATGAAGTCTCATTCTCAGAAAGAGACTCTATAGGATTCAATAGATGTCCTAGGACATTACACCATTGTATTCAGATCTTAGAGGATTTTTTAAATTAATAAATTGATAAACCAGGGAGTGTGGAGGAGCAAAATGGGAGTAAAGACAGGACAATTTCCCTGCTAACAAATGTTAATAGAGAATAAATAAAAAACAAATTATGTGGGGAATGCCATATTTTTGAAAACCAGCCAAGGAAAAGCAGACAGTTGCAGGCTGCTGCCCTCAGCTGTCTGCTTTACCTTGGCTGTTTATCAAAAATAGAGGGGACCCCTTGCCATATTTTAAAATGTATTTATAAATAAATAATTTTTAAAAATGGCGTCGTGTCCCCCCTCTTTTTGATAACCAGCCAAGGTAAAGCAGATAGCATGGGGCTGGTATTATCAGGCTGGGAAGGACCATGGTAATTTGGCACTTCCCAGCCTAAAAATAGCAACCCGCAGCTGCCCAAGAAGTGGTGCATCACAATAGCTGCACCAATCCTGGTGCTTTGCTCTGTCTCTTCCTGATTACTCTGGAATGCTGGCAATTATCTATCAGATACCTCCATTACTAGCCCAGGAAATCTAAACTGTACCACTAAAAACACACAAACTGGAAAAAATGTATTTGAATAACAGATTCCCCAAATTCCCACATTTACAAATGTTTTAATTAAAACAATATTTTTTCCCTATCCTATTGATTGCAGAGCACTTGTCCTCCTCTTACCCTCATTTTCCTTCCTTTTGCAGACCCCTAGCCCTTACTATGACGATTTTGTAGCCATTTTACATGACGAAAATTGGGGTCCTCCCCATTGACTTATATATGGTTCGGGGTCAAGGCTGAGTACCGAGCCGAACTTTTAACTGAAGTTTGGCCAAACCAGGTGAACAAAAACGTCCATGGGTCTACCCATCCCTATTTAGGAGACCAGCAGGAAAAAAATATGAAACAAAAACATGACACATTTGACCTAGTACTGGTTCTCTTTAATGCAAGCAATTGTGACATTTACATTCTCACAATCAGACATTGCTAAGTTTCCCTTCAACTGTCAGGTCAATCAGTCCATTGGAACATCACCTTACTTTTGTAATTATGGTTTTCATCCTCATTTTTATGACTCTAGGATGAACTCTGGGTGTCCAGAAGTAAAGGTTGCCATGCAGAAACTACAGGATGTTTGGAGGGATGTAGAAAACAATATTGGGATGGCCAACTTTGTCAAACATGGAAGGCTGATAGGAAGCAAATGGCAAGTCCTTTTCTTTAAAGTAGGGGATAAGGTTTGGTTATCTTCCAAAAATATTATGCTCCAGGTGTCATTAATGAAGTTGGGTTCTAAATTTGTTTGATTATATGAGATTCTGGAGGTAGTCAGTCTGGTTGCCTTTAGATTCAAACTCCCTTAAGGCCGCTTTACACGCTGCGACATTGCTAGCATTTGCTGCCAATGTTGAGCACGATAGCACCCGCCCTTCGTACGGCCGATATGTGGTGATCGCTGCCGTAGTGAACATTATCGCTATGGCAGCGTCACACGCACATACCTGCTCTGCGACAACGCTGTGACTGGCGAACCGCCTCCTTTCTAAGGGGGCGGTTCGTTCAGCGTCATAGCGACGTCACAGCAGCGTCACTGAACCGCCGTCCAATAGAAAAGGATTGCCAGCGGCCGCAGGTAAGGTGAGTGTTAAAGGGGGCTGTCTGATAATAAAACCCAAAGGAATATCAGACAGTCAGGGTCCACCGTGCAAAGACTCTGCTGCAGACTATGGCAGAGGATAAGGGGTATATAAGTGTCCCACTGTAAATACTAATAGCACAAGTGCAGAGTGCAATACCTCTGTTAAACTCACAGAGGAATATAATTAGAAAATAAAGCAATTCCTCCCTTACTTGGAGGGTGTGTGATATGGTCTCTGTTAATGGTCACAGAGACAAAAGCAGTGAGTGTGAAATGGCACCTACCTAGGTCCGTTCCTCTAGTGGTGCCAGGAGATGGACAGCAGCGTAAGCCGCACAAAGCTCCTACCTGCGTTCGCTCCACTAGTGTGCGAGGACACGAACCACTAGATATGGCACCTGCCTAGGTCTGCTCCACTAGTGGTGCAAAAGAAACGGACAGCAGCGCAAGCCGCACAAAGCTCCTACCTATGTTCGCTCCCCTAGTGTGCGAGGATACGAACAACTGCCAGACGCAGTATAAGGAACGTTACCCCAGCGGCAACGTCCACCTACGAGTAGAATCACAAGGCCCAGCCGGACCATGTGCCTCAGGCACCTGCCTATGTCCACTCCACTAAGAGGTAAGGATACGGACCGCAGCCGAAGCTGTAAGGTATAAGAACGCTACCCTGCCGGTAGCGCTCACCTAGCATAGACAGAGAGATGCCTAGAGGGACGTGCACAGAGCGTCTACTGTCATGCATGAACCAAGAGGACTGAGCGCCGGGCGGTGTGCGTCAGGGTCTTATATAGACTCTGTGCATCATCCAAGATGGAGGACACCAGAGCCAATCTGCTGCCAGAATGACAGCAATGACGTCACGCTGGCCTATCACCGAGCAAAGCGTCAGAAGCACATGACCAGCGACCAATCGGCATAGAAGGTGTCAGAGACATGTGACCACGTGTCACAAGCACATGACCAGCGGCCAATCAGCTTAGAAGGTGTCAGAGACATGTGACCTTGTGTCAGCGATGATGTCACCCGCACATGTGCAATGGCTCCAAGATAGGACTTAGTCTCCAGCGCTTGCACATGTGCAGTAGCAAGAAATCCGAACATAGTCTCCAGTGCTCGCACATGTGCAGTAGCAAGAAATCCAAACATAGTCTCCAGTGTCACAGCAACCGTAACAGTGAGGTTCCTCGTTCCTGCTGTGTCACACATAGCGATGTGTGCTGCTGCAGGAACGACGAACAACATCGTACATGCAGCAGCAACGATAATTGAGAATAGGGGGGCATGTCACCGATTAGCGATTTTGAACATTTTTGCGATGATTCAAAATCGCTCATAGGTGTCACACGCCATGATATCGCTAACGCGGCCGGATGTGCGTCAAATTCCGTGACCCCAATGACATCGTTTTAGCGATGTCGTAGCGTGTAAAGCGGCCTTTAGTCTTTTCAGATCCATAACATTTTCCACACATCCCTGTTAAAGAAATTTGTCCATTCAGTATTGATGCCCTATTCTCCACCTCCTCTTGTTTCCTTTGATGGGGCTTTAGATTATGAGTTTTAGAGGATCATGAATTTTTGGAGGTCCAGAATTTCCTCCAACTTCTGGTTTGTTGGAAGGGATACAGACCTGAGAAGAGATCCTGGGTTCTGGCTGGTTCGGTAAAGGCCAATCGTTTGATCAGGGCCTTCCTTTTGTGACTGTGACCTACGGTATGCTTTAGGTTACTGGAGCTCACAGCCACTGTGTCTTGCTGCAGCTGTCAACTCGGTAACTTTAAGGGAGCCTTTAACGTTCATGAGTTCCCAATTTCTTGGATATCTGAGAAGATATGTAAGTACCACATAAAATGATGCACGCAGGAATTAAAAAATGGAGGTTAGTAATTATGTCCAAAAGTGACTGAGTCCTTAAAGAGAACCTACAAATATCCAAAAAACTGACCCACACATCCAACAAACGTGAACAGGTGCTAGCTGAAAAAACATAGTAACTATAAACTGCATACAGCTGTACACTGAAAAGCCAAAAATGTACAAGGGAAAATATGGCACTGCATTACTGCAAAAGAGAGATATTAGTTTATGTATAGGCCAATGCATGTAAGCACGGAAACCCACGGCCAGGTATATCTCTGTAATCCGGGAACCTAACTTAAATGCCAATATCTAGGTTAAAAACATCCGTGTCTGGGCAAAATGCCACTATTTAGACTACAAACCTCCATGTATGGGCAGCTAGGCTCCTGCTATAATGGTTATGAACACAGTCAGGTCTTAGGGTGGAGTGCTCAGTCTGAAAGAGACTCACTACAAATATCCAAAAAACTGACCCGCACATCCAACAAATGTGAACAGCTGCCAGCCGAAAAAACATAGTAGCTATAAAATGCATACAGCTGCAGACTGAAAAGCCAAAAATGTACAAGGGAAAATATGGCACTGCATTACTGCAAAAGAGAGATATTTAGTTTATGTATTGGCCAATGAATGTAAGCACGGAAACCAACGGCAAGGTATATCTCTGTAATCCGGGAACCTAACTTAAATGTCACTATCTAGGTTAAAAACATCCATGTCTGGGCAAAATGCCACTATTTGGACTATAAACCTCCATGTATGGGCAGCTAGGCTCCTGCAATAATGGTTATGAACACAGCCAGGTCTTAGGGCGGAGTGCTCAGTCAGAGATATACCTTGCCATTGGTTTCCGGGCTTACCTGCATTGGCCAATACATAAACTAAATATTAAATATCTCTCTTTTGCAGTAATGCAGTGCCATATTTTCCCTTGTACATTTTTGGCTTTTCAGTGTGCAGTTGTATGCATTTTATACTTAAAGAGATCTTGTCAGAACAATTTTGAAATATGAAGTAAAGTCATTGGAAGAGATTTAGGCACACAACTGTGGGACTTTGCACTGGGTCTTCTCCTCTTGCCACAGTCCTTCCTCCGGCCTTTACTATTTGAATGACGAGTTATTGAGTTTCAGTGGCCTGCCTCCTGTTTAAAACCTGGCAAAGGTGCCTTCATTGCCACTGGTGGTGTGTGCAGATTGATTTCTCAGTTGGGCTACAATGAAATGGTGCTGTGGGTATTGCATGGGCAGATTGATACCTCTGCTCAAAGACAATTTATATATTTATTTTTGGACAGTGCAAATGCACTGTCCAAGTAACCATTTTAGGAAGTCAATGGTTACGTACCACTCACCACACTGATAGTGCTGGCAGAAGATTTCAAACAAGAGGCAGTTCAATGAAAAAAGAAGTGACCTGTCATTCAAACACTACAGTCTGGCTCAATGACCTAGGTAGGAGAAGACTCAGTACAATCCTGCCCCAAAATATAATTAAAAGAAAATGTCAAACACTAATTAAAGAAAAACAAAAGAGACAATTTCTTCTCCCCCAAGGTATCAAAATAATCTGTATAACATTGTGGCCATGTCTTTACAATATCTTGAAAAAGTATTTGTACCCAGTGAACATTTCCACATATTTTTATGTTACAGCTGCAAACTTAAATAGTTTTAAGGGGCTTTGTGTGATATACCAACACTAAGTAGAAAGTATCTGTGACGTGTAAAGGAAATGATACATAAATCTGAAAATTGGGATGAGCATAAATATTCAGCCTCTTCCAATACTTTGTAGGACCACTTTTTCTGCAATTACTGCTGCAAGTCTTTAGGGGTATGTCTTTACTAGCTTTGCACATCTAAGGGCTGACATTTGTGCCCATTCTTCCTTGAAAATAAACTTCTATCTTAGTGAAATTGCCTGGAGATCAACAGTGAACAGCAATTTTTAATTCTTTCTGTAGCTTTGCAATGGGGTTGTTACGGTTGCTGTGGCACTGCAGACTATGTTCGGATTTCTTGCTACGCTACTGCACATGTGCAAGCGCTGGAGACTAAGTCCTATCTTGGAGCCATTGCACATGTGCGGGTGACATCATCACTGACACAAGGTCATATGTCTCTGACACCTTCTAAGCTGATTGGCCGCTGGACATGTGCTTGTGACACGTGGTCACATGTCTCTGATACCTTCTATGCTGATTGGTCGCTGGTCATGTGCTTGTGACGCTTTGCTCGGTGATAGGCTAGCGTGACATCATTGCTGTCGTTCTGGCAGCGGATTGGTTCTGGTGTCCTCAATCTTGGATGAGGCACAGAGTCTATATAAGACCCTGACGCACGCCGCCCGGCGCTCAGTCCTCTTGGTTCATGCATGAGAGTAGACGCTCTTTGCACGTCCCTCTAGGCATCTCTCTGTCTATGCTAGGTGAGCGCTACCGGCAGGATAGCGTTCTTGTACCTTACAGCTTCAGCTGCGGTCCGTATCCTTACATCTTAGTGGAGCGGACATAGGCAGGTGCCTGAGGCACATGGTCCGGCTGGGCCTTGTGATTCTACTCGTAGGTGGATGTTGCCGCTATGGTAACGTTCCTTATACTGCGTTTGGCAGTTGTTCATATCCTCGCACACTAGGGGAGCGAACATAGGTAGGAGCTTTGTGCGGCTTGCGCTGCTGTCCGTCTCTTTTGCACCACTAGTGGAGCAGACCTAGGCAGGTGCCATATCTAGTGGTTCGTGTCCTCGCACACTAGTGGAGCGAACGCAGGTAGGAGCTTTGTGCGGCTTACGCTGCTGTTCGTCTCCTGGCACCACTAGAGGAACGGACCTGGGTAGGTGCCATTTCACACTCACTGCTTTTGTCTCTGTGATCATTAACAGAGACCATACCACACACCCTCCGAGTAAGGGAGGAATTGCTTTATTTCCTAACTATATGCCTCTGTGAGTTTAACAGAGGTATTGCACTCTACACTTGTGCTACTACTATTTACAGCGGCACACTTATATACTCTTCCTCACTCATTAACCTATCCCTTTTACGTTAATGCTAAATACGGTAGTCGCTGTGACTTTAACAGTACACGCCGTGATTGGCTCTAGTGTCACTGAGACGTATCAGTGTCAGTACTGCTTCCGTAGTACAAGATACCTCTTATCCTCTGCCATAGTCTGCAGCAGAGACTTTGCACAGTGGACCCTGACTGTCTGATATCCCTTTGGTTTTTATAATCAGACAGCCCCCGTAACAGGGGTTTAGGTCTGGACTTTGACTGGATCATTCAAACACATGAATATGCTATGATATAAACTATTGCACTGTAGCTCTAGCAGTATGTGTTGGGTCGTTGTCCTGTTGGAAAGTGAACCTATGACTAGAGATGAGCGAACCGGTCCCAGTTCGGCTCGAGGTCGGTTCGCCGAACGGAGGTCCCGTTCGAGTTCGGCTCGTCGAACGTTCGACGAACCGAACTCGAGCCAATAGGCTATAATGGGAGGCAATCACAAACACATAAAAATGCATTATAAATGTACACAAACAGTTAATAAACATTGCCATAACACTTACCGGTCCTCGCGATCCCTTCTGCACTCTGTCTCCTGCCGCTATTCCATCCGATGATCGCTGAATCCTCCCGGTGACGGCACTGCCAGCAGAGATACAGGACCTATCGTGACATCAAAATAGCCATGTGACCAGTGACGTGGCTATTATCTCATTGGCTACAGACTAGTCACATGACTATGACGCGTCACGTAGGACCTGCGAGTGCATCTCTCCGGTACACGGTGCACATATGTGTATCGCCGTGTACCGGCGACATGCTCTAGCACACGGTCGACTCCCCGTTCCGTTAGGGACCGGCTGACACAGCCGGTCATTAACGGAGATCACCGTTGCCATAGCAACGCAGTTAACGGTGACGTCACCGCTAACCGCGGCTCCGAGAGCACCGTTGCTATGGTAACGCGTCTGTCAGCGTTACCGCTGTTACCGCTGACAGCCAGCACTGATCACTCACGGAGTGAAGGCTGCACGCTGCTTCCCGATTGTAGTGAGGATTGTACTGAGGATGAGGTTCCCCAGCCCCAAGTGATCAGCTGGTGCACATCATCCTCACTATAATCGTCACTACTACTACACTAGTGAGGATTGTAGTGAGGATTGTACTGAGGATGAGGTTCCCCAGCCCCAAGTGATGAGCTGGTGCACATCATCCTCACTACAATCGTCACTACTACTACACTAGAAAGAAAGAAGACAGAAGAGCAGGATCGTGGAGGGCTGACAGGGGGTAATAAAGATGCAGTCTCTAATGTGTCTGTGTATTTATTTCTATTAAAGTATTTTTTCTCTGTGTGGTGTTTTTTTTTAACCCTTTATTGGAGATTCTTAATGGCCGGGTCAAACGTGCCTGACATTAAGAATCTCTGGCTTAATACTGGCTAGTAAAACAAAGCCAGTATTAACTCATGATTACCCAACAAGCCACCCGGCTCCAGGGCTGTTGGAAGAGTTGGATACAGCGACAGATGATGGTGCTTCTATGAGAGCGCCATTTTCTGGGACGGCTGCGGACTGAAATCCGCAGCAGAGGCGCCCAGAAACCTCGGGCTAACCTGTGCTGCGGATTCCAATCCCCAGCTGCCTAGTTGTACCCGGCTGGACACAAAAATGGGGCGAAGCCCACGTCATTTGTTTTTTAATTATTTCATGAAATAAGTGAAATAATTAAAAAAAAACGGGCTTCCCTATATTTTTGGTTCCCAGCCGGGTACAAATAGGCAATTGGGGGTTGGAGGCAGCCCGTGGCTGCCTGCTGTACCTGGCTAGCATAGAAAAATATGGCGAAGCCCACGTCATTTTTTTGGTGGGCAAAAAAATTCTGCATACAGTCCTGGATGGAGTATGCTGAGCCTTGTAGTTCTGCAGCTGCTGTCTGCTCTTGTCCATACAGACAGACAGCAGCTGCAGAACTACAAGGCTCAGCATACTCCATCCAGGACTGTATGCAGAAGTTTTTTGCCCCCTGAAAAAATTATGTGGGCTTCGCCATATTTTTGTATGCTAGCCAGGTACAGCAGGTAGGTACGGCTGTCCCCAACCCCCAGTTGCCTATTTGTACCCGGCTGGGAACCAAAAATAAAGGGAAGCCCTTTTTTTATTATTTCATGAATTTCATGAAATAATTAGAAAACAAATGACGTAGGCTTCGCCCCATTTTTGTGTCCAGCCAGGTACAACTAGGCAGCTGGGGATTGGAATCCGCAGCACAGGTTGGCCTGAGCTTTCTGGGCCGCACTGCTGAGAATTGCAGTCTGCAGCCGCCTCAGAAAATGGCATTTTCATAGAAGCGCCATCTTCTGGCGCTGTATCCAACTCTTCCAGCACCTGCCTGCTATACCTGGCTAGCATACAAAAATATGGCGAAGCTCACGTCCTTTTTTAGTAGTTTTTTGGCAAAAAAAATAAAAAATGCTTCCCTGGATTTTCCATTGCCAGTGAAGGTAACACCAAGCAGTGGGGGTTAGCAGCCAGTAGCTGCTTGGATTACCCTTAGCTAGCAATACAAAAAATCCAGTGGGAGCCCATATATATTTTTTTTAATTATTTATTTAAATAACTAAAAACAAAATGGGCTTCCCTGTATTTTGATTGCTGGACATCACAGTGCTGTAAAAATAAATCTTTAAAAAAATGACGTAGCGCTCCGCGGTATTTTTGATTCTCAGCGCAGATAAAGCAGACAGCTATGGGTTGCCACCCCCATCTGCCTGCCGTTACCTTGGTTGGCAATCAAAATACAGGGAAGCCCATTAATTTTTTCTATTTAAAAAATAGTTAAAAAAAAAAATGACGTTGGGTCCCCCCATTTTTGATAGCCAGCTAGGGTAAACCAGATGGCTGTAGCCTGAAAACCACAGCTGGCAGCTTTACCGTGGTTGGGGATCCAATGTGGAGGTCCCCTCAGGCTCTTTTTTATAATTATTTTATAAATATTAATAATTACACAATAAAAGTAGGGTCCCCCCAAATTGGATCACCAGCCAAGGTAAAGCGGACAGCTGTGGTCTGGTATTCTCAGGGTGGGAAGCTCCATAGTTATTGGGCCTTCACAGCCTAAAAATAGCAGGCCGCAGGCACCCCAGACGTGGCGCATCCACTAGATGCGCCAATCCTGGCGCTTCACCCCAGCTCATCCCGTGCCCTGGTGCAGTGGCAAACAGGGTAATAAATCGGGTTGATACTAGCTGTAAAGTAACCTGAGATCAAGCCCAGCAGTTTGTGATGTCATGGCGTCTATTAGATACCCAACATCATAAACTGTCAGTACTAACAAAAAAAAAAAATCGACAAAAGAAATTTATTTGAAAAAACAGTCCCCAAAACATTTCCTCTTTCACCAATTTATTGTAAGAAAAAAAATAAAGGGGTCCCACGACGACTCTGGACCATCTAGAATATGGGGGGGAGACACTCAGGGAACGTATCCCCCATTTTCTAGGAGTGCGGACCCTTCATGTGAGGAGTGTGGGTGCAATGAATCTGCACTCACTCTTCTCGGGTCCACAGCAGCAGAGTCCATGTCGTAATGGTTGCTACCAAAGCTGCAATGCCCTGCTCATGAGGTAAGGGCATGCCTAATCAGGAGAACTACTGTAGAGGAAGCTCTGCTCACTGGTATATAGGTGCTCAGAGGTAATAATAGATAAAATTAGTGAGTAACCTCGGCACTCTAAATCTCCCAGACTAAGTCAGTAAGTCACAACGGATAGTAATGCAAAATCACTCTTTATTGGTCCGTATTAAGAAAAAAAATTTTTTCATAAGCATATATGTTTTTGTCCAAAACAAGTTACAAATGACGTTTCGGCCTGAGCCTTCGTCAGATTGGACTTATCTGCATGTAATCATGAAAAATGACAATAATCAGTATCACATAAGAGTGAGAGAACAATAACATAAACTCGAACAATGTAGAGGTACAATTGGGATGCAGCAAAAAAATTGCAACACAGCAAGAAATGAAACACATGATACAAATGTCATAATACAGTACAAGGACAATATAGTAATGACAAATATGGGGTCAGAGTAGGCTTAGACAGCTCTGGTACGAAAGAGATGTCAATCATAAAGTAACATGTGCAGTAGGTGTAGAGCTACACTATGCATGGCAGAGCTAATGGGTAGACCGACCATAGAAAAAGAACGGAGAAAAAGTGGAGAAAAAGTAGAGAATAAGTGGAGAAAAAGTGGAGAAAAAGTGGAGAAAAAGTGGAGAAAAAGAGGAGAAAAAGTGGAGAAAAAGTGGAGAAAAAATGGAGAAAAAATGGAGAAAAAGTGGAGAAAAAGTGGAGAAAAAGTGGAGGAAAAAGTGGAGAAAAAAATGGAGAATAAGTGGAGAAAAAGTGGAGAAAAAGTGGAGAAAAAGTGGAGAAAAAGTGGAGAAAAAGTGGAGAATAAGTGGAGAAAAAATGGAGAAAAAGTGGAGAAAAAGTGGAGCACCCTTTGGTGCCTTTCATGTGGCACTAAGGGGTGCTTAGCTTTGTATTTAGCCAAAAAAATGAAAAAAAAAATGACGTAGGGTTCCCCCTAGTTTTGTAGCCAGCTAGGGTAAAGCAGACGGCTGCAGCCTGCAGACCACAGCTGGCAACCTCACCTTGGCTGGTAATCCAAAACTGAGGGCACCCCACGCTGTTATTTTAAATTAAATAAATAATTAAAAAAAAAAACACGTAGGGGTCCCCCAAAATTGGATCACCAGCCAAGGTAAAGCAGACAGCTGGGGCCTGATATTCTCAGACTAGGGAGGTCCATGGTTATTGGACTCTCCCCAGCCTAAAAATAGCAGGCCGCAGCCGCCCCAGAAGTGGCGCATCCATTAGATGCGCCAATCCTGGTGCTTCGCCCCAGCTCATCCCGCGCCCTGGTGCGGTGGCAAACGGGGTAATATATGGGGTTAATACCAGATGTGTAATGTCACCTGGCATCAAGCCCTGGGGTTGGTGAGGTCAGGCGTCTATCAGATACCCGACATCACCAACCCAGTCAGTAATAAAAGAAAATAGACGACAAACACATTTTTATTTGAAAAAACACTCCCCAAAACATTCCCTCTTTAACCAATTTATTAGAAAGAAAAACAAATCCAGGTCTGGTGTAATCCAAGGGGTTGCCATGACGATCCACACTGTCCCAGTCAATGAAGAGCAGAATGTTCCCCATTGGCTGGGAGAGCAATGCAGTGACCTGAGCTAACATCAATGGGTCAGCCCAGGTCACTGCAGGGTATGACAAGTGCTGCTGTCAGCGAGGTACATTACCTGCGCTGATCTCCAGCACACTGACAGCCCCTGTCACTGAGTTCAATGACCGCCGCCTTCACACCAAGTATCGCGAGAGGCCCGTGACGTCACCGCTAGTCAGTCTCGGGTCGGAAGCGAGAGAAGGTGACGTGACAAGCGGCGGCCATGGAGGACAGTGACAGCGCTGAGGTCGGGATGGCGGGACTTCATCACCGCAGGTAAGCCGAGCGGGGTGTGTGTGTGTGTGTGTGTGTGTACATGCCGCGGGCAGGAGGGGGCGGAGCGAGCTGAGCGGGGAAGTGTGGGCTTCCTGCACGTAACTAGGATAAACATCGGGTTACTAACCAAAGCGCTTTGCTTGGATACCCGATGTTTATCTTGGTTACCAGCTTCTGGCAGGCTGCCAGCGATGGCTCCTGCACACTGTAGCTGTAAAAAGCCCTGCTTTTTGCTGCTAGAACCGTTCTCGAACGTATCTAGAACTATCGAGCTTTTGCAAAAAGCTCGAGTTCTAGTTCGATCTCGAACAGCCCTCAAAATCACTCGAGCTTAGAACTGGAGAACCTCGAACCGCGAACTGCGCTCAACTCTACCTATGACCCAGTGTCAAGTCTTTTGCAGTCTCTATAAGGTTTTCCTCCCACTTTGCTCTATATTTAGCTCTATCCATCCTCTGATCAACTTTGACCAGTTTTCCTGTCCCTGCTGAAGAAAAGCATCCCCACAGCATGACGCCCATGTTTGACAGTAGAGATGGTGTACTTAGGGTGATGGGCAGTGTTAGATTTCCATCCCATAGATCGTTTTTATATTTAACCCCAAAATTCAACTTTGGTCTCATCTAACCAGAGCACTTTATTCCACATGCTAGAAATGTGCCCCTATTTAACATGTGAAGAAGGTGGTGTGGTCAGATGAGACTAAAGTCGAACTTTTTGGGCTAAATGCAAAATGTTATGTGTGACGGAAAACCTGTTGGAGGCTGCAAAATACCTGAGACTGAGGTGTACGCTCTCCTTAGAGCAGAACATAGTCAGAGCTACAATGGAATGGTTTAGATAAAAACATATTCATGTGTTTGAATGGCCCAGTCAAAGTCCAGATCTAAATAGCATTAAGAATATGAGGCAACACTTGACCTTTTCTGTTCACAGACGCTCTCCATCCAATTTTGCTTAGCTAGCTTTATCCAAAGTAGAATGGGCAAAATTTCAGCCTGTACTCGTAAATGTACAAAGCTGGTAGAGACATTCCCCAAAAAACTTGCAGTTGTAATTGCAAAGAAAAGTGGTCCTACAATATATTGACAAATGCACATCACAATATTCAAATTTATATTTTTAAAAGATTAAGAAAACAGGGTATCATTCCCTTTACACTTCAGAAATATTTGCTACTTAGTGTTGGTATAACACATAAAATCCCAATAAAATACTTTTAAATATGTGGTTGTAACGTGGAAAAAATGTGTAAAAGTTCACAGGGGTATGAATACTTTTTCAAGGCATTATTCTTTACATAGCAAAATCGTACTGACAGGTTCTGTTTGAAGGGTTAACGTTGATTGGCAGCCATGTAAAATGTATGATAATGAAAACATAACTTTCTTCAGAGTTCCTTCCTAGTTTCATTTATTTTTAAGTGATACATTGTTCAGAGTCAATGGGTAAAACAAGTTTAGACAGTCTACGAGTGAAAAAAAAAAAAAAGGATGAGAAAAACATGGAAACAGCTAAAATGTACCTAAGATGACTTCTGGGAAAACAATCAGTCTGTTTGTCTCTGATGGTAAAACTTACACGGATGTGTCAACTTATCCTTTGACTATGCTTTATGTAGGTTTTTTAGGCAAGATGTACAGTTACTGGGAGATTCCGAATGGGAATCTGAATCACAAGCTTATCGTGAAGACTGTAAAGTTTAACTATGGGAAAACAAGTACTTAATTTACTCAAAAAATCAACACAAACAATTACCGGTAGTCTATAATGTGATTCATTAGGAAGTATGGAGAAAAACTTGGAATTTTCATTGGCTTGGCAGTTTAAAAACACAAGACAACATTCATTTCATAAATTGGAGTTAATTAATATTAAGAGTGTCAAGTCATTTACATGCTACAGAGTCAGAATGATCCTATACTCAGAATACATACTCTGTTAACATGCCCAGTTTTTCTTCTTACTTTCCTGTACTCAGCATAATGGTCCATCTTGTCACTGGTGTAATGTCACGAGTGTGGCATGGTTGATGTGATCTCACAATGCATTGTGGATAACAAATAATAATAAAAATTTTATTCATTTAGATAGCGCTATTAATTCCACAGCGCTTTACATACATTGGCAACACCGTCCCCATTGGGGCTCACAATCTAGAGTCCCTATGAGAATGTCTTTCGAGTGTGGGAGGAAACCGGAGTACCCGGAGGAAACCCACGCAAACACGGGGAGAACATACAAACTCCTTGCAGATGTTGTCATTGGTGGAATTTGAACCCAGGACCCCAGCGCTGCAAGACTGCAGTGCTAACCACTGAGCCACCGTGCCACCCTCTCAGCAGCTTTAGTGCCCGCTTGCCATTTACCCTGAGTTTGAGCATATTTAATTCCATCTGGCACTGAAGGGGGTAAGGTCCATTTCTATCCTGCAGTGCTCTAACAGGTAGTTGTAACCTCAGCTGCAGCCACTACCTTCTGCTATAAATATGCACTGATCACTCCACTCCATGTCGGCTATAGCTCATTCCTATTATTGTCCACTTGGAAGAACCATTTTGTGGCAAAGCTGAGGTGTCGTTTCAGTTGCAGCTGAGAAGTTCATTCCAGAGTATTGTTTTGTGTGTCTTCTTCCTCCATTTGTCTTTTGTACCTCGTGTTATCTTAATGTAGTGGCAAGACTAGCATCTCACTAGCCAGGGGGACTTTAGGGTCAGCAAGGGCCTCAGCACACGATTGGCGAAGGTGGGGGGGGAGGATTTCCTCATAGGAACGTTAGGGAGTGCAGAGATCAGCCTCAGGTGAGTGTCAGAAGGTGACCCCGCTCTCCTGTCCCTAGAGCCAGGGCCCACCATTGTATTAAGTTTCCGGTGTACCCCGTGTGTTGCAGTTCTCGCCGGACGTTCCCTTAAATATGACAGAACCCCGATAGACACTGCTTGACAGATAATGCTCTCAGCATAATCCAATCAGGTGCATGTGGAAATGTGTTGGTGGATCACATACAGTATTACCTCCATCAAGCCTCAAGAGCCCATTTTTTCCTCTCAATCTCGTTATACTTTTAACAAAGTTGCACTATGAAGTACTCATTCTCTCTTTTTATTACATTCAAGCTATTATCTTATTTAAGAATATATTGATTTTTTTTTACCACTCTGTTTAAAAGCTTGTTTCCATAATGCAAGCAGAGTGTTGCTAATGAATATAAAAAATCAAAACTTACTATTCAAAATGCTGTGAGCCATATTAAAAATGTACACCAACAAGTTTTAATTTAGTCTAAGATATTTTAAGTAGTGATAAAATGTAGAATATTCTCCTTTACACTCTTTCATCTTCCTCTTCTTTTAGGTGCAACAAATAGGTGAGATGTCAAAGTTGATCCTAATTAAGCAGTGATTTGAACCAACGCCATTGGTTTGAATGACTCCGTGTGATTCTCAAGATCAAGCTCATACAATGTCAAAACTAGTCTTGAGTTAGATCTAATGCAAAATATATTAGCCACTAGAAATGTTACAGTATTTGTCCATGTTATGTGCCATTTATATATCATTCCTGAACAATTTCACTGTTGAGATTTTCTAATTTCAGAAATTATTATGGCATCTATAAGCCGTAGGGGTTATATTATAGAGAGTAAATCAAGTTTCATAGAAATGAATGCTAAAAATCCCCACTGACATGAGTGCTTGTATTCTCTATGTTCATGTCACCTTCAGTGACCTTCCTCAGCTGAAATACTGGTAGAAATATGAAAAATGGTAAATTGTTCAAAATAAATTAATTTATATCTACATTTTTAAAATTTTATCTTGATATAAGTTATCCTTAAAGGTGCAATCTGGCTCTAAAAGGCATTCTGATAATTCAATTTCATTAACCCTTGAGCTCTATTTGACCTAAATCTCTACCATGAGCACAGGTCCCTTTGTGCTCTAAGATAGATCATACTGAATGTGTGATACAGCATATATAGTTTCATAGTTACTTTGGTTGAAAAAAGACCTAGGTCTATCTTGTTCAACCTTCCTCCATCAATTCTACATTTTGTTATTTATAACCAACAATGTTGTGTGTACTGAGGAAATCATCCAGCCCTTTTTTAAAAGCTATATAGTATATATAGTATTTGCCATTACTACCTCTTGTGGTAGGGCATTCCACAGTCTGACTGCTCTAACTGTAAAGAACTCTTTCCTATTTAGCTGCTGGAATCACTTTTCTTCCACTCGCATTGTATGCCCTCTGGTCCTTAGTATTGTCTTTGGAAGAAATAAGTCATGCGCCAGTCCTTTATATTGACCACACATATATTTATACAAATAAATGAGATCTCCTCTGAGACGTCTTTTTTCTAAGCTAAACATATCTAACATTTTCAACCTGACATCATATGGAAGGCCTTCCATTTCTTGTAGTAGTAAAGTTAGCCGCCTTTGAACTGACTCTAACTTCTGAATGTCCTTTTTAAAATGTGGAGCCCAAACCTGGATCCCATATTCCAGATGTGGCCTTACAAGTGATTTATAGAGGGGTAACAATACGTTGGGATCACGGGATCTATTCTCTCTTTTTATACACCCTAAAATCTTGTTTGCTTTAGCAGCTGCTGCTTGACATTGCGTACTGTTGCTCAGCTTATTTGTAATGAGAATACCCAAGTCCTTCTCCTGTTCTGTAGTCCCGAGTTTACTTCCATTTAATGTATACGCAGTTATAGCATAACTCCGTCCTAGGTGCATTACTTTACATTTATCAACATTAAATCTCATTTGCCAAGTATCTGCCCATTCTGACATCTTATCCAGGTCTTTTTGTAATATTGTAACATCAAGGTCAGTTTTTAATATCCTAGATAGTTTGGTGTCATCAGCAAAGACTGACACTTTACTATCAATCCCATCCACAAGGTCATTAATAAAGAGATTAAAAAGAATTGGTCCTAGCACAGATCCCTGCGGCTCTCCACTGCTGACTATAGCCCCTTTTAGAGAATGTACCATTTATGACTACTCATAGTTTCCTATCTTTTGGCCAATTCCTTACCCAGTTGCATATAGTTTCCCCTAGTCCTTGCTTCTGGAGCTTTAGTATAAGGCTATTATGTGGTACAGTATCAACTGCCTTTGCAAAGTCCAAATAAATCACATCAGCTGCATTACCAATATCCAGGTTTGCACTTACCCCCTCATAGAACCTCAACAGGTTGGTTAGACACGACTTATTTTTCATGAATCCATGCTGTTTGTCAGTTATTATATTATTTTCTGCAATATATTGCATGTCATCCCTTAAAATGCCCTCAAAAACTTTGCATACTACTGATGTCAGGCTTACTGGACGGTAGTTGCCTGGATCTACCCTCTTACCTTTGTTAAATATCGGTACCACATCAGCAATCCTCCAATCCTGAGGCACCAACCCTGTTACAAGCGAGTCTAAAAAGATAAGATACAGTGGTCTGTTGATTACGGAGCTCAATTCCCTCAATATTTGTGGATGAATGCCATCTGGCCCTCCCTGGGGATTTGTCAATGTTTAATTTACTCAGACGTAGGCGTACTTCTTCTTGTGTTAAATTAATTATATCGGGTGGCGAACTTTTGATTTTTTTACTTGTTGAATGATCTCTGGTACAGTCAGTTCCTTGGTGAACACAGATGAGAAATGCCTATTTAATATCTCAGTCTTTTGTTTGTCCTCTATAACTAACTTGTTATTATATTTTAAGGGGCCAATACTATCCTTTGTTTTCATTTTGGCATTAATGTATTTATAAAAGATTTTGGGATTTATTTTAATGTCATTGGCGATTTTTGTTTCAGTAGCTAGTTTTGCTTGTTTGATTTCTTTCTTTGCATTGCCTATTGATATCTTTTTACTGCTGAATTGCTATTTCTGCATTCTCAGCCTTTAAGATTTTAAAAGCCCGTTGTTTTTGTTTTATTATACTTTGTACAGTCTTATTTATCCAAAGTGGTTTCTTTTTATTCCTGGACATTTTATTACCAGAAGGTATAAGTGTTTTTACAGGACTCTAGTAATATATCCTTAAACTTACCCCATTTATGCTCGGTATCCCCATTTACGATGACTTTGTCCCAATCTACACATTTAAGCTCTTCCCTTAATTTGTTGAAATCAGCTTTCCTAAAATTCCAGGTTTTAGCATTTCCCCTTTGAAATGTTCTATTGAATATTACTTTGAAGCTTACCATATTATGATCACTGGTGCCCAAGTGCTCCACCTGTGGATCTGAAATTGTATCCGATCTATTTGACAGGACCAGATCTAGCAAATTATCTCCCCTGGTTGGTTCATCTACCATCTGAGAGAGGAAATTGTCTTGAATAGTAGATAAGAACTTACAGCTTTTAGCACAACCAGAAGATTCTATGTCCCACTGTATGTCTGGATAGTTGAAATCCCCCATAATAAGAACCCAATTATTATTATAAGCTACCTTTTCAATTTGTTCCAGCATTTCACCCTCTATTTGTTCAGGTATGTTAGGAGGCAAAAGGCCCCATCACACACAGAGATAAATCTTTGGCAGATCTGTGGTTGCAGTGAAATCATGGACATATTGTTCCATTTGTACACAGCCCCAAATCTGGCACTGATTATCCACAATTTCACTGCAACCACAGATCTGCCGCAGATTTATCTCTGTGTGTGACACGGCCTTTATAGCAAACTCCAATTAGAATTTTCCCATTATTCCCCTCCCCATGTACCTTTACCCATACTGACTCTACATTTTTGCAGTTCCTCCCAATGTCATCATTTAACACAGGATTTAGGTTCGATTTGATAACTATGCATACCCCACCACCTTTTTTGTCTTTCCTGTCCTTCCTAAATGTAGTATAACCCTTTATGTTTGTCACCCAGTCATGGCTTTCATTCAGCTAGTTTTCTGTAATGCCCACCCCATCATAATCCATGGTTGACATAGTTGACATAAGAGTCTTCAATTCATTCATTTTGTTTGCAAGACTTCTTGCATTTGTCAGTAGACATTTAATACTATTAACACCTTTATTACTCCTAGCCTCCCTATGTTCCTTGCATGTCCCATCCCCCCTTAATCCTTCATTGACCCCTACCGTCTCACTGTCTCTATATGCTCTATCTATCTCCTTATTTGCTCCACTACCCTCTCTCCCCCAGATCCTAGTTTAAAAGCTCCTCCATACATCTGACCATTTTCTCCCCCAGTACAGCTGCACCCTACCCATTGAGGTGCAGCCTGTCCCTACCATAGAGCCTGTAGCAAACTGAGAAGTCGACCCAGTTCTCCATGAACCCGAACCCTTCCTTCCTGTACTAATTTCTAAGCCACGTATTTATCTCCCTAAGCTAATATGTACCTGTGCAATCAGCTGCAGAAGCCTGATTGTTAATCACAGCCAGTCTCCTGCTGTATAACGTTCCGCTCCTAGGCCCCCACTATGAAAGATACACTAAAGAGCAAAAGGGTAACAATATTTTGAACTTTCGAGTTTCAGACTACATATTCCACCATCCACTACAGCTACAGAACGTGAGACAACCATCATTTTTATAGACAATCATCTTGGCTAATTCATATATAAATTTGACATGCAAATATTTAGCATATGATTAGTTATGCAGATTCTCACTGCATTGTTACTGTTTTGCCCCTGGTGGTGTAAAAAATGTTTTGTTACTGTATACTACAAATTACAACCTGGTTTCACATTCTCTAATAGCTCAGTGTTTCATTAGGTTGATTCACAAGGCGAAAAGTGCCTGGTTCGAATCGAGGGGCAGCAATGAAGAAAATTTCTCATGAAAAGAGAAACCGCATCATCCACCTCATCGATAGTGGCCTCTCAAAAACGAAAATTGCCAAACTGATTCTTGAGTGCCAAAACAGTTGAAAAAGTATAAAATGAAATCCATTCAATCAAAAGGCAAAAGGTGTACAATTAGTGATGAGCGAGTACTAAAAAGCTCGGGTGCTCGAGGCTCGGGCCGAGCATCCCAAGATACTCGTGTACTCGGCCCGAGCACCGAGCCCAATGTTATCCTATGGGAGACCCGAGTATTTTTGTGAAATGACCACCGGCAGCATGTAGAAACCCTAAAAATGGCACAAAAGTCTCAGAAGAGTGCTCAAATGACATGGCAACAGCATGGGGAAGATCCCTTGAAGCATTTATCACTCAAAAGTCACAGCTGTGAACAATTTTGTTCGCGTTTTACGCCATTTTTACGGACTCACCAGAAAACCTTCCAAAATGACACCAAAATTAATTTTCATGGCGGAAATGTTAAGGGCACATACCCAATAGTGAGATAGAGCTAATGTATGTTACTTTTTGAGATTAATACATGAAAGATTTTACGTAACACATTGTGTGGCACTCCGATGTCCCTGAGAAGAGACGTACATAAAAACCACGGGAAGGGCAGTCTCCAGTCAAGGAGACCACCTATGCCAAACATGGTATCCATCCACAGACAGCCGTTTCGGGGTATTTGCCCCTCATCAGTGTGGAGTAGGAATCTGGCTAGTGGGACATTGCCTAGTAAAAGACTATGTGAGCAAGGATGGTTGACCTTAGGGAGATCAACATCCACCACTGCGGAGACACCATCACGTGTTTCTCAACGCAGTGATTCTAGAGCAATGCCCCCTGGGAAATATTCAAAGCAAGAAGGCCTGCGGAGACACCATCACATGTTTCTCAACGCTGGCAGGAAACTAGCCAGGTCTTTCACCGGGAAGGAACAACCACGGGAAGGGCAGTCTCCAGTCAAGGAGACCACCTATGCCAAACATGGTATCCATCCACAGACAGCCGTTTCGGGGTATTTGCCCCTCATCAGTGTGGAGTAGGAATCTGGCTAGTGGGACATTGCCTAGTTAAAGACTATGTGAGCAAGGATGGTTGACCTTAGGGAGATTAACATCCACCACTGCGGAGACACCATCACGTGTTTCTCAACGCAGTGATTCTAGAGCAATGCCCCCTGGGAAATATTCAAAGCAAGAAGGCCTGCGGAGACACCATCACATGTTTCTCAACGCTGGCAGGAAACTAGCCAGGTCTTTCACCGGGAAGGAACAACCACGGGAAGGGCAGTCTCCAGTCAAGGAGACCACCTATGCCAAACATGGTATCCATCCACAGACAGCCGTTTCGGGGTATTTGCCCCTCATCAGTGTGGAGTAGGAATCTGGCTAGTGGGACATTGCCTAGTAAAAGACTATGTGAGCAAGGATGGTTGACCTTAGAGAGATCAACATCCACCACTGCGGAGACACCATCACGTGTTTCTCAACGCAGTGATTCTAGAGCAATGCCCCCTGGGAAATATTCAAAGCAAGAAGGCCTGCGGAGACACCATCACATGTTTCTCAACGCTGGCAGGAAACTAGCCAGGTCTTTCACCGGGAAGGAACAACCACGGGAAGGGCAGTCTCCAGTCAAGGAGACAACCTATGCCAAACATGGTATCCATCCACATACAGCCGTTTCGGGGTATTTGCCCCTCATCAGTGTGGAGTAGGAATCTGGCTAGTGGGACATTGCCTAGTAAAAGACTATGTGAGCAAGGATGGTTGACCTTAGGGAGATCAACATCCACCACTGCGGAGACACCATCACGTGTTTCTCAACGCAGTGATTCTAGAGCAATGCCCCCTGGGAAATATTCAAAGCAAGAAGGTCTGCGGAGACACCATCACATGTTTCTCAACGCTGGCAGGAAACTAGCCAGGTCTTTCACCGGGAAGGAACAACCACGGGAAGGGCAGTCTCCAGTCAAGGAGACCACCTATGCCAAACATGGTATCCATCCACAGACAGCCGTTTCGGGGTATTTTCCCCTCATCAGTGTGGAGTAGGAATCTGGCTAGTGGGACATTGCCTAGTAAAAGACTATGTGAGCAAGGATGGTTGACCTTAGGGAGATCAACATCCACCACTGCGGAGACACCATCACGTGTTTCTCAACGCAGTGATTCTAGAGCAATGCCCCCTGGGAAATATTCAAAGCAAGAAGGCCTGCGGAGACACCATCACATGTTTCTCAACGCTGGCAGGAAACTAGCCAGGTCTTTCACCGGGAAGGAACAACCACGGGAAGGGCAGTCTCCAGTCAAGGAGACCACCTATGCCAAACATGGTATCCATCCACAGACAGCCGTTTCGGGGTATTTGCCCCTCATCAGTGTGGAGTAGGAATCTGGCTAGTGGGACATTGCCTAGTAAAAGACTATGTGATCAAGGATGGTTGACCTTAGGGAGATCAACATCCACCACTGCGGAGACACCATCACGTGTTTCTCAACGCAGTGATTCTAGAGCAATGCCCCCTGGGAAATATTCAAAGCAAGAAGGCCTGCGGAGACACCATCACATGTTTCTCAACGCTGGCAGGAAACTAGCCAGGTCTTTCACCGGGAAGGAACAACCACGGGAAGGGCAGTCTCCAGTCAAGGAGACCACCTATGCCAAACATGGTATCCATCCACAGACAGCCGTTTCGGGGTATTTGCCCCTCATCAGTGTGGAGTAGGAATCTGGCTAGTGGGACATTGCCTAGTAAAAGACTATGTGAGCAAGGATGGTTGACCTTAGGGAGCTCAACATCCACCACTGCGGAGACACCATCACGTGTTTCTCAACGCAGTGATTCTAGAGCAATGCCCCCTGGGAAATATTCAAAGCAAGAAGGCCTGCGGAGACACCATCACATGTTTCTCAATGCTGGCAGGAAACTAGCCAGGTCTTTCACCGGGAAGGAACAACCACGGGAAGGGCAGTCTCCAGTCAAGGAGACCACCTATGCCAAACATGGTATCCATCCACAGACAGCTGTTTCGGGGTATTTGCCCCTCATCAGTGTGGAGTAGGAATCTGGCTAGTGGGACATTGCCTAGTAAAAGCTGTCTGTGGATGGATACCATGTTTGGCATAGGTGGTCTCCTTGACTGGAGACTGCCCTTCCCGTGGTTGTTCCTTTCCGGTGAAAGACCTGGCTAGTTTCCTGCCAGCGTTGAGAAACATGTGATGGTGTCTCCGCAGGCCTTCTTGCTTTGAATATTTCCCAGGGGGCATTGCTCTAGAATCACTGCGTTGAGAAACACGTGATGGTGTCTCCGCAGTGGTGGATGTTGATCTCCCTAAGGTCAACCATCCTTGCTCACATAGTCTTTTACTAGGAAATGTCCCACTAGCCAGATTCCTACTCCACACTGATGAGGGGCAAATACCCCGAAACGGCTGTCTGTGGATGGATACCATGTTTGGCATAGGTGGTCTCCTTGACTGGAGACTGCCCTTCCCGTGGTTGTTCCTTCCCGGTGAAAGACCTGGCTAGTTTCCTGCCAGCGTTGAGAAACATGTGATGATGTCTCCGCAGGCCTTCTTGCTTTGAATATTTCCCAGGCGGCATTGCTCTAGAATCACTGCGTTGAGAAACACGTGATGGTGTCTCCGCAGTGGTGGATGTTGATCTCCCTAAGGTCAACCATCCTTGCTCACAGAGACGTACATAAAGACCTCTGAGTCTAATGTGCCCATTTTGAGGAACTGAGTCTTTGTAGTATTTTCCTTTGCTAGGGCAGTCCAAAATTGTGAGGTTCACCAATGACCCTGCATACAGACGTGCATGAGGGCCTGTAAACCTGAAGTGCCCATTGTAAGGAAGTGGGTCTATTGTAGTATAGCCCTTAGGCAGGGCAGCCAAAAATTGGGAGGCTCCACGTTGTCCCTGGATAGAGACGTGCATGAGGGCCTGTAAACCTGAAGTGCCTATTGGAAGGAAGTGGGTCTATTGTAGTATAGCCCTTAGGCAGGGCAGCCAAAAATTGGGAGGCTCCACGTTGTCCCTGGATAGAGACGAGCATGAGGGCCTGTAAACCTGAAGTGCCTATTGGAAGGAAGTGGGTCTATTGTAGTATAGCCCTTAGGCAGGGCAGCCAAAAATTGGGAGGCTCCACGTTGTCCCTGGATAGAGACGTGCATGAGGGCCTGTAAACCTGAAGTGCCTATTGGAAGGAAGTGGGTCTATTGTAGTATAGCCCTTAGGCAGGGCAGCCAAAAATTGGGAGGCTCCACGTTGTCCCTGGATAGAGACGTGCATGAGGGCCTGCAAACCTGAAGTGCCTATTGGAAGGAAGTGGGTCTATTGTAGTATAGCCCTTAGGCAGGGCAGCCAAAAATTGGGAGGCTCCACGTTGTCCCTGGATAGAGACGTGCATGAGGGCCTGCAAACCTGAAGTGCCTATTGGAAGGAAGTGGGTCTATTGTAGTATAGCCCTTAGGCAGGGCAGCCAAAAATTGGGAGGCTCCACGTTGTCCCTGGATAGAGACGTGCATGAGGGCCTGTAAACCTGAAGTGCCTATTGGAAGGAAGTGGGTCTATTGTAGTATAGCCCTTAGGCAGGGCAGCCAAAAATTGGGAGGCTCCACGTTGTCCCTGGATAGAGACGAGCATGAGGGCCTGTAAACCTGAAGTGCCTATTGGAAGGAAGTGGGTCTATTGTAGTATAGCCCTTAGGCAGGGCAGCCAAAAATTGGGAGGCTCCACGTTGTCCCTGGATAGAGACGTGCATTAGGGCCTGTAAACCTGAAGTGCCTATTGGAAGGAAGTGGGTCTATTGTAGTATAGCCCTTAGGCAGGGCAGCCAAAAATTGGGAGGCTCCACGTTGTCCCTGGATAGAGACCTGTTAGGTTCTTAGTGCCTCCGTGCTTGCATTTAAAAACCGCACGTGTGTGCCTGTTGGTGGCAGCTTTCCGCTGCACTTGTGTGCGTTTTGCAAAAACTTGGATATAACGCACAAGTCTAGTGAATACACATCAGCACAGCATTGCAAAATGCGCAAGGGAGTTGTCAACGAACAAGGAAGTGGACGTGATGGTGGTGCAGGCAGAGACCGAGGTCGTGTGCAAGCTCTAATTTCGCCACAACAAAGGGCCACATCTACTCGCTCGCACGTCCTGTCCCAAATTCTTGGTGACCGCAGCAGTACACCGCTCTTGAACCAAGACCAGTGTCAACAGGTTGTTAGTTGGATAGCGGATAATGCTTCCAGTCAGATTGGCACCACCACAAACACTCTGTCTTCCACACGGTCAAGTGTCAGTAGCCGTGATACTGCACCGCACATTTCAGAACCTGATCCTCCTTCCTACCACAAGGCCGAGTACACGTCCACGGACATTACTGATCCCACACTTGGACACTCGGAAGAGCTGTTCGTTCATGTTTCCATTCACACATTCTGGCCTCTCGCCAGCTCCTGTTGAAGTGGGCCATGACGAGATTGTATGTACAGATGCCCAAATATTTGAGCAGCCACGTTCTCACGAAGTTGGCAACGTGTCTCAACAAGGGGTGGACAATGATGAGACACAATTGTCAGGAAGTCAGGAGGAGGAGCAGGGAGCGGAAGAGGAAGACGACATGGTGGATGATCCAGTAACTGACCCAACCTGGCAGGAGGATATGCAGAGCGAGGACAGCAGTGCACAGGGGGAGGGAGGCGTAGCATCCCAACAGGCAGTAAGAAGCAGGGTAGTGGCCCCAGGCAGACGTCAGGCAACTGTTCCCCGGAACAACACGACACAAGGTGCCTGTAGAAATGTTAGGTCTTCCCGAGTCTGGCAGTTTTTTAAGTTGGCTCCAGATGATTCTAAAAAGGCCATTTGCAACACCTGCCATGCCAGCATCAGCAGGGGTACCAAAACTAGCAGCCTGACCACCACCAGCATGATCAGGCACATGTCAGCCAAGCACCCGACTTTGTGGGATGTACAACAGAGTCGAGGAGCAGTGCTTGCTGATGTCACTGCTACGTCTTCGCTTGTTGTGCATGCGAGCCAATCCCCTGTCCATGCTGCCCGCGAACAAGCCTCCTCCGGCCCTGCACCTGCAGTTGCCCACGCAGAAATAACACCATCATCAAGCACGTCCTTGTCCCAGCGCAGCGTTCAGTTATCCATTCAGCAAACCTTTGAACACAGGTGCAAATACACTGCCAACGGCCCACATGCCACACTTCTAAATGCTAACTTTTCGCGACTGCTTGTGCTGGAAATGTTGCCTTTTAGGCTGGTTGAGACAGAAGCATTCCGCGACCTGATGGTGGCAGCTGTCCCACGTTACTCGGTCCCCAGCCGCCACTATTTCTCCCGGTGTGCCGTCCCCGCATTGCATAACCACGTGTCACAAAACATCACACGTGCCCTGAACAACGCTGTTTCAGCCAAAGTCCACCTAACCACAGACACGTGGACAAGTGCATGTGGGCAAGGCCGCTACATCTCGTTGACGTCACACTGGGTTAATATTGTGGAAGCTGGGACCCAGTCTGAGCGAGGGACGGAACACGTCCTTCACACACCAAGTTTTGCAGGCCCTACCTCAGTCAGGGTTTCACCCACACTCTACAGCTCCAGAAAGTCATGCTCCTCAGCCTCCTCCTCCTCCTGCGCATCCTCATCCACTTTACCCTCCACACCAGTCCCAAGCTGGAAGTGTCGCGGGCGGAGGAGGGGACGCTGCGCTCTCCCACTGCTCGGGTCCGGCTGCCGCTGCTCTACGGCTGCTGCTGCTCGTTGGCTTGAGCGATGGCCGGATCCCGGGGACTCATGCGGCGCTCCCCGCCCGTGAGTGAAAAAGGGTGGTTTGGATTTAGGGGATATTGTCCGTGACGCCACCCATGGTTGTGGTGATTGTGTGGACACCACCGCTGCTCTGGACGGGGATCCTGGGAGCCTGTGACAGGGAGCAGCTTTGTTGTTATTTCTCCCCTCCGTGGGTAGGGGGGTTGGTTGTCCCGGGGCCCGGTGATGGGGTAGAGATGGATGACAGGCGGGTTGCGGGGCCTGATGAGGTGCAGGGTCGCAGGGGCAGCGCTGTGCCGCACGGCACGGAGGTACTCACTCAGCCCAATGATGATGACACAGTTCACGGTAAAACAAGTGGCTGGATGGACGGGTCCCTCGGACGGCTGCGGTTGTTCCTCCCTGCAGGTTAGTGATGACTGTCTCTCCCTGCACCTAAGTTAAGTGTTGGTAGTGATGGTTTCCCACCGGTAACCCGCTCCCCGACCTGGATATGGGCCAGAGGAGCCCCTTTTGCCCACAGGCGCTGGCCCTGGGAGACGGTTGCCCTTGGCGGTGGCGGTGTCTCCCCTTCACTGTTGGACGGTTGCCTTCTATCGGGACTTGGCTGTTTGGAAACCCTGAGGTCCCCTTCACTAACGGATTTGGCAAATTCACGGCGACACCAAGCCTTGCCGGGATCCGAAAGTCCTCTGCCAATGGTGCTGGCTTCTCTTTCTATACCGGTCCGGTACGGCCGGGTCACCACCCGTCCACGGTCCTTATGGCAGACTCCAATCGGCCTCCACTGCAGACGGTCACCACATCCTGCCAACCTTGCTGTCCTGTCCGGGCCACACACCCGGACCAACTTCAGGCTCTTTGCTGTCACTTTTCTCCTCTCTACTACTTTCCTCCTTCCACTTCCTTAGCTTAACTCTCACTGCCTGTGTTTTCCCTTCTCCTTGGTGGGTGGAGACCAACCGCCTGGCTCCACCCCCTGGTGTGGACAACAGCCCCTGGGGAAGGCAACAAGGATTTTGTGTTTTGACTATGATATGCCTGCAGGGAGTGTGGGGTGTTTAAGTGTTGTGCTCTGTGGCCCCTGGCTTGTCCAGGGCGACACAGAAGCACTGCAGCACTGCCTCGGCGAAGCGGCAACAGGCAGTGCTGAAGCTAATCTGCATAGGTGACAAACCCCACAATGCAGAAGAGGTGTGGACAGCTCTGAAACAGCAGGCAGATCACTGGCTCACAACTCTGAACCTAAAGCCAGGAAAGGTCGTGTGTGACAATGGCCGGAACCTGGTGGCGGCTTTGAGGCGAGGCCAGCTGACACATGTTCCATGCGTGGCCCATGTGCTCAACCTCGTGGTTCAGTGGTTTCTAAAGTCATACCCAGAGCTGTCTGATCTGCTGGTAAAAGTTCGCCGCCTGTCTGCACATTTTCGAAAGTCACCTACTGCTTCAGCCGGCCTTGCCGGCTTTCAGCGCCGTTTGCATCTTCCGGCTCACAGACTCGTGTGTGATGTCCCCATGCGTTGGAATTCAACTCTGCATATGTTGGTCAGGATATGTGAGCAGAAGAGGGCAGTTGTTGAGTACCTGCATCACCTAAGCCGTCGGGAAATGGGTCAAACTCCACACATAACACCTGAGGAGTGGAGATGGATGTCCGACCTATGTACCATCCGCCAAAACTTTGAGGACTCCACCAAGATGGTGAGCGGCGATGACGACATTATTAGCGTCACCATTCCGCTTCTCTGCCTTCTAAAATGGTCTCTGCTCAAAAAACAACCATGATGCATTGCAGGCGGAGCGCGATGAGTTTGAGCAAGAAACAGTAGTGGGTGTGGGTGATAACACACAGCCCAGTCTCGTCTCATCACAACGTGCAGTGGAGGACTATGACGAGGAGGAGGATGAAGACATGGAGCAACTCTCTGGCCAAATTGAGGATATGACATGCAGTCATATCCTCGGCTCAGCGTGGCTGGCCAGAGGACAGGGTAGATGATGAGGAGGAGGAGGAGGAGGAGGACAGCATGTTCAGTCATCGTGTTGGTCAGGATACTGAAGTGATGGCTGTTAAGAGTCTGGCACACATGGCTGACTTTATGGTAAGCTGCCTGTCTCGTGACCCTCGCGTTAAGAACATCTTGGCCGACAATCATTACTGGTTGGTAACACTGTTAGACCCACGCTAAAAGGAGAACTTTATGTCTCTTATTCCCGAGGCGGAGAGGTCAGGCAAAATGCAGCAGTTACAGAAGGCCATAGTCACGGAAGTAGGCAAAGCATTCCCCTCACAAAACGCTAGCAGCATAGGTCAGGAATCAGTGGACAACCAAGGCGTACAGCCGAGAGGGGCACAAGTCCAATCCGCCAGAGGTAGGGGAACAGTCTTTAAGATGTGGGACAGTTTTCTCAGCCCCTCACATACCACAGCCCCTGAGGTGCGGGGTAGTGCCACAAGAAATCCTAAGTTTGCCCAGATGCTCAAGGAGTACCTTGCAGATCAAATAACTGTACTCCCACATTCCTCTGTGCCTTACAATTATTGGTTATCCAAGGTGGACACGTGGCATTAATTGGCTCTCTACGCCTTGGAAGTCCTGGCCTGCCCTGCCGCTAGCGTTTTGTCAGAGCGTGTTTTTAGTGCCGCAGGTGGAATCATTACAGATAAACGCACCCGCCTGTCAACTGTAAATGCTGACAGGCTGACTCTGATCAAGATGAACAAGGGTTGGATTGGGCCAGACTTCACCACACCACCAGCAAATGACAGCGGAATTTAAAGTTTGTAACGGGAATTTGCCATGTACCTCCACTCACCCATGGTAACACACTTCTGGACTTTGGCTAATCGCTGGACTTCTCCTCCTTCTCCTCATGCGCCATCATGATGACCGTTACAATAGTTAGGCCGTTGTTTCAGGTATACCCCCAGTGGTAAATTTTTTCGCCCATTCTTTCAGAATGGGCATTACAATGACAGGAGACCCGCTCCTTTGCAATGGGAACAATGTTTTGAGGCCCTCATGCACATCTCTATCCAGGGACAATATGGAGCTGTACACTGCCAACGACAGGCACACACGTGCGGTTTTTAAATGCGAGCACGGACGCAATAAGAACCTAACAGGTTTTTAGGAGCGACAAATATTACTGAGAAGTCTGACACTATCAGACACTGCTGACTGACGTGTATTATTCACTAGACTTGTGCGTTATATAATAGTTTGTGCAAAACGTGCACCTGTACGCTGCCACCGACAGGCACACACGTGCGGTTTTTAAATGCAAGCACGGACGCAATAAGAACATAACAGGTTTTTAGGAGCGACAATTACTGAGAAGTCTGACACTATCAGACACTGCTGACTGACGTGTATTATACACTACACTTGTGCGTTATATAATAGTTTGTTAAAAAACGCACACAAGTGCACCTGTACGCTGCCACCGACAGGCACACACGTGCGGTTTTTAAATGCAAGCACGGACGCAATAAGAACCTAACAGGTTTTTAGGAGCGACAAATATTACTGAGAAGTCTGACACTATCAGACACTGCTGACTGACGTGTATTATTCACTAGACTTGTGCGTTATATAATAGTTTGTGCAAAACATGCACCTGTACGCTGCCACCGACAGGCACACACGTGCGGTTTTTAAATGCAAGCACGGACGCAATAAGAACATAACAGGTTTTTAGGAGCGACAATTACTGAGAAGTCTGACACTATCAGACACTGCTGACTGACGTGTATTATACACTACACTTGTGCGTTATATAATAGTTTGTGAAAAACGCACACAAGTGCACCTGTACGCTGCCACCGACAGGCACACACGTGCGGTTTTTAAATGCAAGCACGGACGCACTAAGAACCTAACAGGTTTTTAGGAGCGACAAATACTACTGAGAAGTCTGACACTATCTGGACTGTTTTAGACTGTGTACACCAGCCCCAGATATGATGAAGGCTGGTATACGGTCACCACTAGGAATGGCTATATACCCTGCCTGCCTGCCTGCCTGTATACTGCTACAATAGTCCTGACAAGGACTTTTCTGGTCACTAGCCTGTATTCCGACCTGGCTATACCCTGCCTGTATATAGCAACAATAGTCCTGAGAAGGACTCTGCTACTGTACTCCGACCTGGCTATTCCCTGCCTGCCTGTATACAACTAGAATAGTCCTGAGAAGGACTTCTGGTCACACTGTTTGCAGCCCTGCTCCGGAAATAACTATAAAGGGCCGCAAACCTTTCCCTGAAGCAGCAACCCTCTCCCTGCACTGACTGTCTGGATGGCTGTGAGCAGAGCACAGCGCGCCCGCCGGTATAAAGGCTCGGTCACGCTGTGCGGGCCGGCCAATCACTGCAATTCCACAACTAACAGGGCTGTGGCATAGCAGTGGTCTGCCAGCCAATCCCTGCATGAGGGCTGGCTCTCAAAAGAGCGCCAACATGCAGGGATGAAGACCACGTGTACAGCACGAGTATCGCGAGATTACTCGGTCCCCGCCGAGTAGCCCGAGTACAGTGATACTCGTGCGAGTACCGAGTAGTAACAAGCATACTCGCTCATCACTATGTACAATACATCCAGGCAAAATATCGGAGTCAACAAGTCGGCTCATCACAAGGTCTATTATATCTGGGATGAAAAACACCTCAGTAGAGGTGGCTTATATGTTTCATAAAAGTCAGATCACAGAGATCCATACAAGCTTAGTGCGACACACAATACACAAGTCTAGAATGGTGGTCCGAAAAAAGGTGAAGAAGCCTCAACTTCAATATTGTTATCAGAAACATCGGCTTGAGTTTGTAAAAAAGTATCAAAAGTGTACAGTAGGAGATTGGAAACAGGTGATTTGGAGTGATGAGGTGAAACTCAATAGACTAGGCTCTGATGCAAATAGATCTGGAAAAAACAGGGAAAATGCGCTAACGGATCAAGAATTTGAAGAAACTGTCAAGTTCAGTGGAGGAAGTATAGTTGTGACCGAGAGCCCACCGCAGTGCAGAGCAAGTCATAGAATCAGACGAGTTGCCAGATAAACCAGGGAAAATAGTTATTTAAAAAGGGTTACAAAACACAAACCACTGGGCAACTGGAAAAGGGGGTTAAAGTCGGGAACCAACCCACCGTACACAAATGAACTACTTTAGCTGAAGCGACTTCAGGTCACCACAACTATAACATCATCAAAAGGAATATCTATATTTAACAGCAAACAGACATTAGATTACAGTAAACTAACTATATACAGTCATATGAAAAAGTTTGGGCACCCCTATTAATGTTAACCTTTTTTCTTTATAACAATTTGGGTTTTTGCAACAGCTATTTCAGTTTCATATATCTAATAACTGATGGACTGAGTAATATTTCTGGATTGAAATGAGGTTTATTGTACTAACAGAAAATGTGCAATCCGCATTTAAACAAAATTTGACCGGTGCAACAGTATGGGCACCCTTATCAATTTCTTGATTTGAACACTCCTAACTACTTTTTACTGACTTACTAAAGCACTAAATTGGTTTTGTAACCTCATTGAGCTTTGAACTTCATAGGCATGTGTATCCAATCATGAGAAAAGGTATTTAAGGTGGCCACTTGCAAGTTGATCTCCTATTTGAATCTCCTATGAAGAGGGGCATCATGGGCTCCTCAAAACAACTCTCAAATGATCTGAAAACAAAAGATTATTCAACATAGTTGTTCAGGGGAAGGATAAAAAAAGTTGTCTCAGAGATTTAAACTGTCAGTTTCCACTGTGAGGAGCATAGTAAGGAAATGGAAGAACACAGGTAAAGTTCTTGTTAAGCCCAGAAGTGGCAGGCCAAGAAAATATCAGAAAGGCAGAGAAGAAGAATGGTGAGAACAGTGAAGGACAATCCACAGACCACCTCTAAAGACCTGCAGCATCATCTTGCTGCAGTTGGTGTCAATGTGCATCGGTCAACAATACAGCGCACGTTGCACAAGGAGAAGCTGTATGGGAGAGTGATGCGAAAGACGCCGTTTCTGCAAGAACGCCACAAACAGAGTCGTCTGAGGTATGCAAAAGCACATTTAGACAAGCCAGTTACATTTTGGAAGAAGGTCCTGTGGACTGATGAAACAAAGCTTGAGTAGTTTGGTCATACAAAAAGGCGTTATGCATGGAGGCAAAAAAAATACGGCATTCCAAGAAAAGCACTTGCTACCCACAGTAAAATTTGGTGGAGGTTCCATCATGCTTTGGGGCTGTGTGGCCAATGCCGACACCGGGAATCTTGTTAAAGTTGAGGGTCGCATGGATTCAACTCAGTATCAGCAGATTCTTGACAATAATGTGCAAGAATCAGTGACGAAGTTGAAGTTACACAGGGAATGGATATTTCAGCAAGACAATGATCCAAAACACCGCTCCAAATCTACTCAGGCATTCATGCAGAGGATCAATTACAATGTTCTGGAATGGCCATCCCAGTCCCCAGACCTGAATATCATTGAACATCTGTGGGATGATTTGAAGCGGGCTGTCCATGCTCGGCGACCATCAAACTTAACTGAACTGGAATTGTTTTGTAAACAGGAATGGTCAAGTATACCTTCATCCAGGATCCAGGAACTCATTAAAAGCTACAGGAAGCGACTAGAGGCTGTTATTTTTGCAAAAGGAGGATCTACAAAATATTAATGTCACTTTTATGTTGAGGTGCCCATACTTTTGCACCGGTAAAATTTTGTTTAAATGCGGATTGCACATTTTCTGTTAGTACAATAAACCTCATTTCAATCCAGAAATATTACTAAGGCCATCAGTTATTAGATATATGAAACTGAAATAGCTGTTGCAAAAACCAAAATTGTTATAAAAAAAGGTTAACATTAATAGGGGTGCCCAAACTTTTTCATATGACTGTATATAATGTATTCTACAACAAATTACTCTGCTCTCTCCTCTAGCCTGACTGGCCTCCCCCAGAGGGAACTGTGCATATACCCTGAGGCATATCCTATTCCTTAACTACTGGTTGCAGACTCACGGCACAGTTCGCAGGACCAGTCCTCACATTAGGCTCCAACCTGGGTCCCTGACAGTCTCTCTCCTTTTTAACCTCCTGTCACTGTCAACTCTCAACTCCTTCTCTACACTGTTCTGCTTGAACTTTCTGTCCCAGGACTGTAGTCTCCTTGGTGGGCGTGTCTTTCCACCTGACTCCGCCCACCTGGTGTGCTCTACTTGCCCTGGGGGAGGCATCAGGTCTCCCTATCGGTGACATGTGTGTGACCTCACAGGGGTTGGGGGTGTGTGTGTATGTGGCTGATGTAATTACCTGTGACCCCTGGGGTCCAGGGCATCACATACCCCCGTGGTGTAATGCAGACCGTCCGCGGGCTGCTCGACCAACTCCGGTTTATTTTTATTTTTCAAACTGTAAAAACGGGAAAGAAAAACGGGAAAACACAATTATAATAACATTTGTACAAACTATGGTTACTGCAGGTCTTCCCTTAACGGGAGGCATTTTACTTTAACGTTTCAAACTTTATTAATCGGGAACGGGTCCATGTCCTTTCGCCTTTCCCACCCAATCAACCTAGCCTTGATGCTGCCCCTAAGAAATGGGCAGCACCCCTTTTCCCCAGTCCGGAAACAGGAACACGGTAGGTCTCCCAGGCAGGAACGGGTACAGTGCAGCGCAGTTGTTAAAGGGCTCCCCGGAGGATGGTCACCGGTCCCGGTGGTGACCGGACCCCAGCCTGCTCTGCTGCGGGTCCTACCTCCAATCTGCCTCTCCAGAGGCCAACGGAACGGGAAGGCATGATAGGGGGGCAGGATAGGGCAATATTTACAAGCCCAAAAGTTTTTGGGTGGCCGGCTAGTCCACGGTCTTGTCCATGAGCAGTCACTCACGCAACAAGGGTGTTAATAACACACAATTCCCAATGGGGGACGGGTCCTTTTTGCTGCAACGGATTTCCACTTACTCAGCGGGAGGTTCCTCTTCCTCCACATTGGGGGTGTACGGTGGAGGAGGAGGCTGTCTGCCACTCCGGACATCTAGGGCAAACCAGCCCCTCTCCCCTCGGTGCCGGGTGTAGTGCACCAAGTCGCCGGGCAAGAGGTCACGGTCCGGGTGTCCGAACGGGAGATGACTGTTTACATCCCGCCGGGAAAAGAACACCTCCATCTCCAAACCAGACCGGGGTCGTACAAGAATCCCCGGCCCTTGTCCTTGTCGAAGCGCCGGACCTGGCCCTGGTAGGTCGGGCCCCGCACCCAATATCCAGCACTCCTCAGGTGCTCCTTTCCTTCAATGGTACGGTCTAGCACTTCCTCTCTTTTTCTCTCACGGGCCCGTCGGGTGTTTGGCCCTTGGCGGTGGCGCTCACCCGGTCTCGTTTGGGCTTTTGCCTTCTTTCGGGTCTTTGGTTGTGGATGAACCCCTGAGGTCCGGCCAGCAGTCAGTCAATTTGCCTATACTCAGTGGCTTCTAAGCTAGGACGGGGTCTGAGTACCCTTCTTCTGTTTGGTGCTCCGGTACACGTTTGGCTCCCCGGTTCGGGACCGGCGGGCTCCAACCCAAGCCCGGTCCGTACGGTTTCGCCGGTTGCTGTACCAGTACTCCTGCAGATGGCCACCACCGCCTGCCTGCCTGACGTTTTCCAAGGGGCCCAGGCTCCAACCTGGGTACCTGACAGTCTCTCTCCTCTTTCACCTCCTGTCACTGTCAACTCTCAACTCCTTCTCTACACTGTTCAGCTTGAACTTTCTGCCCCAGGACAGTAGTCTCCTCGGTGGGCGTGTCTTTCTGCCTGACTTCGCCCACCTGGTGTGCTCTACTTGCCCTGGGGGAGGCATCAGGTCTCCCTATCGGGTGACATGTGTGTGAACTCACAGGGGTGTGTGTGTATGTGGCTGATGTAATTACCTCTGACCCCTGGGGTCCAGGGTGTCACAGAAACATGACCACCTCCTACACAGTTGTTGTTATTGCACATCAGATATAACACCATTCAATTCTGCAGTTTTATAACCTTTTGGTCAATAATTATTATGGACTGACCATGTGGTCTTGAAGAAAGAAATAATTTACCATTAAAACATGATGGTTATTCCTATTTTAATTGTGAGCTATGCAAGTGAGTCTTGCTTGCTATCTGATCTTAATGCCCTGTGTTTCAGAAGCTATACAGATGGAAAATTGAGGCATGGATTATGATTATGATGTCATGCAATGCTGTTCGGCTTTGTATTACAATTATTCTAAAAGCATGACCTTGAAATAACAAAGAATTCTGTAATTCTTTTTAGCTTAATCTACATTCTGTCTCGTTAAATAGAAAAATATTTCAGTATAAGTAGATGGAAAAAAAATCCCTACTGGGATGCTCACAGGCTTTGAAGTCAGAAAAGGATATATGCAAACAATGTTATTAGACTTTCAGATTATTTCCTTTTCATTGATCAGCCACCCAAAACAACCATAATAATGACTGTAATTTCTCACTGCATTCACAAATGCCATCCGCTGTTTACCAGCAGCAAGATATAGCTTATTACTAAAGAAAATAAAGCTCTCAACAAAAAAAAGATGCAATCACTTTTTCAGGTATGCTGGTTTTGCAGTACATCATCTTCATACTGTCTGTATGAGGTTTATGATCTGTTTTATCTTGTTTTTATCAGGTTTCAGAAACATAGATGCATGGTAGTGAATATTCAGATCTCTTGTTGGCTCACCTGGTGAGGGAGGTTCTCTAAGGCAAGTTTCACACTTGCGTTGTGTGAAATCCGCTTGTTCCGTTGCTGCGTTTTTTTAACGCATCCGTTTTTTTTGCGGTGTCAAGTGAAGCAACGGATCCGTTATTTCACAGGAATCCGTTAGCGGAATCCAGTGAAATAACGGATCCGTTGCTTCCGGTGAGTCCATTATGCGTCTGTTAAACGGAATCCGTCGGATCCATTATACATTTAAATTATTATTTTTTTTTTTTTTGGGACAGCCCAATGGGAGTGCATTTTTGAGACATATATATAGATGTGTTCCGACCAGCCATCTGTAGAGGCTGTCAGAGAGAAGAGAGATGGATGTTATTACTGGGAGAATCGTCCAAGCGTACATTGATTATTCTTATCAAGCAAATGCTTTGGCATTTTACATTGCTGAAAAGGAGCGGCAACGTAGAAGGCGTCGTCTTCGCCGCTTCTGGGTTCACCCCATCAACGATGTCCGTCTTTCCCGTGGCGTTTTTACAACCCTTTATTTAGAGCTAAGGAGCCATCCAGACCAGTTTTTCCGATACGTTCGAATGTCAGCGGCAATGTTTGACACCTTGGTGGAGCGGGTGGAGCCTCTCATTCGTCGCCACGACACCTTTTGCCGGCTGGCAATAACTCCTGCAGAGCGTCTCATGATCACTCTCAGGTAAGGCCAAAAAATGTATTGTACTACCTGTCATGTGATGTTAAGCCCATAAAATGTATTGTGCTACCCGTCATGTGATGTTAAGGCCAAAAAATGTATTGTGCTACCCGTCATGTGATGGGTAGCACAATACATTTTTTGGGCTTTACATCATGTGATGTAATGGTTGTTTTTTTGTGACCGTTAACTAATTTTTTTTTTTTTAATTTTTCCGATTTTTGGCTACTGGGGAGTCTTACTCTTCACTGCATTATCAGTTCAGGGTAGGAATCTCTACTATTAGCGGCATCGTAAGCAGAACTTGCAGTGCATTATGGATTTCCTTAAATGCAGAATACATTCCTCAACCTACGCAAGAACTCTGGATGTCCACAGCAGCACATTTTAATGAAACATGTGACTTCCCCAATTGCTGCGGAGTGGTGGACGGCAAGCATGTTCGGATAGTGAAGCCAGCAAACACCGGATCCGAACACTTTAATTATAAAAAATATTTTTCCGTAGTCCTGATGGCTATTGCCAATGCAAGTTATAAATTCCTGGCAGTGGACATAGGAGCCTATGGAAGAAGTAATGACTCACAGGTTTTTAAAACCTCTTTCATGGGCCGTAATCTTTATGGAGACAGATTCAGCTTCCCACCACCAAGCCCACTTCCCCAAACGTCTGGTCCACCAGTGCCTTTTGTCATCCTTGCTGACGAGGCATTCCAACTGGACACACACCTACTCAAACCTTATTCAGGTCGTGGGTTGACATACGAACAAAAAATATTTAATTATCGTTTGAGTCGCGCACGGTGTATGGTTGAGTGCGCGTTTGGCATCCTTACGGCAAAGTGGAGAGTTCTAACCACTGCCATCAATGTAAAAGTTGACACCGTGGATGACATCATTAAAGCATGCATTGTCTTACATAACTATCTGTTAAGCAATGGAGTTACCCCAGTAGAAGAGGAACTGTCAGATTGTAATCTGCAAGACTACAGCAACATTACCTTCTGCAGCGCTAGGGAATAGCAATCCGCGACCAATTTGCTGCATATTTTGTTACTGAAGCAGGGCGACTGGAGTGGCAGGACCGAATAATTTGATTTTATTTTCTTTGTCCTTGTTTAATGTGTATACTTTACAGAGAGATTGTATTATTGCAATATTGTATTTTCTAACACCTTTTTTTTTTTTTGCTTCAGTTATGTAATGCAAACCACCTGTTGTGTTTCTTAATTTTATCAAAATATTGTTATTTTATTAAAAAAACAACAGACAATATATAAGTTAAATAAAAACAGATTTTTATTGAACAATACACATTCCATCGTTTGTTTATTTCTTAAAGTAGAAACATTTTTTAGTTATAAATTTAAGTATCTATGTGGGGTGGAGATATCGCTGGTGTTGCTCGCAGGACTGACCCCTTCAACATGCGGTGTATTCAGAGAGGATTGGGAGGGAGAAGGTTGGACAGTTGAAGAAGGTGAGGGTGTTGAAAAAGAAATGGAAGTTGGTGGAAAAAATGGTGTAGCAACAGGAGATGGCTGAGGGTTGGGAGATGGCTGAGGGCTGGGAGATGGGTGATGTACGGAAGGTGTATAGGTGGGCATTGCAAAAGATGGCTGAGGGCTTGGAGATGACTGAGGGCTGGGAGATGGGTGATGTACGGAAGGTGTATAGGTGGGAATTGAAAAAGATGGTTGGGTTTGGATTAAGAGTGGTGAAGAATGAGAATGATGGTATGGGGAATGGAGTGTAGTTGTAGAAGACAGTGATGAAGGACATGGACTTGGGACAGGCATGACATGTGGAGACAGGGAATGAAGGGATGTTTGGACAGGGTAATTATGCTGGGAAGTGATTGTGTGCTGGGTGGGTAGTGAAGAGTGGTAATAATGTGGAGGGGGCTGGTAATGGGCAGGGGGCTGCATCGGGGCAGGGGGCTGCATCGGGGCAGGGGGCTGCATCGGGGCAGGGGGCTGCATCGGGGCAGGGGGCTGAGGAGGGGCAGTGGTGTTAGGGGGTAGTGGATTCAGTAGCATAATAGCATTCTGGAAAGCCCTCATTACATGTATTTGCTGTTCAGACGGTAGGTTTTCCAGCTCACCAATTACTGAATGAAAATAATGCTGGCTAGGAGTCTGTCTTACAGCTGAAAGCACCTGATCCATCTTGCTGGTCAACTCCTGTAAACTATGGTTTATCAGGTTGAAGCCAGCAAGAATTTGGTCAGATAATACCTTAATAAAACTGTGGATGGATGCATTCAGATGTAAGAATTCGGCGCTGCCCCTATCCTCTCCCCTCTGTCGCCCAGAACCTAACACGGTTCTAGTGTCGGGAGCGTCAGAGGGGTGGGATAAGGGAACACCTACTCGCTGACCAGCCTCATGTAATGAGGTCTGCCAGTATGCTGATGGGCAGGGTGGGTAAGATGGGAAAGATGGGAGGGTAGATTGTGAGGGATCAGAGGTAGAGGTGGACGGGACGGAGGGATCAGAGGTAGAGGTGGACGGGACGGAGGGATCAGAGGTAGAGGTGGAAGGGAGGGAGAGAGCAGAAGAGGGATCACCAGACATGTTGGAGGGGTCAACGGTAACGGTCACTTGTGGGATCGCTCCAGGAGGGTGTTGGCCGGATGCAGGCTCCAATGTGTTCGTGAATGTTCTGTGTGAATGAAAACAAAAAGGGAAAAGAAACAATTAAAATTTGGTCATGAAATTTTCAATGACATGCTGTTGGAGAAAAAATTATGGACAATTGAAAACATTACAAAAAACAAAAACAGTTTCCTTACCGTCTTGGCAGCCTGGTGCTTCTAAGGAACGCAAGGGCTCTGGCATATCGGTATTGGGAGCCCTTGCGTCCTGCCGATCCACTTGGAGCCTCCATTTCCAAGTTGTAGTCCCTCCTGAAGCGATCACGTAGTGACCGCCACCGTATTATCAGACGTCGCACTGAAAATAAAATAGAAGCACAAGGTTAGCCTTTGAATAGGGAATTTGACAACATTGATTTTTGAAGTAGATTACTTACCTGCTTTTTATTTTGTCCTTTCATTGAGATTCTTCCATCCATCTATGACTTCGGAGGCAACCTGTTCCCAGAGCCGTCGGGTGATGACAGAATCCGCATGGCGGTGGTCTTGCATGTCCCACAATGGCTGGCGGGCATGGACGAGGTTGATGAGGAGCTCCACGTCTATACCCGGTCCCCCCCCATCAGATTCCTCGTCCTGCTGCCGTTGTGAAACCTGTGGCAAGGAAAAAAAAAAAAAAAGTATATTAAAAACCTGTATTAGTTCTAATGCATTGGAAAAATTTTATTTAACCAAATATGTTCTACAAAAAATACTCACATGCCGTCGACCACCGCCGCGCCCTCGACGACCCCGGGAGCCCCTGGGAGGAACTCTAGGACGGACAGGCAGTGCAACCTGAAAAAAAGAAAAAATACATTACTGATATGTCTAGTTTTACTTTTAAATATGTCAGGCATGATATGGTAATGATAGCAACTTTTATGTTTTTTGTGTAAATTGGTCCTGCATGTCTGGTGTAATGGTTATGATGTCATTGTTGTGGATACACTTACATCCTGCGAGCCTTCACCACTATTTTCTCCACCCCGTCCTGCTTCTGGCGCACCCGCTTCGGCTGCAGCTTCCTCCTATATCCAAATTAAAAAAACTGTTAGTACTAGTTGATTAATTCAACATATTCCTAAAAAAAAAATTTACTTGAACATTTCACCTCCATTCGCTGATGCCTCTCTGGGGGGCTGTCCTCAGAAGACATTCTTGCTGTCTGGCTTGCTGCCGCTGGTTGTTGCTGGCTGGCTTGCTGCCGCTGGTTGGTGCTGGCTTGCTGCCGCTGGTTGGTGCTGGTTTGCTGCCGCTGGTTGGTGCTGGCTTGCTTGCTGCCGCTGGTTGGTGCTGGCTGGCTTGCTGCCGCTGGTTGTTAGATCTATTTGAGAAAAAAAAAACACAACATTAAAAAATTAAACAGCTTTGGAACACTCACCTGTTCAGTTGGGATGAACATATACTTACATGGGTAATGAAGTTGGGCGTCTGCCTGGCTTGCTGCCGCTGGTTGGTGCTGGCTTGCTGCCGCTAGTTGGTGCTGGCTTGCTGCCGCTGGTTGGTGCTGGCTTGCTGCCGCTGGTTGGTGCTGGCTTGCTTGCTGCCACTGGTTGGTGCTGGCTGGCTTGCTGCCGCTGGTTGTTAGATCTATTTGAGAAAAAAAAACAACATTAAAAAATTAAACAGCTTTGGAACACTCACCTGTTCAGTTGGGATGAAGATATACTTACATGGGTAATGAAGTTGGGCGTCTGCCTGGCTTGCTGCCGCTGGTTGGTGCTGGCTGGCTTGCTGCCGCTGGTTGGTGCTGGCTTGCTGCCGCTGGTTGGTGCTGGCTGGGTTGTTGTGTTTAGTCTATTGGAGAAAAAAATAAATTTTGTAAGAGTTTTTTCAAATAAAAAAATCCAAAAACCCCCAAAACCACACTAATTAAAATTATTACCACACCCTACCCCACCTCACATGACCAAACAGCCCCCACCCTAACCCACCTCCCTTGACCAAACAGCCCCCACCTCCCATGACCAAACAATAGCCCCCCACCCTAACCCACCTCCCATGACCAAACAATAGCCCCCACCTCCCATGACCAAACAGCCCCCACCCTAACCCACCTCCCATGACCAAACAATAGCCCCCACCATAACCACCTCCCATGACCAAACAGCCCCCACCCTAACCAACCTCCCATGACCAAACAATAGCCCCCACCTCTCATGACCAAACAATAGCCCCCACCTCCCATGACCAAACAATAGCCCCCACCTCCCATGACCAAACAGCCCCCACCCTTACCAACCTCCCATTACCAAGCAATAGCCCCCACCTCCCATGACCAAACAATAGCCCCCACCTCCCATGACCAAACAATAGCCCCCACCTCCCACGACCAAACAATAGCCCCCACCTCCCATGACCAAACAGCACCCACCCTACAAAACACAAATTGAACCCACCATTTTTAACCCCAATTATAAAAATAAAAATTAGCTAAAAAGGCGCAAAATAAAACAAGAAAACCAAATTGAAGTACATTTTTATTACATATTTTTTTGGTTTAGATTTTTTTTAAATTATAAATCATAAAAAGGAGCATAAGCTCTTTATTTAAGATTTAAAAATAGAAACATGAAAAATAAACAAAACAAAAAAAACAAAATATGGGCACAATGGGGCGATGATTTATACTCACCTATGAAAGTCCTCCAGGATTCTCCAAGGAATTTCCTCCAGGACTCCAGCTTCTTGCTTCAGCTTCTATCTTCTCTTCAGGGATTCAAGGCTTGTCAGCAGGTCAAAAGGCATTGTTTGCTGCTTTAAATTACAGCATTTATATACCTTTGGAAATAAGGGGCATGGACAACCAGATTGGTTGCATTCTGGGCATGCGCAGTTAAAAATAGCGGAATCCTGCAGCGGATTCCGTTGTAAAGCAATTTACAACGGAATCCGCTAACATAGGGACCCATTATAAATTTTAGCGGATCCAACGGAATCCGCTGCTCGGCGTCATTTTGACGCCAGCAATTAACGTTACAATCAGCGTTGTTTCCGCTCGGCGGAAGCAACGCAGCTTCGCCCAGCGGAAGCAACGCAGGTACTTTTGGCACCATCCGTCATCCATTCAAGTCTATGGGAAACAGCGGAATCCGTTAACGGATTCCGCTGTTTTCCAAAAGGGCGGATGGTGCCAAAAGAGAAACAACGCAAGTGTGAAAGTACCCTAAACCGTAGATCATGGAAAGCAACATTGACCAAATGCAAAGTGAGCAGGACATGCTGAGTGGCAAGTGGATCTACTAGGACTAGGACAGTAGGGTATGCAGGACATCAGGCAAACAAGTGAAGCAGGAAGAAGATACAGTTAGGTCCAGAAATATTTGGACAGTGACACAATTTTCGCGAGTTGTGCTCTGCATGCCACCACGTTGGATTTGAAATGAGACCTCTACAACAGAATTCAAGTGCAGATTGTAACGTTTAATTTGAAGGTTTGAACAGAAATATCTGATAGAAATTGTAGGAATTGTACACATTTCTTTACAAACACTCCACATTTTAGGAGGTCAAAAGTAATTGGACAAATAAACCAAACCCAAACAAAATATTTTTATTTTCAATATTTTGTTGCGAATCCTTTGGAGGCAATCACTGCCTTAAGTCTGGAACCCATGGACATCACCAAACGCTGGGTTTCCTCCTTCTTAATGCTTTGCCAGGCCTTTACAGCCGCAGCCTTCAGGTCTTGCTTGTTTGTGGGTCTTTCCGTCTTACGTCTGGATTTGAGCAAGTGAAATGCATGCTCAATTGGGTTAAGATCTGGTGATTGACTTGGCCATTGCAGAATGTTCCAATTTTTTGCACTCATGAACTCCTGGGTAGCTTTGGCTGTATGCTTGGGGTCATTGTCCATCTGTACTATGAAGCGCCATCCAATCAACTTTGCGGCATTTGGCTGAATCTGGGCTGAAAGTATATCCCGGTACACTTCAGAATTCATCCGGCTACTCTTGTCTGCTGTTATGCCATCAATAAACACAAGTGACCCAGTGCCATTGAAAGCCATGCATGCCCATGCCATCACATTGCCTCCACCATGTTTTATAGAGGATGTGGTGTGCCTTGGATCATGTGCCGTTCCCTTTCTTCTCCAAACTTTTTTCTTCCCATCATTCTGGTACAGGTTGATCTTTGTCTCATCTGTCCATAGAATACTTTTCCAGAACTGAGCTGGCTTCATGAGGTGTTTTTCAGCAAATTTAACTCTGGCCTGTCTATTTTTGGAATTGATGAATGGTTTGCATCTAGATGTGAACCCTTTGTATTTACTTTAATGGAGTCTTCTCTTTACTGTTGACTTAGAGACAGATACACCTACTTCACTGAGAGTGTTCTGGACTTCAGTTGATGTTGTGAACGGGTTCTTCTTCACCAAATAAAGTATGTGGCGATCATCCACCACTGTTGTCATCCGTGGACGCCCAGGCCTTTTTGAGTTCCCAAGCTCACCAGTCAATTCCTTTTTTCTCAGAATGTACCCGACTGTTGATTTTGCTACTCCAAGCATGTCTGCTATCTCTCTGATGGATTTTTTCTTTTTTTTCAGCCTCAGGATGTTCTGCTTCACCTCAATTGAGAGTTCCTTAGACCGCATGTTGTCTGGTCACAGCAACAGCTTTCAAATGCAAAACCACACACCTGTAATCAACCCCAGACCTTTTAAATACTTCATTGATTACAGGTTAACGAGGGAGATGCCTTCAGAGTTAATTGCAGCCCTTAGAGTCCCTTGTCCAATTACTTTTGGTCCCTTGAAAAAGAGGAGGCTATGCATTACAGAGCTATGATTCCTAAACCCTTTCTCCGATTTGGATGTGAAAACTCTCATATTGCAGCTGGGAGTGTGCACTTTCAGCCCATATTATATATATAATTGTATTTCTGAACATGTTTTTGTAAACAGCTAAAATAACAAAACTTGTGTCACTGTCCAAATATTTCTGGCCCTGACTGTACAGAGTGAGGAGCATAGACATATACTGTACATGACCTGTAGAAGTATATTTATTCCAGTGCTTGCAGCAAACAAATGGTTCAAGACTAAGTAGTATTCTGTTATGAGGGATAACAGGCAAACTGAATACTTGCTTATAAAAATTATACATGCTGTTGCAGCAGAGAAGACTTTGCTATAGTTACAACATATGAATGGTTGATCAGCAAAAAAATGGTTAGCTGAAACAACAGTGATTAACAGGCAAACTAAAAAGTAGAGAAAATACACACAGTTGCAGCAGCCTTAGTAGTGTAAACCGCTCTTAGTTGCGCAGGCTCGATATTATGGGGGGGTACTAGGATGATGCTGGTGAGGTCATGCACAGTGCTGCCCATAATCTCGAGCCAGGGCAAATACATCACCGGCACGCGAGAGGGATAGTTCCTGCTCAGGCCCGCGATACTGATCTCTGCTAACTGCGCCTGCGCGAGACTTCGGCATCAGCGTGGAGGATGATGGGGCCGTCGTCATCCATACAAATCAAGACTGGGGGACGGCGAACAGCATCAGGAGGGAAGACAAAAGGCGAATAGAGCCCGCTCATCTGGCCAACCAAACTAATTTGCATACGAAAAGGTAATATTTTATGAAGTTGTTTTGGAGGTCTGAAAAGGGGGCCAGCAACAAGGTGCTCCTTCATAGAATGCAGCCCAGGAGCTGCAGAAGGTGATATTTTTTGTTTAATTGGGATAATCTGGTGACAGGTTCCCTTTAACGCAGGTGTACCACCCCGGGCTCGTCTGCGACCGAGACGCTCGGATCCGGGCTCGCTGATGGGTGGCTCGAGCGTCTCCGGACCTGGGGGCCCCATGGTCCACTTTGATCTGAAAGGGTGGCTGGAGCCATATTTGAGTTTGTGACGCCACCCATGGGTTGTGGTGAAGGTGGATACCACCACTGCTATTGCGGGACACCCGGGGGAGATGTTATGCAGCAAGTTGTTAACCCCTCCGTGGGCAGGGATGGTGGCCCCGGGACCCGTTGGGAGTTGTAGTTTCGTTGGGTGGTGCAGGGAGGTGCGCAGCCGGAGGGCACTGTTGTACTCATGATTAGGAACACACACAAGTTTCTGATAAACCAAGTTGATGGTGGTCGGTGCCCGCAGCCGGCTGCATCTGGTCCCCCACCCGGTTGGTGGGCTCTGCCTTTCTCCTGCACCGTGTAGTGTAGTTGTGGACTGCCTGCGCTTCAGCAATGGGAGTCCGCTCCCCGGCTTTGTGTATGTCGGGAGAGCCCTTTTGCCCGCAAACGCTGGCCCGTGGGATCTCTCTGCCTGTGCGGTTGCTTTCTATCCCCCTCGCTGGGCTGTTGACTTCAGTTGGGACTTTGGGTGGGAAAGGACCTATAGTCGCAATCAGTTAATTAACTCAGTCCAGTGGCTTCTGGACCTCGTTTTAGGGTCTGAGTACCCCCCTTTGTGCTCCGGTTTCCGAGTCGGTTGCCCGGGTCGGTACCGGCGGGCCACTACCCTGTCCCGGTCCACCACGGTTCTACCGAGCCGTCTTCCCAACTCCTGCAGGCTGAGGCTACCACTTTCCTCCTAGCCAGAGGTACCAGGACTCCTACCCAGGCACCTGTCAGTTAGTTGCAGACCTGACACACAGGCCTGCCTCCTCTTCACTTCACCTCCACTAAAAGACTGTCAGACTCATGTTTCTCCTGTCTCTGGCCCTCTGAACTCCTCGGTGGGCGTGGCCAACCACCTGGATCCGCCCTCTGGTGTGTCCATCAAGCTCAGAGAGGGGTGACTAGAGTTTAATGGTTGGCTGATGACACCTTTTTAAGGGACATGTGTTGTGTGGGGCACTAACTGTGACTACCTGGCTAGTCCAGGGCGTCACACAGGCAGACTCAACAAGCTAGCAGCAGGTAATCTCTGGTAGTCTGCTTGTTAGTCTCCTTTGATCACTTGATATGGGGGGAGCCAATTAATGTGCTCCCCTCCTATATATGCTCGCTGAATCTTTCCACCTATGGCAGCTATAATTTATCTTAGTTGGCTTGGGGAGGTGTAATGATCCAGACTATTTGGTGTGATACCTTTTTCTGTGTGCGGTTGTGGAATCATGCCTTGTTGCATTTTGTTGCTACCCCTTGCTCTTGTTTTTCATCTGAGTCTCTCTTTGTCTATTCCTGTGTGTGTACAGTTTCAGAGTTTTGAGTTTCACTGTTCTTTTCTGTTTACCATCTCACTCCTGCCCTCTCCCTCCCTGAGGGGAGGGGGGTATTAAACTATTATTTCTAAGGAGCATAGAAAGGCATGGGACTTTGACATCTCCACCATTAGGAGTAATCATTAAGTGAGGGATAACTTAAAGTATCATAGAATAATGTCTCTCCCTATCTCCCTATCTCAAAGTAACATCTTGACAGTTGGCATTTTATATTTTGCTTTTCTATTGTGGAGATATTGACACTGTGAGAGAATAGATTCCATTTTGTTCTTACAGTTTCCATCTTGTCTTATAGCTAATGATGTCATTTTCCAATTCCAGATCTTAAATCAGTGCCAGGAGCACATGGTCTCAAGCCAAGAGACTGAGTGATCCTAAAAAGATAAGCGAGAAAGTGACATGAGCTAAGATTAGATGGGCCAACAAAGCTTCTCCTAACCACAAGTAAAATATATCTTTGTACCGTGTTAGCCAGTAGAGATAAAAAAATTGTTTAAAAGAACTGAGAGTCCTCAGTGGTGGATACCTTTTAATGGCTAACTGAAAAGATGGTAATAATTGCAAGCTTTCGAGACTACTCAGGTCTCTTCATACCATGCCATGCCTGATGAAGAGACCTGAGTAGTCTCGAAAGCTTGCAATTATTACCATCTTTTCAGTTAGCCATTAAAAGGTATCAACCACTGAGGACTCTCAGTTCTTTTAAACTATTTTTTTATCTCCTCACCACAGCAACTTCCATGATGCTTGAAGGAAAACCCATCTGGATACAGAACAGCCACTATAAGGCTATGTGCCCACGGGAGCTTGTTTCTGCGGATTTTGCCGTGGAAAACCTGCAGATTTTTCTGGATTTTCCAGATAAATCCGCAGGTTTTAGCATGTACAGACACTCCCCATGTTATCCTCTGAGACATGGGGAGTGTCTGTGTCCACGCTGCGGAAAGTGCGGCTGCGGAACATGGTGCGGATGTCCCGCAGCCGCACGTAACTGCATGTCAATTATTCCTGCGGAATTACCTGCGAAAATCCCGGCCCTCCGCTATGGAGATAGAGGCCGGGACGTCTGCAGGTAATTCGCATGAAAGTCCACAGGGTTACCGCAGCTATATCGCTGGAATCCCACAGCTAAAAATAGCTGCGGATGCCGGCGGGCAGCTGCGGGAAACATGCGGCCGTACCTGCGGATACATCCGCAGGTGCGATCTCCCGTGGGCACATAGCCTAAAGAGTCATTGTGCTGGCAGAATGAGGGTCACAGCACACATAGTGCTAGGCTATCCCACATGGGACCTTATGGATAATTTGCAGATTGGGGCTGAAATACGATATACAGGAAATAGCTAAAATAAGAGAGTGATGGTTACAGGAACATTACACAAATAAGGACTCATGGTGGGAAAAAAATTATCTGACCTGAATCAACTAATTAGTTCAAGGTTTTAAGTGACTTTCAAGAAAAACAAGCACCTGTATGGAATCGGCATTGTCTTATTTGTTGGTATTTGTAGCCATAAAAGTGCTAATCTGTGTTACCGAAGGTAATCGGATCCATGTGTAAGGGAAATCCTATCAAAGAATTCTTGGTGGTATATTACGGACCCAAGACAAGAAGAGATCCATTAGTATTGCTATACAATTATGTGTATTCAGGTAGGGAACTGTGGTAAGGGAGGTAGGAAAGTCCTGAGGACACGAGCACTGCGCTCCTATATACCTCCTGAAATACCAAATTGGTCACAAAAGGGGGGAATGTGAGAGAATAGATTCCATTTTGTTCTTACAGTTTCCATCTTGTTTTATAGCTAATAATGTCACAGGGTTCAGCTAACACTGATGGGCGGGGAAGTTATACATTTCCATTCACGCCCCTACTGGTCTTATTGGTGCATAGTTCAGATGGACAAGGCCTTTGCCTGTGAGCTTATATAAACTGCTTACATGTATTAATAAAGCAGAATTCTTTAAGTACACCACAAAGCAGTGTGTGCTTTATTGACTTCCTGAGTGCTCAACAAATCTTATTAATCTAAAGTTCCAGGGGCATAGAGGCATGTATTTCGCTCACAGCAGTCAAAATATTTGACTCTTAAAACACCAGTCCAGCATTTTGAGGATTGGGGGTGGTGCTATTGTGACGCCCTGGCCGGGCCAGGTAGTCACAGGTAGGCCCCTACACAACACTGTTCCCTCACTAGGTAACAGCAGCCAACATATACCCTAGTCACCCCCTTTAGGGAATAATAGACACATCAGTGGGCGTGGCCAGGTGGTTGGTGCACGCCCACCCAGGGGTCCAGACAGCCTGGGGCGGGAAAAAGGGCAGATCTGTTTAGGAGTGGAGAGAAAGTGTTTGGAGTTCAAGGTCAGGCCTGTGTGTCAGGCCTGAAGCGGTCTGATAGGTACCAGGGTTGGAGCCCTGGTGCCACTGGCTAGGAGGCAGACGGCGGTCTCCGTCTGCAGGAGCTGGGAAGATGGCTCGGTGTAACCGAGGGGGACCGGGACAGGGTTGTATCCCGCCGGTACCGACTTGGGGAACTGACTCGGAAACCGGAGCACACAGGGGGGTACTCGGACCCTAAAGTCAGGACCAGAAGTGACTGGAACTGGTTAATTAACCAATTGAGGCCAGGACTAGAGGTCCTGTCCCACCCAAAGTCCCTCATAGAAGACAACAGCCCACCGAGGGGGATAGAAGGTCACCACCAAGGCCCATAGATCCCACGGGCCAGTGTCTGCGGGCACGGCTCCTTAGGCCACATCCAGCCGGGAGCGGACTCCTGAAGTTTCACACACAGGCAGTCCACCTTACTAAAACAGTGCAGGAGAAAGACAGAGACCACCAGCCAGGTGGGGGACCAGAACGCAGCCGGCTGCGGGCACTGACCACCATCACCTTGGTTTACCAGAGACTTGTGTGTTTTCTTAATAGTGAGTACACCAGCACCCTCTGCGGTCGGCCTTCTCATCTGCACCAGCCCAACGGGTCCCTGTGCCACCATCCCTGCCCACGGAGGGGTTAACAACTTGCTGCACAACATCTCCCCCGGGTGCCCCGTAACTGCAGCAGTGGTGTCCAAACTCACCACACACCGTGGGTGGCGTCACGAACTTAATACAGCCTAGCCCGTACATATACCTCCTACATCCCCCATTCCATTCGGAGTGTCCGCAGGGCCCCCGGGTTCGGAGACCCTCAAGCCACCACCCTGGAAGGTCCGGATCCGAGCAGCGGCAGGCTGTTGGCACGGGGGTGGCACACCCCGAAACGTGGCATCACGCACAGGATCTTTACCCATTCACTTACCTTGTGGAAGTGCGCCTTGTATTGGACAGTCAGGGGTGATCCGTTGAAAAATAGCCATCTTGCCACTATTTTTGGGCGCGAAGATTCCCGCCCAGAGTCTCCTTCCCCAAGAAAAGGGTGCGAAAGCCGAAGCCCCGCCCCCTGGGAACACAGCCAGATAGCAAGGCCAGAAGTCGCAAAACGAAACTTACAGGCCTGAAGGAGGAGTGCTAGAAAAAGACCAAGGGGGAGAAGTGGGAAGATGTCCGCGCCTAACCCCGACGGCGGAGTGGCACCGGCCGCTGGAGCGGCGGCGCCTGCAGATGCGCCAGAAGATGGGAATGTGGGGGCTCTCGCTCCGGTCGCAGGAGCGGGGGGAGCTGCGGCCCCAACGGTCACCCAGGTTATGCCGATCTCCTTGCCCTACGTGCCCGGTGCTGCCTGGCTACCCCAGTACAATGGGAAGCCTGATGCCTTGCAGGTGTTCCGGAACAAAATATGCACGATTCTCGATTTGTACACCATGACTGGCAAGCAGCGTGCAGCGGTAGTACTCAGGCAGCTGACCGGCGCCGCTGAGCAGAAGATGGAGACTTGGGTAGACGCGGACCGGGTCTCGGTAACCGCCATTTTTTATAAACTCCAGATTGCTTTTGAGACCCGCACAGAAGCGGAGTTACGGATGCAGTTCTTTAACTGCCGACAGCAGCCGCGACAAAATGCTGATAGAACAGTTCCTGCAGGGGCTGGGGTCCACTGAAGACTGTAAGCAACTGAAATGCTGGGGTCTCTGGAACATGCGAACTTGAACTTTGCAGTCCTAAAAGACCGGGCCATTAAAGCACTACATGCGGTGGATGCTGGTGCTCCTGACCCGCCATCTTGGCCAGCTGACACTGCTCCCACCTCGGTAGCAGCCCCCCTGTTGGCCCTGCCAGCTCCTACAGCAACCACCGGAGCTCCAGAAGATCTGACGTCGCAAGTCCAGCGCCTGAGTGATGACGTCGCCAGGATCCTCGCCGCCCTGCAGCTACCAACAAAAGTCAAGCCAGCAGAGAAGATACAGCTTGCCGACAGCCCAGAAGACGTCCCGTGGATGCAGCGAAGGAGGAACAATGACAACCAGTATGGACCACCTGTCTGTTACAAATGCAACAAGACCGGTCACTACTCCCGTCGGTGTCCTTTAAACGAGCAGCCCCTGAGGCTAAGGGCCTGCGGCGGGGTAGGCGAGGTCCCATCACCAAGGAAACCGGTGACTACCCTCCGAGTCAGGGGTCCCCTGGACGTGGGGCCTCTGAGAAAGACTGCCGGGTAAGGAACTTATTACCCGGCCCGTGTGGGCACCACCCAGACCTGAACACGTTTCCTGGACTGGGGAAAACTGCTTACCTGGTTTTTAGAGGCAGCATCAGGGCGAGGTTTGTTTGGGTGGGGTAAGCTGAAAAGGACCTTGCCCTGTCCCAGTTGTGTTTATAAATGTTCTATGCAACGTTTAAGAAAATTGCTTCCCATTAAGGGAAGAAAAACAAATATTCGTGAATGGACATATGTTAATATACTTGTTAAATGTTTTACCCCTTTTATACCCTTTTTGCAGTTAAAAAAATAAACCGGTGGTGGTCGGACAGCCCGCGGACGGTCTGTGTTTAACAAAGGGGGAATGTGATGCCCTGGCTGGGCCAGGTAGTCACAGGTAGGCCCCTACACAACACCGTTCCCTCACTAGGTAACAGCAGCCGAACATAAACCCTAGTCACCTCCCCTTAGGGAAAGATAGACACACCAGTGGGCGTGGCCAGGCAGTTGGTGCACGCCCACCCAGGGGTCCAGACAGCCCGGGGCGGAAAAAAGAGCAGATCTGTTTAGGAGTGGAAAGAAAGTGTTTGGAGTTCAAGGTCAGGCCTGTGTGTCAGGCCTAAAGAGGGTTGGAGCCCTGGTGCCACTGGCTAGGAGGCAGATGGCGGTCTCCGACTGCAGGAGTCGGGAAGATGGCTCTGTGGAACCGAGGTGGACCGGGACAGGGTTGTAGCCCGCTGGTACCGAACCGAGAAACAGACTCGGAAACCGAAGCACACAGGGGGGTACTCGGACCCTGAAGCCAGGACCAGAAGCGACTGGAACGAATTAATTAACCGATTGAGGCCAGGACTAGAGGCCCTGTCCCACCCAAAGTCCCTCATAGAAGACAACAGCCCACCGAGGGGGATAGAAGGTCACCGCCAAGGTCCATAGATCCCACGGGCCAGCGTCTGCGGGCACGGCTCCTTAGGCCACATCCAGCCGGGAGCGGACTCCTGAAGTTTCACACACAGGCAGTCCACCTTACTAAAACAGTGCAGGAGAAAGACAGAGACCACCAGCCGGGTGGGGGACCAGAACGCAGCTGGCTGCGGGCACTGACCACCATCACCTTGGTTTACCAGAGACTTGTGTGTTTTCTTAACAATGAATACACCAGCACCCTCTGCGGTCGCCCTTCTCCCTTCACCAGCCCAGCGGGTCCCGGGGCCACCATCCCTGCCCACAGAGGCGTTAACAACTTGCTGCACAACATCTCCCCCGGGTGCCCCGTAACTGCAGCGGTGGTGTCCAGCCTCACAACACACCGTGGGTGGCGTCATGAACTTAATACGGCCTAGCCCGTACATATACGTCCTACATCCCTCATTTTATTCTGAGTGTCTGCAGTACCCCCGGGTCCTGAGACCCTCGAGCTACCACCCCGGAAGGTCCGGATCCGAGCAGCGGCAGGCTGATGCCACGGGGGTGGCACATTATAAATCTAAGTCCCCTACCCCTGTCATATACTCACCTGCCACCATTTTCACCATTTACTGACACAGCTCTGGTCCTGCAATGCCATCCTATGACAGTAACTTCTGACTGGCTGAAAGTCAGTTACGTCACAAGCTCTCAATGCATCTCTATGAAAGCTAGAACGAGGCTCTCATAGAGATGCAATTGTGACGCCCTGGCACAGGGTATTGTGCAATCTGCCCTTCTGTGCGATATCCATCTGCACCTTGGTTACGGGTCCCTCACCTTTGGTGTTGCCAAGCACAGACTAATCAAAATCCTAGGAACACTCTGCACCACACCCACCAGACACACCAGTGGACAGCCTCAGTGGAATAGGGTCGCCCACTTGGGGGATTGATAAGGGGGGTCAGGAGTGACAGGAGACAGTTAGTTAAGCAGTAAAATAGAGGAATAAAGCTGGGCTCAACTGAATGTAGGTAGAGAGGTGCTTGAGGGAAAGAGGAATTTCAAATATTATAACTAATCCCAAGCACACAGATGACACAGGGGTAATGCAAAAAGTGATTTATTTATTTAGACTAGCTGCAGAAAGAAGCACCACAACCAAGACAGAACAAAACCAACGTTTCGGCCGGTGTGGGCCTTTATCAAGGAGTTGTGTGTCATGAAAACATGCATAGGACGGTATAGACAACGTCCGGGGACTGCGGAGGACCTGCGGCATCTTAATACTGCCACACTGCCTGCCACACTGCCCTGCTGACCATATTATCCTCTGGGACCCTGTCCCCACTCCTGGCTGCCTCAAGGCAATTCTTCCTCCACTCTATCTCTCACCCACACCACCCTGGCTATTGCCAATTTCTGCTGATATTAAGACGCCGCAGGTCCTCCGCAGTCCCCGGACGTTGTCTATACCGTCCTATGCATGTTTTCATGACACACAACTCCTTGATAAAGGCCCACACCGGCCGAAACGTTGGTTTTGTTCTGTCTTGGTTGTGGCGCTTCTTTCTGCAGCTAGTCTAAATAAATAAATCACTTTTTGCATTACCCCTGTGTCATCTGTGTGCTTGGGATTAGTTATAATAGTTAGTTAAGCAGTGACTCTCAAGAGGAGAGATCAGGAGCTGGGCTCCGTGAACTACTAGGGGGCAGACGTTGGTCTGGGCCTGGTAGGAGCTGGACCCTGGTCACAGGTGATCGTGACAAGGGGCACGGACTGTCGAGGAGGACAGCCGGCAGTTTTGTGCCATCACCGGGCAGGGGGCAGGGCACGACGGGGTACGTGGACTTTAGGTTAGGGAGTAGCTTCAGGCATCCTGACAATTTACCTGATGAGGACGGAGCCTTCAAGATCCTTTCTCCACCCGCTCCAAAATCGGGGTACTAGCACAACGAGGGGGATAGGACTTTCCCACTACTCAGTCCAGAAAATCCCAAGTGTGAACCCTGAGAGCAAGCTCACCCACTTAGCCATACTGGTGAGCGGGACTCGATTAGTTTCAGGCTAAAGGGACAAACTAGAAGACATGGTGCCACGGGAAAAGGTCACAGGCCAACAGGCAACACCAACCGGCATGGGACCCAGGCGTGCTCCCTCTCAGCGGCAGCGGTGTCCAGAACTTTGGTTTACTACAGTTATCAGTGTCAGCGTCTATGGACTAAGTGAGTACGCAAGTGACCCTTACCGTCCCAACGGCACCTCCCCATCTCCTTCACCGAGTCCCGGGGCATCCCCCTACCCGTGGAGGGGTTAAACACCTAGCTGCCCACACCATCGCCACCGGGTACTCTCAATTGCAGCGGTGGTACTCCACCTTACCACGCACCATGGGTGGCGTCACAAACTTTCCACCCCATCCCCTGTATATAACCCTCTTTGGTTTGAGGAGCCATATGACCCCCGGGTCCGGAGCCCTCTCGAGCCACTGCGGATCTGGATCCGAGCAGCCCGGCTGCTGACGCAGTGGCGACACACAATGATTTGTGACTTTTGGCACACTCCATGAAACACTGGCATATACTGGCAGGTCACAAATCACTAGAGCCCAATGGAGCAGTGGCGATAAAAGATAACGATGACAACAGATAAGTATAAGACAGAGGACAAGAGGCTTGTAGGTAAAGTATGGAGTGGTGCAATAAAAAATAATGCTCATGCGGTGCTTTTAGTAGGTGTTATTAGTTAGGTGTTATGCACATTGACATGCACAGGTTAAATGTAACGTAAAATGTGGTCTAACTTAAAACTGCTATACCTGACATGCCCTGCTCTTGTACAGACTAGAGGTCTCAACTTCGCAGTCTCTAAAGGCCCCTAATCAGAGTGAAACAACCCAAACTGAACGACTCAGATGACCACTTGGACCTTTGCTTCCTAAACTGACATTGAGGGTTCCACATACCTCTTTAAGAGTTGGGGGAAAGTGTAGAGTAAAAATAATGTAAACCAAAAGTAATAATCTGCCAGGATAAACACTAGGCAGACAGGCTGTAGTTCCAAGCAGGGTCCACTTCAGAAATATCACTAGCTAGAAATGGAAGCCCGGGAAACCATTGGAAACGCTTGTTAACAGAAAGGCAATGAACACACAAACAAATTGTTCAGAACCAGGACAGCGACCAAACCTGACTGTGGCTCAGTAGAGAGGAAAGTGGACCTGACACGCTAGGTACTGGGAAGTACCAAGCAAGTTGCAATAGGTAAGGGAAGGGGATCCCTGTGGCTAGGGAAGGGGAATATGGTGACCCCTGACTAAACCTACTGCTGGTTCCTGGGGTCCCTTATCACCCTAGATAGATTCCGTACCTATATGCCAAGCCGGATACCTGGCCCTAGGTATCCCTAGTGCTGGACCCTAGTTAGGGAATGGGTGGGATGAGCTCTTCGTCAACCCCTCTAAACACTACAGGAAGACACAAGGAGAATACACAGGAGGAAAATGCATGAACTACTTATCCACAGATGACTCAGGCAGAAGTTCAGCAAAGCTTGAGCAATAATACAACAGATGAGTACAAGCCACCTGCTTGCAACCAGAGCTTGAATGAACTGAGTAATATCAACAACACAAGTCCAAGGAAGATGGAAGTATTTAAGCACAAGGGGAAACTGATAATTAACAGCCGGACAGAGGTTTAGCTCTCCTGGGTCCTAAAGGGGAATAGATGAAAATCCAGCAGGAAAGCTACCAAGTACAATGAATAGTAACAGCCGGAACAACAGAAAGTCCTTCTATTGCCAGGAACACATGACTGTCTGTCACCCGTGACATACCCTTAACAGGACTACAGCGCAGGAGGATGCCAGATCAAATCCAAGGCATAACAGCATTTCCCCTTCCACGAGGGGACACCAGACCCTCTGAAATACCCATTCTCTAATGTTGCTGATAAAACTCTTTTTCCAGATGATCAGCATGCAGATCATCTGAATTAACTCAAGAGTTAGCCTCCGGACTGTAACTCTTCCATTTAACAAGTATCTGACGGGTCTTGCACCCAATACTCACTCCACCTCATATGCTCTATCCTCTTCCAAATCCACCTTAACCCCTTCAGCCCCCAGCCTGTTTTCACCTTAAAGACCCGGCCATTTTTTGCAATTTTGACCAGTGTCACTTTGACAGGTTATAACTCTGGAACACTTCAACGGATCCTGGCGATTCTGACATTGTTTTTTCGTGACATATTATACTTTATGTCAGTGGTAAATTTAGGCCGATATGTTTTGCGTTTATTTGTGAAAATTTCGAAAATTTGGCGAAAATTTTGAAAATTTTGCAATTTTCAAAATTTGAAATTTTATGCCCATAAATGTGAGAGATATGTCACACAAAATAGTTACTAAATAACATTTCCAACATGTCTGCTTTACATCAGCGCAATTTTCGAAAAAAAAAAAAATTTCGTTAGGAAGTTAGAAGGGTTCAAAGTTCATCAGCAATTTTTCATTTTTCCAACAAAATTTACAAAAAAAAATTTTATAGGTACCACATCACATTTGGAGTGACTTTGAGAGGCCTAGGTGACAGAAAATACCCAAAAGTGACCCCATTCTAAAATCTGCACCCCTCACTCTGCTCAAAACCACATCCAAGAAGTTTATTAACCCTTTAGGAGCTTCACAGCAACCAAAGCAATGTAGAAAGAAAAAATGAAAATTTAACTTTTTTACACAAAAATGTTACTTTAGCCATAAAATTTAGCATTTTCACAAGGGTATCAGGAAAAAATGCTTCATAAAATTAATTGTGCGTGTTCTCCTGAGTACACCGATATCTTTTATGTGGTGGAAATCAATTGTTTGGGCGCACGGCAGGGCTCAGAAGGCAAGAAGCGTCATTTGACTTTTCAAACGCAAAATTGTCTGGAATAGTTAGTGGATGCCATGTTGTGTTTGGAGACCCCCTGAGGTGCCTAAACAATGGAGCTCCCCCACAAGGGACCCCATTTTGGAAACTAGACCCCTCAGGGAATTTATCTAGATGTTTAGTGAGCACTTTGAACCTCTGGGAGCTTCACAAAAGTTAATAACGTTGAGCCGTGAAAATAAAAAAAAAAAAAATTACCACAAAATTGTTACTTCTACCAGATAGCTTTTTTTTTTACAAGGCTATCAGGAAAAATTGCACCATAAAATGTATGGTGCAATTTCTCCTGAGTACACAGATATCTCATATGTGGTGGTAATCAATTGTTTGGGCGCACAGCGGGGCTCAGAAGGCAAGGAGCGTCATTTGACTTTTCAAACGCAAAATTGTCTGGAATAGTTAGTGGATGCCATGTTGTGTTTGGAGACCCCCTGAGGTGCCTAAACAATGGAGCTCCCCCACAAGTGACCCCATTTTGGAAACTAGACCCCTCAGGGAATTTATCTAGATGTTTAGTGAGCACTTTGAACCTCTGGGGGCTTCACAAAAGTTAATAACGTTGAGCCGTGAAAATAAAAAAAAAAAAAATTAACACAAAATTGTTACTTCTACCAGATAGCTTTTTTTTTTACAAGGCTATCAGGAAAAATTGCACCATAAAATGTATGGTGCAATTTCTCCTGAGTACACAGATATCTCATATGTGGTGGTAATCAATTGTTTGGGCGCACAGCGGGGCTCAGAAGGCAAGGAGCGTCATTTGACTTTTCAAACGCAAAATTGTCTGGAATAGTTAGTGGATGCCATGTTGTGTTTGGAGACCCCCTGAGGTGCCTAAACAATGGAGCTCCCCCACAAGTGACCCCATTTTGGAAACTAGACCCCTCAGGGAATTTATCTAGATGTTTAGTGAGCACTTTGAACCTCTGGGGGCTTCACAAAAGTTAATAACGTTGAGCCGTGAAAATAAAAAAAAAAAAAATTAACACAAAATTGTTACTTCTACCAGATAGCTTTTTTTTTTACAAGGCTATCAGGAAAAATTGCACCATAAAATGTATGGTGCAATTTCTCCTGAGTACACAGATATCTCATATGTGGTGGTAATCAATTGTTTGGGCGCACAGCGGGGCTCAGAAGGCAAGGAGCGTCATTTGACTTTTCAAACGCAAAATTGTCTGGAATAGTTAGTGGATGCCATGTTGTGTTTGGAGACCCCCTGAGGTGCCTAAACAATGGAGCTCCCCCACAAGTGACCCCATTTTGGAAACTAGACCCCTCAGGGAATTTATCTAGATGTTTAGTGAGCACTTTGAACCTCTGGGGGCTTCACAAAAGTTAATAACGTTGAGCCGTGAAAATAAAAAAAAAAAAAATTAACACAAAATTGTTACTTCTACCAGATAGCTTTTTTTTTTACAAGGCTATCAGGAAATATTGCACCATAAAATGTATGGTGCAATTTCTCCTGAGTACACAGATATCTCATATGTGGTGGTAATCAATTGTTTGGGCGCACAGCGGGGCTCAGAAGGCAAGGAGCGTCATTTGACTTTTCAAACGCAAAATTGTCTGGAATAGTTAGTGGATGCCATGTTGTGTTTGGAGACCCCCTGAGGTGCCTAAACAATGGAGCTCCCCCACAAGTGACCCCATTTTGGAAACTAGACCCCTCAGGGAATTTATCTAGATGTTTAGTGAGCACTTTGAACCTCTGGGGGCTTCACAAAAGTTAATAACGTTGAGCCGTGAAAATAAAAAAAAAAAAAATTAACACAAAATTGTTACTTCTACCAGATAGCTTTTTTTTTTACAAGGCTATCAGGAAAAATTGCACCATAAAATGTATGGTGCAATTTCTCCTGAGTACACAGATATCTCATATGTGGTGGTAATCAATTGTTTGGGCGCACAGCGGGGCTCAGAAGGCAAGGAGCGTCATTTGACTTTTCAAACGCAAAATTGTCTGGAATAGTTAGTGGATGCCATGTTGTGTTTGGAGACCCCCTGAGGTGCCTAAACAATGGAGCTCCCCCACAAGTGGCCTCATTTTGGAAACTATACCCCCATGGCATAAATCTAGATGGGTAATGAGCACTTTGAACCCTCACGTGCTTCATACATTGAGCCGTAAAAACAAAAAAATACTGTTTTTCCACAAAAAATGTTATTTTTGGCTCAATTTTTTAAATTTTACAGGGGTAACAGGATAAAATAGACTGCAAAATTTGTTGGGCAATTTGTCCTGAGTATGCTGATACCTCATATGTGGCAGCAGACCACTGTTTGGGCGCACGGCAGGGCTCCTAAGGGAAGGAGTGCTGTACATTAGCAGGGACCTGGTATGTCAATTTCATAGTGTGGTATATTTGTGTACGGTACATCAGGCCGTCATGTGTGTGCTGAGTAGTGTACGTCAGGTCCTCCCCCCGTCTGTGTTGTGTGGTGTATACATCAGGTCCCCCCCCCCCCGTCTATGTGGCTTATGGAAGATCCCCCCTCCCCCCTCTATGTGGCTTATGGAAGATCCCCCCCCCGTTATGTGGCGTATATCAGGTTCCCCCCCGTTTATGTGGCTTATGGAAGATCCCCCTCCCCCCGTCTATGTGGCGTTCATTGGGTCCTCCCCCCCCCCGTCTATGTGGCTTATGGAAGATCCCCCCTCCCCCCGTCTATGTGGCGTTCATCAGGTCCCCCCCCCCGCCCGTCTATGTGGCTTATGGAAGAATCTCCCCCCGTTATGTGGCGTACATCATGTTCCCCCCCGTCTATGTGACGTACGGAATGTCCCCCCCCGATTATGTGGCTTATGGAAGATCCCCCCTCCCCCCTCTATGTGGCTTATGGAAGATCCCCCCTCCCCCCTCTATGTGGCTTATGGAAGACCCCCCCCCCCGTTATGCGGCGTATATCCGGTTCCCCCCCGTTTATGTGGCTTATGGAAGGTCCCCCTCCCCCCGTCTATGTGGCGTTCATTGGGTCCTCCCCCCCCCGTCTATGTGGCGTTCATTGGGTCCCCCCCCCCGTCTATGTGGCTTATGGAAGATCCCCCCTCCCCCCTCTATATGTGGCTTATGGAAGATCCCCCCTCCCCCCTCTATGTGGCTTATGGAAGACCCCCCCCCCCGTTATGTGGCGTATATCAGGTTCCCCCCCCGTTTATGTGGCTTATGGAAGATCCCCCTCCCCCCGTCTATGTGGCGTTCATTGGGTCCTCCCCCCCCCCCCCCGTCTATGTGGCTTATGGAAGATCCCCCCTCCCCCCTCTATGTGGCTTATGGAAGATCCCCCCTCTATGTGGCTTATGGAAAACCCCCCCCCGTTATGTGGCGTATATCAGGTTCCCCCCCCCCCGTTTATGTGGCTTATGGAAGATCCCCCTCCCCCCGTCTATGTGGCGTTCATTGGGTCTTCCCCCCCCCCCGTCTATGCGGCTTATGGAAGATCCCCCCTCCCCCCTCTATGTGGCTTATGGAAGATCCCCCCTCCCCCCTCTATGTGGCTTATGGAAGACCCCCCCCCCCGTTATGTGGCGTACATCATGTTCCCCCCCCGTCTATGTGACGTACGGAATGTCCCCCCCGATTATGTGGCTTATGGAAGATCCCCCCCCCCCCCCGTTATGTAGCGTACAGAAGGTCCCCCCGTCTATGTGTTGTACGTCGTTTTGTGTGTTATGGAGGAATGTTGGGATGGCACATGTTAATTTAGTACCCGGATGAGTGATAAACTTTGAAGCAGTTTATCACACAAAGTCCAGGTTTATCGGGACAAGTGTCGCATTGAAACACTGTGTCCTTCCTCACCCCCCTGCTATAGCACACCCGGCACCTTTTCTGAGATCTTCCTCTTCCGGTGGTTTGCGGTACCTCACCAGGAAAATGTTGCCCTGGTACCATGCGGGCACTTGCAGTTCCAGAGTTGCTAGGGACAGCTGCTTCTTCTCTTCCAAACATCAAGGTCTTGATGACGGCTTCCTGGAACTGAAGGAAGGTGTTGGTCTGGCCTGCACCTCGTGAGAGCACGAAAGCAGCATTGTACAGTGCCATCTGCACGATGTGCACAGCCAGCTTCTTATACCACACCTTCACCTTCCGCATGGCATTATAGGGCTGGAGGACTTGATCGGAAAGATCAACTCCTCCCATATGTTTGTTGTACCCCAAGGCACAGTCCGGTTTGCGAACCTGTGCCGAGGTACCTCGAACACTGATGGCTGTGGTGCCGGGACCATGAATTGTGGTCAAGAAAAGGACATCCCTTCTGTCCTTGAACTTGACAACAACCATGTTGTCGCTACATTGGGCTCTACTCTCACCTCTTGGGAGCAGCTGCCCAATTAGCGTCACAGGGAGGCCCCTCTGATTTTTCCGGACAGTACCGCAAGCTGCGGTACCTCTGGAAGAGAGGGATTGGAAGAGTGGGACGCTTGTATAAAAATTATCAACATACAGGTGATAACCTTTATCAAGCAGTGGGTGGATCAAATCCCACACAATTTTCCCACTCACCCCCAGAGTAGGTGGGCATTCTGGGGGTTGGATCCGCGTGTCCTTCCCTTCGTAAACTCTAAAGTTGTGAGTGTACCCTGAGGTACTCTCGCACAACTTATAGAGTTTAATGCCGTATCTTGCCCTTTTACTGGGCAGGTACTGGCGAAACATCAGTCTCCCCTTGAAGTGGATGAGGGATTCATCCACACAAATTTCCCTCTGGGGAACATACACTTCAGCAAACTTACTTTTGAAGTGTTCGATGACCGGACGAATTTTGAACAGTCTGTCAAAATTCGGGTCATCGCGGGGAAGACTGTCCGCATTGTCCCTAAAATGTAAAAATTTGTGCATGGCCTCAAAACGCTTACGGGTCATAACCATGCCAAATACTGGAGTGTTGTATAAAATATTAACACTCCAATATTGGCGAAGTTGTGGCTTCTTCACCAGCCCCATGTGAAGAGTGAGACCCCAATACTTCAACATTTCTACTGAATCCGTCGGGGTCCAGCTAGAAAATGCTGAGTTAGCATTTTGGGCCAAAAATCGTTGGGCGTTGAGATTCGTTTGCACCACCATGAGACTGACAAACTCTTCAGAGAAATAGACTTTGAAAAAGTCTATTGCTCCAAGGTTTGTAGCATCAAACTGGATTCCTGGTTGGGGAAGAAACTCAGGAATCTGTGGTGCAAAGTTTTCAGGGACTGGGGTCCATACCCGGTCACTAGCGCTAGGTTGGGGGTCCCTAGCACTAGTGCTGGGTTGGGGTTCACTCACGCTCTGCTCCGAGTCTTCTCCCCTGGGCTCCGGCTCTTCTCCCCTGGGCTCCGGCTCTTCTCCCCTGGGCTCCGGCTCTTCTCCCCTGGGCTCCGGCTCTTCTCCCCTGGGCTCCGGCTCTTCTCCCCTGGGCCCCGGCTCTTCTCCCCTGGGCCCCGGCTGATACCTCGTCCTACGACGTCTTCGCGGTGGTCCTTCGTCACTGGTGGAGGAATCGGCTTGGGAGGAACAGAGGAATGTGGGGTCATCTCCCTCGCTATCAGGCTCGGAGGCAACAAAGGCATATGCCTCCTCATCTGAATAACGTCTCTGGGATCGGGACATTGTATGTGTGGTGTGTGTACAAAAACTTTATTTAGTGTTTGTGTGTGTGAGAAAAAAAATACCTTTATTTAGTGTATGTGTGTGTTTGTGTCTCTGATGAACAAGGAAAATCTAGAAAGAAAGAGAAAATACAAAAAAATATTAGTTTGGCGAAATAAAGACGGCCGTCAGAAAAAAAAAAATGAGTGCCTGCCATTATGCACGAGTCTTGCATCGCATCATCCGCTCCTGTCTGGAAGCGAGCAACTGCGCTGGATAATGCGATGCAAGAGGGCGCGGCAGCGGATGGAGGGGCGGCAGATGAGAAAGGGCGCAGCGGATGGAGGCGCGGCAGATGAGAAAAGGCGCAGCGGATGGAGGATGGGAAAGGGCGCAGCGAATGGAGGAGCGGCGGAGGATGGGGGGGTGGGAGGTGAGATTGGGGATAGCTACCTTACAGGATGGATCTAGGCAGCAGGATCACAGCAGACAAAAGAGGCAGCAGATGAAGGAGGGTGAAAAGGATGGGAGAGAGCAGGCAGCAGATCAGGGAGGGGGGCAGAGTCTGATGGGAGAGAGCGATGGCACATGGAGGGAGGGGGGAGGCAGCACATGGAGGGGAGGCAGCACATGGAGGGAGGCAGCACATGGAGGGAGGCAGCACATGGAGGGAGGCAGCACATGGAGGGAGGCAGCACATGGAGGGAGGCAGCACATGGAGGGAGGGGGGAGGCAGCACATGGAGGGGGGAGGCAGCACATGGAGGGGGGAGGCAGCACATGGAGGGGGGAGGCAGCACATGGAGGGGGGAGGCAGCACATGGAGGGAGGGAGGCAGCACATGGAGGGAGGGAGGCAGCACATGGAGGGAGGGAGGCAGCACATGGAGGGAGGGAGGCAGCACATGGAGGGAGGGAGGCAGCACATGGAGGGAGGGAGGCAGCACATGGAGGGAGGGAGGCAGCACATGAGGGGAGGCAGCACATGAGGGGAGGCAGCACATGAGGGGAGGCAGCACATGAGGGGAGGCAGCACATGAGGGGAGGCAGCACATGGAGGGAGGCAGCACATGGAGGGAGGGGGGAGGCAGCACATGGAGGGAGGCAGCACATGGAGGGAGGGGGGAGGCAGCACATGGAGGGAGGGGGGAGGCAGCACATGGAGGGAGGGGGGAGGCAGCACATGGAGGGAGGGGGGAGGCAGCACATGGAGGGAGGGGGGAGGCAGCACATGGAGGGGGGAGGCAGCACATGGAGGGGGGAGGCAGCACATGGAGGGGGGAGGCAGCACATGGAGGGGGGAGGCAGCACGTGGAGGGGGGGGAGGGGAGGCAGCACGTGGAGGGGGGGAGGGGAGGCAGCACGTGGAGGGGGGGAGGGGAGGCAGCACGTGGAGGGGGGGAGGGGGAGGCAGCACATGGAGGGAGGGAGGCAGCACATGGAGGGAGGGAGGCAGCACATGGAGGGAGGGAGGCAGCACATGGAGGGAGGGAGGCAGCACATGGAGGGAGGGAGGCAGCACATGGAGGGAGGGAGGCAGCACATGGAGGGAGGGAGGCAGCACATGAGGGGAGGCAGCACATGAGGGGAGGCAGCACATGAGGGGAGGCAGCACATGAGGGGAGGCAGCACATGGAGGGAGGCAGCACATGGAGGGAGGGGGGAGGCAGCACATGGAGGGAGGCAGCACATGGAGGGAGGGGGGAGGCAGCACATGGAGGGAGGGGGGAGGCAGCACATGGAGGGAGGGGGGAGGCAGCACATGGAGGGAGGGGGGGAGGCAGCACATGGAGGGAGGGGGGAGGCAGCACATGGAGGGGGGAGGCAGCACATGGAGGGGGGAGGCAGCACATGGAGGGGGGAGGCAGCACATGGAGGGGGGAGGCAGCACATGGAGGGGGGAGGCAGCACGTGGAGGGGGGGGGAGGGGAGGCAGCACGTGGAGGGGGGGAGGGGAGGCAGCACGTGGAGGGGGGGAGGGGAGGCAGCACGTGGAGGGGGGGAGGGGAGGCAGCACGTGGAGGGGGGGAGGGGAGGCAGCACATGGAGGGGGGGAGAGGAGGCAGCACATGGAGGGGGGGAGAGGAGGCAGCACATGGAGGGGGGGAGGGGAGGCAGCACATGGAAGGCGGCAGCCGATTAGGTGCAGTGGCAGCCGATGGAAGCGGCGGCCGATCGGGTGCAGCGGCGGCTGAAAAAGGTGGGTGCGACAAAGGGGACGGTGGCGGCAGGGACAGCGGCGTGGCGGGCAGGGACACCGGCGGGAACAGCGGCGTGGCGGGCAGCAGCGGTGGATCGGCGGGCAGGGACAGCGGCGGGAACAGCGGCGTGGGGGCAGGGACAGCGGCGTGTAAAGCGGCGTGGCGGGCAGGGACAGCGGCGTGTAAAGCGGCGTGGCGGGCAGCAGCGGTGGATCGGCGGGGGAGCGGCGGTGGATCTCGGCGGGGAGCGGCGGTGGATCTCGGCGGGGAGCGGCGGTGGATCTCGGCGGGGAGCGGCGGTGGATCTCGGCGGGGAGCGGCGGTGGATCTCGGCGGGGAGCGGCGGTGGATCTCGGCGGGGAGCGGCGGTGGATCTCGGCGGGGAGCGGCGGTGGATCTCGGCGGGGAGCGGCGGTGGATCGGGGGGGGGGGGCTATAACTTACCGATGGGCACCTGCAGCGACCGCTCTCATCAGCTTTCACGGACGGAGTGAAGCTGAGGGTAGCGGTCACATACAGGTCACCGGCACAAGATCCACAGTGATTGGGAGAGATCGGTCACAAGGCCGGTCTCTCCAATCAGAGCTGGGGGCGGGTGAAACAAAGTTCACCCAGCTCCAGCCAGTCATCAGTGCTACAGCAGCACTGATTATGGCTGGATTGCAATGTGTCAGCCATTTTCAATGGCTGACACATTACAGTGACTGTAATTGGCTGAGCGGCGTTCGTCAGCCAATCACAGCCTCTGTAGGTTCGGGGAGGAGGCACCACCCCTCCTGAGGTCAGGCAGAGGTCCCCTCCTTCCCGAATCCACCATTTAAGTAAACAAATTTCACTCCCCGGGGCTCCGGGACCGCGATTTCGCCAGGACGTACTGAGTACGTCATGGGTCGTTTAGCACCATGTGACCATGACGTACTCAGTACGTCCAAGGTCGTTAAGGGGTTAATTATATCGTTTTGTCACCAGGAGTTGGAAGTTACAGAAACATCACAGGAGTAAGGATTTTAATTACCTTATGCAGACCAACAAATTTGGGAGCAAATTTCTTAGATGTTACTTTAAGGCATAGGTTTTTTGAAAATAACCAAACAAATTCTCCACCCTAAAGACAGAAACCCTTCTACGTCTGCGTCGCAGTTCCCTTGGTCTGGTCACAAGTTACTATAAGAATTTTTTCAACCTCCCTCCATAGCTTAATCAAGTGTAAAGAAAATCTCTCTTCCTCTGGTACAGAGAACTGGGAATGGGAAACATTTCAAAAAACAGGATGAAAGCAGAAAAAATTTGAGGTGCAATTATTGAGAGCAAACTCAGCAAGAGGCAGAAAATACATCCAGTCCTCCTGATTAGGTGAAACACAGCATCTTAAATACTGTTCTATCTCTTGGTTCATCCTCTCTCTGACCATTAGTCTCGAGATGATAACCTGAGTATAATGAAAGTTGAATACCCAATCTGGAGCAACTTCATCAAAAGCTAGTTAATAACTGCACCCCTCTATTGGTAATAATGTTCTTAGGCACTCCAAGTAATTTCACATTTTGTGAGCTAAACAATATAGCTAGACTCTTAGCTGTAGGCAATCTTTGAAGAGGGACCAAACGAACCATCTTGCTGAAACGGTGCACCACCACCCACACAACACTATTACCACCACAGCTAGGTAGATCAGTGATGAAGTCCATGGACAAGTGAATCTGGGGCTGAGACGGGACCTCATTAGGTAGGAGAAAACTTGCTGAGAACTGGCAAGATGCTTTAGCCCTGGCACAAACTCTGCATATAGGCTATGTGCGCACGTGTGCCTGGGCCCCATCCTTGTATATATCTCTGCCAGCTTGGGCCTCATCCTGGTGTATTTGTTTCCCAGCCTGGGCCCCATACTGGTATATATGTCCCCCGTTCTGCATTAAAAAAAACAAAACATAAACTCACCCCATCCAGCAGGTCTTGATTAGTGCAGCGCGGGCAAGTAGTTGCACGCATAAGTCATCAGAGCCCTGGCATTTTGCAATGATGTCACCATGCTGGGACTCTGATGTTCTGCACGTGTGCTGTCATCAGTGGCAGTGCAGGGATATTGTGACTCCTGGCACTACCGCAGAGATTAACTATATTGGTGCGCTGTACATATTGATATAGTTAACAGTAGTGTAGCTCTGGATGGGCCCCTGATCAGCATGTGGCTAAGGGTGACCATACCCTCTGCCCCCTCAGGTAGCTACGCTAGTGAATGCAATATATCCTTAAAACTTAATTTCTTGGACTCCCAACTAGACTTCTCAGAAAATCTTGGTGCTGTCAGTGAGCAGCATGGGGCGCATTGTCATCAGCAGACTACTATGGAACAGAGGTAGCAAGGCAAGTGGAGCTCCAGTATGGTGCATGACTATTGCTGGACCATGAAGAGAAACATCTCATAAGCAACATATTTCCATAAATCCTCATTAAAAATGTTCTCAGAAAGCTATATTTCATATAATCTTGACTACACAAGTATTATTTTTAATATTTCCATAAAATTTGAAATGTGTGTCACAAAAAATCCCTGCATGATGGATAAAATCTGAATCATATTTAAATTCAGCACAAAAAATATATTCGAATCCAGTTAATTTGTTTCTGTGAAAGAAGAAATCTTTCTGTCAACCAGTATTAACAACAGGTCATATCATATATGGTTCAAAAAATTATACCACTAAAAACTGCAGTCCACCTCACAAAAACAAATTCTCATTGGGCTTTAAATAACAGAAAAGAAATATCTTCATCTTTAGAATATCTATATATATAATTGCCTTATTCTGTCTGTCTGTCTTGCTCCAAAATTGTGTCCTTACGGTGACACAAAGCTGATTGGCCGCTGGGCTCGCCATGGCCCCGCCCCCCCGCACGGATTGGCCGCTCGCCTCGGCTCTGCCCCCCCCCACGGATTGGTCGCTCGCCTCGGCCTGGCCCCGCCCTCCGCATGGATTGGCCACTCGCCCCGGCCCTCCGCACGCATCGCCAGACATAACCTTGCGCTGCTGGGATCGTGACGGAGCCGGTGAACGCTGGTAACCATTATACACATCGGGTAACTAAGGTCTCTTAATTACCCGATGTGTATCATAGTTACCAGTGTACACCGGCTCCGTCACGATCCCAGCAGCGCCAGACATAACCTTGCGATGCTTGGATCTTGACGGAGCCGGTGAATGCTGGTAACCATTATACACATCGGGTAACTAAGGTCCCTTAGTTACCCGATGTGTATCATAGTTACCAGTGTACACCGGCTCCGTCAGGATCCCAGCAGCGCCAGACATAACCTTGCGATGCTTGGATCTTGACGGAGCCGGTGAACGCTGGTAACCATTATACACATCGGGTAACTAAGGTCCCTTAGTTACCCGATGTGTATCATAATTACCAGCGTACTCCGGCTCCCGGTACACATGTGCAGGGAGCCGGCATTATACTCCTCTCCCCCCAGGACTACTCCTCCTATTATAGTCCTCCTATTATACTCCTCTCTGAATACAATAGGAGAACTATTATAGCATGGGGGATGGAGCACGATGGGGTGATGGGGTGCGCAGCATGGGGGATGTAGCACGATGGGGGGTGCGCAGCATGGTGAATGGAGCACGATGGGGAGTGCGCAGCATGGAGGATGGAGCACGATGGGGAGTGCGCAGCATGGGGGATGGAGCACGATAGGGAGTGCGCAGCATGGGGGATGGAGCACGATGGGGGGTGCGCAGCATCGGGGATGGAGCACGATGGGGAATGCGCAGCATAGGGGATGGAGCACGATGGGGAATGCGCAGCATAGGGGATGGAGCACGATGGGGGGTGCGCAGCATGGGGGATGGAGCACGATGGGAGGTGCACACCTCCCCCCAACACACACACACAACACACCACACACACACTGGGAACCACAAACACCGCCATACACAGACACACACACACACAGACAACGCCGCACACACACAACACCCAACACACAAACACCACGGCATACATAAATATACGCTCATACCGCACAACACACACATTGCACAAAACATACCTCCCCCCAAAACACACCACACCCACACAAACCGCGCAACACACACACACACAACGCTACAGACACACAGCGCTCCACAAACAACGCAACACACACATCACACATACAACACCGTTCTCACCCCCCGCCACACCCAGACAACACCCAGAACATGTACAGCGCCCTACACAAACACTTGGCAACTACACACAACATCTATATATATATAACAAAAATCATACATGAACTACACAATACGTAAATTCTAGAATACCCGATGCGTAGAATCGGGCCACCTTCTAGTTATACAATAATTATTTTTATAGTTTTCTAATTTTTACAAGAAATATAAGTATGTGATATCTTTTTAATTTCACTGGAAAAAAGAAATCAGAATAATAAGAGAGGGATTTCGTTTTTTGCCATTCTACTCCTTAAAGATTGGTTCTGTGTTTGAGTACATGGTGGCATTGAAACTACATCTCGTCCATCGAAAAAAAAATCCTCATAAGGATATGTTGACAAAAATAAAAAAAAAAATATGGCTTTTGAAAGGAATTGCTAAAAAAGATGAAAAAAGGCTGTGATGTCAAGACAATAATGACTGCTTAGAAATATAACAAGGTCATGTCTCACAAAAAAATAATATTAGGGGAAATCATTGTTGCTTAATAAGTACAGTTGAAACCAGAAGTTTATATACACTATCTAAAAAGACACATGTGCATGTTTTTCTCATTATCTGACATTAAATCAGAATAAACCTTTCAGGTTTTAGGTCAATTAGAAACCAAAATTCTTTATATTTGCCAAATGCCTGAATAATGAGAGGGAGAGAGAGAGAGAGAGAGCGCTAGAAAGAGAGAATGTTTTAAGGCATTATTATTACTTTCTGCAAAGTCAAAAGTTTACATAGCTTTAATTAGTATTTGGTAACATTGCCCTTAAACTGTATGACTTGGGTCATATGTCTTGGATATCTTTCCACAAGCTTATCACAATAGTTGCCAGGAATTTGGGCCCATTCCTCTTGACAGAACTGGTATAACTGAGCCATGTTTGTAGGTCACCTTGCTCGCATCTTCTCTTTCGGCTTTGCCCATAAATTTTTAATATGATTGATATTAGGGATTTGTGATGGCCACTCAAAAACATTGACTTTGTTATCCTTAAGTCACTTTGTAACCAGTTTGGCAGTATGCTTCAGGCCATTGTCCATTTGGAAGACCCATTTCCGCCAAAGCTTTAAGTACCTGGCTGATATCTTGAGATGTTGGTTCAGTATTGCCACATAATCTTCTTTCCTCATGATGCCATCTATTTTGTGAAGTGCACCAGTCGCTCCTACAGCAAAACAACATCACAACATGATGCTGCCACCCCCGTGTTGGGATGGTGCTTTTAGGCTTCAACGTTTCTCCCTTTTTCCTACAAACATAATGATGTTCATTATGGCCAAACAGTTACATTTTAGTTTTGTCAGACCAAAGGACATGTCTCCAAAAATGAAGGTCTTTGTTCCTGTGTGCATTTGCAAACATTAATCTGGCTTTCTTATGTTTGCTTTGGCACAATGGCTTCTTCCTGTTAGATTGGCATTTCAGCCCATGTTGATACAGTACTCATTTCCCTGTGGATAATGACACAATTTTACCAGCTTCTGCCAGCATCTTCATAAGGTCTTTTGCTTTTGTTCTTGGCTTGATATGCACATGTCTGATCAAAGCACGTTCATCTCTGGTACACAGAATCTGTCTCCTTCCTGAGCGGTATGATGGCCGGACATTTTCATCTTGTTTGTACCTGCATATAATTGTTTGTACAGATGAACAAGGCGCCGTCAGGTATCTGGAAATTGCACAAAAGGATGAACCAGACTTGTGCAAGTCCACAATTCTCTTCATGAGATCTTGACTGATTTGTTTAGATTTTCCCATGATGCTACACAAAGAAGCAGTGTGTTTCAGTTGTGCAGTAAAATACATCCACAGGTGTGACTCTAATTAACTCAGATGTTGCCAATAAACATGGGCTGTCCCATATTGTTTAAAGGCATAGCACTCAAAAGTTTAGTATGTAAACTTTTGACTTTGCAGAAAGTAATAAAAATGCCTTAAAACATTCTCTTTCATTCTTCTGGCATTTGGCAAATATAAATAATTTTGGTTCCTAACTGACCTAAAACAAGAAAGGTTTATTATGATTTCATGTCAGATAGTGATAAAAACATGCATATGTGTCTTTTTAGTCTACAGTACAGAACAAACGTTTGGACACACCTTCTCATTCAAAGAGTTTTCTTTATTTTCATGCCTCTGAAAATTGTAGATTCACATTGAAGGCATCAAAACTATGAATTAACACATGTGGAATAAAATACTTAGCAAAAAAGTGTGAAACAACTGAAAATATGTCTTATATTCTAGGTTCTTCAAAGTAGCCACCTTTTGCTTTTGATTACTGCTTTGCACACTCTTGGTATTCTCTTGATGAGCTTCAAGAAGTAGTCAATGGAAATGGTTTTCACTTCACAGGTGTGCCCTGTCAGGTTTAATAAGTGGGATTTCTTGCCTTATAAATGGGGTTGGGACCATCAGTTGTGTTGTGCAGAAGTCTGGTGGATACACAGCTGATAGTCCTACTGAATAGACTGTTAAGGCCACGTCACACTAAGCAACATCGCTAGCAACATCGCTGCTAAGGAACAACTTTTGTGACGTAGCAGCGATGTTGCTAGCGATGTTGCTGTGTGTGACATCCAGCAACCTGGCCCCTGCTGTGAGGTCGCTGGTTGTTGCTGAATGTCCTGGGCCATTTTTTAGTTGTTGCTCTCCCGCTGTGAAGCACAGATCGCTGTGTGTGACAGCAACAGAGCAACAACTAAATGTGCAGTGACAGGACTGAACTGCAACGACTCCAATATCAGACTTACCTATAAGTTTGACAAGTGGGAGATTGATTTCTTGGATATAAAGATTCTTGTACAGGCTGATGGTGTAAGGCACACCGATTTATATAGAAAAGAGACCTCTGCTAATGCTCTCCTACATGCCTCCTCTGCCCATACACCATCCACCATCAGAGCAATTCCCACAGGCCAGTTCCTCAGAGCCAGGAGGATTTGTTCAACTGGCAAATTGTTTGAGGAGCAGGCCGTTGATCTAAGGATAGGTTTAGTGAGAGAGGCTACAGTAGGAGATGCATTAAGAGAGGTTATCTTAGGGCTAAATCCAGCAATAGAAGGGAACTTTTAACACCTATTCCCAAGGAATCATCTCCCGGAGTCATCAGGTTCATTTCCACTTATAATCATCGATGGGAAAGTATGCGTCAGATTCTACAAAAACACTGGTCGGTTCTGCTTACTGAACCGACTCTTGCTGGTGTTTTACCGGCATCTCCCCTGATGACGGCAAGGAGGAGTATGAACCTGAAGGACCACTTGATCAGAAGCCACTATGTGGCAAAGGTGACCAATCCCCTGGCAGTGGGTAGGAGGAGGGTCGGTTTTTATCCTTGCGGTGATTGCCGTGCATGCCCTAATATGGTGAGATCCACATTATTCGTCTCTGCGGATGGCCTTAGAGAATTTAAAATATTTGATTATATATCGTGCAGCAGTACATATGTTGTGTATTATGCAACGTGTACTTGCAACTTAATTTATGTGGGTCTCACCTCCAGGGAATTACGTGTTCGCACACGCGAACACGTAAGAGATATTCTAGCAGCATGCACCAGTGAGGAGCCGGCCCTCCTCAAACCCATACCGAGGCATTTTCACGCTCACCACAATTGTGACCCTGCTGGATTCAGGGTTCGTGGTATTGAGCAGATTAAGATGGGCACCAGAGGTGGTGATAAAAAACGTCTTTTGGCACAACGTGAGTGCCTTTGGATTCAGATCCTGGGCACACTTAGACCCAGTGGGTTAAATGAACAGCAGAGCTTTGCTTCCTTTTTGTAGTCTGTGATGGTCGTTTATGTCCTCAGTTTTAAGTTTTTGTGTCTTCTCACTTTTTTTACATTTTCTATCTTCTGCTTTTATTCATATTATAGGGATCTACAATTTTTCATCTGATGACGTCATCATTGTGGAGCGAAAATAAATCACCTATTCTGCATTGCATTGTAAAGAACTTATTTTCACCCTCATATGTACTGTAACAATACATTTTTGCTATTTAAATGCTGTGTTATTCTATGTATGATCCCCGTTTCTATATCCACTTTTTTCATACTCTTTCACCTACAATTTACCAGTGTGATGACTATTGTGCATGTGCGCCGTGGGCCGACATCCTGGACGCGTCCCAGAAGGTCTCTGTGAGTGATGTGGGCAGGACTGCCTGACGTCACCAGGGATTTCCCTGACCCGCGGCATCACTCTGAGGCCGAAAGTGAGGCGCTCCAGGTGTCCGCTCGCGCTGCGCATGCGCTACACGTGTGAGTCATCCCACTGTTACTTTTGGGGCTTTAAATAACCCGGCACACTTAATCAAAGCACGTCCCCCCAAGGAAGCCAAACGCGAAACGTAGCGTCGGGGCCCTTAGCACAGCACTTACCGCATCTCTTCAATATGGGTGAGCACTTTGTATACCTTGGTGTTGCGGGTGATTGCTATGTGGTCGCAGCGTGCATTGGTTAACCGGCTTTACACTTATACACGCTGAATCCTGTATGCCCGGACCTCTTGTTACACTATAGACTGTCTCCACCACGCAGTGTTTGGGTCTCCCCTCGGCCTCCATGCATTGCACATATGGATGTATGACATGGGTTACTAGGTAGGCTAAATGCACAGATACATATTTTGTACGGAGGTTGTGTGCTGTTCCTTACACTGACTGGAGTGTAATTTAATCACCTGTCTGGCTGACTTGCTATGTGGTTGCAGCGTGCAGTGGATTAATCGGCCTTTACTTACGCACACTGAATCCTTTATGCCCGGACCTTTTTGTTACATTCTAGACGGTCTCCACCACAAAGTGTTTGGATCTCCCCTCAGCCTCCGTGCATGGGACATGTGGATGTATGACATGGGTTACTAGCTAAATGCACTGATATATTACTTCTGTCGTATGTTATAATGATCCTTTTTACGGAGGTGGTGTGCTGATCCTCACACTGACGGGTGTGTTATTTAATTACCTGTTTGACTGATTTAGGCATTGGCAATACCATGTAAACACCTTGGGTTCATGAAGTGGGACGTATTGAACGCCCTTAGATTATATTGTGGAAGGTTTCATGTCCCATGAGACTTTTGTGCTCATCAATCACTATACCTGCGGTAATTCTGCTGTTCCTTATTTTGCACCCTATCTTCTTTCCCCCTTCTTTTACCATGTGTGATTTTATGAGATTTTGTATTCAATAAAATTGTACTTTTATATTGAAAATTGGAAGATGACTCCGTTTTTCTTGATTTTTGTCATTGTTGGGAGTTTCCTCACTTGAAACCTTAATATGCTTCAGATGTATTTGATTATATAAATGTGCAGTGAGCAGGGATCCGGCTTCTGCGGACACTGGTAACCACGGTAAACATCGGGTAACCAAGAAGCCCTTACCTTGGTTACCCGATATTTACCTTCATTACCAGCATCCGCCGCTCTCACGCTGCCAGTGCCTGCTCCCTGCTCCCTGCACACGTAGCTGGAGTACACATGGGGTAATTAACCCAATGTGTACTGTGGCTAGGAGTGCAGGGAACAGGGAGCTGGCACTGGCAGTGTGAGAGCGGCGGACGCTGGTAATGAAGGTAAATATCGGGTAACCAAGGTAAGGGCTTCTTGGTTACCCGATGTTTACCGTGGTTACCAGTGTCCGCAGAAGCCGGCTCCTGCTGCCTGCACACGTAGCAGAGTACACATTGGGTAATTAACCTGATGTGTACTGTGGCTAGGTGTGCAGGGAGCCAGCGCTAAACGGTGTGCGCTGGTAACCAAGGTAAATATCGGGTTGGTTACCCTATATTTACCTTAGTTACCAAGCACAGCATCACTTCCACACGGCGCTGGGGGCTGGTCACTGGTTGCTGGTGAGATCTGCCTGTATGACAGCTCACCAGCAACCCATCTAGCGACGCTCCAGCGATCCCTGCCAGGTCAGGTTGCTGGTGGGATCGCTGGAGCATCGCTTAAGGGGGCTTTACATGGTAGCGATATCGCTAGCAATTTCTAGCAATAGCGAGCGTGTAAGTACCCGCCCCCATCGCGCATGCGATTGTTTGTGATCGCTGCCGTAGCGAACATTATCGCTACGCAGCGTCACACATACTTACCTGGTCGGCGGCGTCGCTGTGACTGCCGAACAATCCCTCCTTCAAGGGGGAGGGATGTTCGGCATCAGAGTGACGTCACCGCAACGTCACCAAGTGGCCGGCCAATGAAAGCGGAGGGGCGGAGCTGAGCTTGATGTAAACATCCCGCCCACCTCTTCCTTCTGCATTGTGGCCAGTGGCAGGTAAGGAGACGGTCCTCGCTCATGCGGTGTCACACATAGCGATGTGTGCTGCCGCATGAGCGATGAACCACAACGCTAAACAACCCTTACCGATTTTTGAGTTTGGGACAACCTCTCCATGGTGAACGATTTTCACCATTTTTGAGGTCGCCTAAGGTCGCTGGTAAGTATTACACGCTGCGATATTGTTAATGACGCCGGAGGTGCGTCACTAATAATGTGACCCCGACGATAAAACATTAACGATATCGTAGCGTTGTAAAGCCCCCTTTAGTGTGACATCTCACCAGCGACCTCCTAGCAACTTACCAGCGATTCCTATCAGATTGTATCGTTGTTGGGATCGCTGGTAAGTTGTTTAGTGTGACTGGGCCTTTAAAATTTGTATTATGGCAAGAAAAAAACAGCTAAGTAAAGAAAAATGAGTAGCTATCATTACTTTAAGAAATGAAGGTCAGTCAGTCTGAAAAATTGGGAAAACTTTGAAAGTGTCCCCAAGTGCAGTGGCAAAAACCATCAAACGCTACCAAAAAATTGGCTCACATCAGGACCATCACAGGAAAGGAAGACCAAGGGTGACCTCTGCTGCGGAGGATAAGTTTATCCAAGTCACCAGCCTCAGAAATCGCAGGTTAACAGCAGCGCAGATTAGAGACCAGGTCAATGCCACACAGAGTTCTAGCAGCAGACACATCTCTAGAACAACTGTTAAGAGGAGACTTTGTGCAGTAGGCTTTGATGGTAAAATAGCTGCTAGGAAACCACTGCTAAGAACAGGCAACAAGCAGAAGAGACTTGTTTGTGCTAACGAGCCCAAGGAATGGACATTAGACCAGTGGAAATCTGTGCTTTGGTCTGAGGAGTCCAAATTTGAGATCTTTGGATCCAACCACCATGTTTTTTTGCAACGCAGAAAAGGTGAACGGATGGACTCTACATGCCTGGTTCCCACCGTGAAGCATGGAGGAGGAGGCGTGATGGTGTGGGGGTGCTTCGCTGGTTACACTGTTGGGGATTTATTCAAAATTGAAGGCATACTAAACCATCATGGCTACCACAGCATCTTGCAGCGGCATGCTATTCCATCCGGTTTGCGTTTAGTTGGACCATCATTTATTTTTCAACAGGACTATGACCCCAAAAACACCTCAAGGCTGTGTAAAGGCTATTTGACTAAGAAGGAGAGTGATGGGGTGCTACGCCAGACGACCTGGCCTCCACAGTCACCAGACCTGAGCCCAATCAAGATGGTTTGGGGTTAGCTGAACCACAAAGTGCAGGTAAAAGGAACAACAAGTGCTAAGCATCTCTGGGAACTCATTCAAGACTGTTGGAAGACCTTTTCCGGTGACTACCTCTTTAAGCTCATCAAGAGAATACCAAGAGTGTGCAAAGCAGTAATCAAAGCAAAAGGTGGCTACTTTGAAGAACCTAGAATATAAGACATATTTTCAGTTGTTTCACACTTTATTGTTAAGTATTTCATTCCACATGTGTTAATTCATAGGTTTAATGCCTTCCATGTTAATCTACAATTTTCAGAGTCATGAAAATAAAGAAAACTCTTTGAATGAGAAGGTGTGTCCAAACGTTTGGTCTGCACTGTATGTAAACTTCTGTTTTCAACTGTATATACACGTTTGTTTCTGTAGAATCAATAGATATTACTAAACTTCCACAAAGACTATTGCTGTCCTTTTACATCAAGATACAGTGTTTTCCTTTTATTTCAACTCATCATTATTTTTTCATACTAAACACTGTTTTGAACAGAAAATGCTTGTATTTGTTAGAATTTTGCAGCTAGATAATTGGCACACTGAAATTACAGCATATTTTAATGAGTTCAGGAATAAAACATTCTTCCAGAGTCTGTGCTTTCTTTAGTGCCAGATTGCTAAATAGTGATGCATCCATCTGGAACTGCTGTATTATTTAAAAGCATTTGCAATGCTAAAAGTTATTAGCAAGTGTTGTATATGACCTATAAGATCAACCTCACTCCCACCCACTTATACAGAGACTTAGGAGAGTTGTTGGGCTATGTATTTGTGCTAATGCGTTTTGCTTATTCGGGTAGAAATACCATTGAAGGGATTCCTTGTGCTGTAAAAAAGTTTCATGCAGTAGACCAAAATGTTTGCTTAAAATGTGAAGTAAGATAAGTTAAGGTGTGTCTTTGTATCTCAACATGCTTTTACAACTCGTTACTACTCGGTACTTGCCAAGTAGTACAGTATTCGGGCTACTCGTTACTCCATTAGTATCCTTATGATTACTCGTTACAGTAGCGAGTAGGGATGGGCGATCCCAAACTACACCGTGTGCAGAATTATTATGCAAGTTGTATTTTAGAGGATTTTCTTTATTATTAATATTTTTGGCAGTTGGAGTGGGTTTTTTTTTAGATTTGGCGATCTTAGGAGGAGATCTGTTTGTGCAGGTAACTATTACTGTGCAGAATGATTAGGCAACTTAATAAAAACCAAATATATTCCCATCTTACTTGTTTATTTTCACCAGGTAAACCAATATAACTGCACAAAATTTAAAAATAAACATTTCTGACATGCAAAAACAAAACCCCAAAAATGAATGACCAATATAGCCACCTTTCTTTATGACACTCAACAGCCTACCATCCATAGATTCTGTCAGTTGCTTTATCTGTTTACGATCCACATTCCATGCAGCAGCCACCACAGCCTCCCAGACACTGTTCCGAGAGGTGTACTGTTTTACCTCCCTGTAGATCTCACATTTTATGAGGGACCACAGGTTCTCTATGGGGTTCAGATCAGGTGAATAAGGGGACCATGTCATTATTTTTTCATCTTTTAGACCTTTACTGGCCAGCCAAGCTGTGGAGTAGTTGGATGCATGTGATGGAGCATTGTCCTTCATGAAAAACAAGTTTTTCTTGAACGATACCGACTTCTTCCTGTACCACTGCTTGAAGAAGTTGTCTTCCAGAAACTGGCAGTAGGTCTGGGAGTTGCACTTCACTCCATCCTCAACCCTAAAAAGTCCACAGGTTCATCTTTAATGATACCAGCCCATACCAGTACCCCACCTCCACTTTGCTGGTGTCTGAGTCGGAATGGAGCTCTCTGCCTTTTATTGATCCAGCCTCTGGCCCATCCATCTGGCCCACAAGAGTCACTCTCATTTCATCAGTCCACAAAAACCTTTGAAAAATCAGTCTGAAGATATATCTTGGCCCAGTCTTGATGTTTTATATTATGTTTCTTGTTCAAAGGTGGTCGTTTTTCAGCCTTCCTAAAGGTACCGTCACACTAAGCAACTTACCAGCGATCCCAACAACGATAGGGATCGCTGGTAAGTTGCTAGGAGGTTGCTGGTGAGATTTCACACTGCGACGCTCCAGCGATCCCACCAGCAACCTGACCTGGCAGGGATCGCTGGAGCGTGGCTACACGAGTTGCTGGTGAGCTCACCAGCAACCAGTGACAAGCCCCCAGCGCCGCGTGGAAGATGCTGCGCTTGGTAACTAAGGTAAATATCGGTAACCAACCCGATATTTACCTTGGTTACCACCGCACGGAGCTACATGTGCAGAGAGCAGGGAGCAGCGCACACTGAGCGCTGGCTCCTTGCTCTCCTAGCTACAGCACACATCGGGTTAATTACCCGATGTGTGCTGCAGCTAAATGTGCACAGAGCAGGGAGCAGCGCACAATGCTTAGCGCTGGCTCCTTGCTCTCCTAGTTACAGCACACATCGGGTTAATTAACCCGATGTGTCCTGCAGCTACATGTGCACAGAGCAGGAGCCGGCACTGACAGTGAGAGCGGCGGAGTCTGGTATCAAAGGTAAATATCGGGTAACCAAGGACAGGGCTTCTTGGTTACCCGATGTTTACATTGGTTACCAGCCTCTGCAGAAGCCGGCTCCTGCTGCCTGCACATTTAGTTGTTGCTGTCTCGCTGTCACACACAGCGATGTGTGCTTCACAGCAGGACAGCAACAACTAAAAAATGGCCCAGGACATTCAGCAACAACCAACGGCCTCACAGCAGGGGCCAGGTTGTTGCTGGATGTCACACACAGCAACATCGCTAGCAACGTCTCAAAAGTTGTTCGCTAGCAGCGATGTTGCTAGCGATGTTGCTTAGTGTGATGGGGCCTTTACCTTGGCCATGTCCCTGAGTATGGCACACCTTGTGCTTTTTGATACTCCAGTAATGTTGCAGCTCTGAAATATGGCCAAACTGGTGGCAAATGGCATCTTGGCAGCTTCACACTTGATTTTTCTCAATTCATGGGCAGTTTTTTTGCGCCTTTTTTTGCCCAACACACTTATGCGACCCTGTTGGCTATTTGCCATGAAACACTTGATTGTTCGGTGATCACGTTTCAAAGGTTTGGCAATTTCAAGACTGCTGCATCCCTCTGCAAGACATCTCACAATTTTGGATTTTTCCGAGCCCATCAAATCTCTCTTCTGACCCATTTTGCCAAAGGAAAGGAAGTTGCCTAATAATTAAGCACACCTTATATAGGGTGTTGATGTGATTACACCACACCACTCCTCATTACAGAGATGCAAATCACTTGATTTACTTAACTGGTAGTTGGCTCTCAAGCCTATTCAGCTTGGAGTAGGACAACATGTATAAAAAGTATCATGTGATCAAAATACTCATTTGCCTAATAATTTTGCACACAGTGTATAAAGATAGATAAAGCACATTATTAAAAAACATTTTGATCATACTTACAGGTCCTGCGACCCGTTCTGCAGACTCTGCCTCCCAGCGCTTCTCTTTCCGCATCTGTCCGATCATTGGTGTGCCGCCTGGTAACCAACACTGGACTACTGAGGGACCTTCAATAACATCATAACCATGTGACCCAGTCACGTGTGAATGCTGTATTACTTCATTGGCTACAAACTGGTCACATGACTATGATGTCTCAAAGGTCCTGGTAACTGAACTTTGACAGTCACTGTGCTAGTGTCACATCGGCATCACCCGGTACGGCCGCACACTCTCCAGACAGGAGCGGTCTGCCCTCGTGTCCAGAGAGTGTCAGTCCATTCGGGGTGATGCCATTGAGAGACTGCACGAGTTACACGTAAGTGGAAGTCTAGGCTCAGTGTCAGCCTGCAGCTCACTCTGTATAGCCGCTGCTGTACAGAGTGATGTAGCAGAGTTGAGATGGTTCATTGCTCTCTCTGCTTCTCACACTGCATAGACTGTCTGTGCAGAGTGATGTAGCAGAAGTAACATTGTTCATTGCTCTTATGGCGCCCCTACGGTAACCAGGTGTCACAAAAATAAGGTAACATGACTGTGCCAGACACTACACACACACTAGCACACCAGGAAATTTACACTCACTGTATCCGGCTGGGAGACTCACCTAGCCAGATGACAGGCAGCCAAATGGGGAGGAAGAGACGAGACCTGGGGGAGGAGAGAGTGACCTGGGAAGTGTGGCTAGTCAGTCGGAAAAAGGAAGTGAAAGAGGAAGGAGTTGTGAGCTGAGAAGAGGAGTAGTAAGAAAGGTGTCAAGACAGATCACAGACTCTTGAGACACATTGAAAATAGAAAAGAAACCGCAAAGACCTGAGTAGAAAGATCAACTATTCAGGAGAGTAGAAATCAGGAAAGTAGCTGGAGAGCGAGAGAGCAAGCTTCAAGGACAGAGGGATCCTGTGGGTGGACATCCAGGGCTCACAGTACTTTGCACGCATGGGTTGCAGATCCCAGAACAGACCAGGACTTCAAGCCATTGTTAACTCTGCCAGGCGGGTGGGTTTCCAGGACTCATCTGCCACCACTAACGTCCGAGGCATCAGCAGTAAAGAGGGGACTGGGACATATTCCCTTAAATAGTCCAAGCTGCCTGCGGCAGGACCCAGACACCAGGAGGACCTGCAAGTGCTCCACGCCAGAGAGGACCCACATACACCAGAGTGCACAGGAGGTAGAGTGGCACCAGATCAGCAGGCACAGCCATCAGGGACACAGGCGCACCTGGGATCTAGTACGTCCCCAGGGCGTGAATCCAGTGAGTAAAAACCATCAAACTGCACTCTCTGTCTGGACTGCTTCATTGCGATGCGCCTCCATGTTAACACTTCACTTACCCCTGGGGAAAAGCCCTGTTCGCGGAGGCTCCACCATCCATGCTGCTCCCATTCATTGTCCCCAGTGGGAACCCACAGCCAGGGCCCTATTATCTCTGGCCGCAAACAGCTAGGGGCATAGTCAGACTTTCTTTTTCTTTTTCATTTAAAACTGTTCAACGGTGTCCACGGGTCCTTGACCCCTCGAGCCATGGACCACCCGGATCCAAGCAGCTCGACTGCACGACACGCTCGCTACTTCTCACTTTGTATAGACCAGTCATGGCGAACCTTTTACAGGCCGAGTGCCCAAACTGTAGCCCTAAACCCAATTTTTTTTCCGAAGTGCCAACGAATCCTATAATGTAAATAATTGATTTTAATCTTACCTTTGCAGTCTTCTCTTCAGCAGGGGGCATCACGCTCATGCATGCTTACCACACACATTGAAGCTGAGCCCCTACCCTTTCCAGACACAGCAGTTGATCTTTCTGGAAAAAATTGCAGCATATTAGACAGAGATTTTAGCATGGAATGCAATCAGGTGTCACCCTTAAATCCACATCTACATTTCAAAGTCTGAATATCTTGAAATCCCATAAAGACGTACGAGTTGCTCCCCTCCTCTTTCATTGTGTAGTTATGTCCCCCTTCCTGGGCCACTTCTTGATAAACATGTCCCCCATCCTGATATATATTTCCTACATTCTGGTATATTTGTCCCCATCATGGCCCCATCCTGGAAAATATACCTCCTCCTGCTAAATGTCCTCCATCCTGGTAAATGTACCCCATCCTGACATATTGCCCATCCTTGTAAATGTTTCCCCATCCCGGCATGTACCCCATTCCTGATAAATGTTCCCAATCCTGGTTAATTTACCCCCATCCAGGTAAATGTACCCCCATCCAGGTAAATGTCCCCCTTCCTAGCATGTACCCCCATCCTGGTAAATGTCCACCTTCCTGGCATGTTCCCCTTCCTGGTAAATGTTCCCCTTCCTGGTAAATGTACCCTATCGTGGCATGTTTCCTCCATCCTGGCATGCATGTTTCCTCCATCTTGGCATGCATGTTTCCTCCATCCTGTCATGCATGTTTCCTCCATCTTGGCATGCATGTTTTCCCCATCCTGGCATGCATGTTTTCCCCATCCTGCCATGCATGTTTCCTCCATCTTGGCATGTATGTTATCCACATCCTGGCATGCATGTTTTCCCCATCCTGCCATGTATGTTTCTTCCATCTTGGTATGTATGTTTCCCCCATCCTGCCATGCATGTTTCCTCCATCCTGGCATGCATGTTTTCCCCATCCTGCCATGCATGTTTCCTCCATCCTGGCATATATGTTTCCTCCATCTTGGCATGTATATTTTCCCCATCCTGCCATGCATGTTCCCCATCCTGCCATGCATTGTTCCCCATCCTGGCATGGATTGTTCCCCATCCTGGCATGCATTGTTCCCCATTCTGGCATGCATTGTTCCCCATCCTGGCATGCATGTTTCCCCCCCTATGCTGGCATGTATGTCCCTCCCCATGCTGGCATGCATGTTTCCTCCCGATGCTGGCATGTGTGTTTCCCCCCCATGCTGGCATTTGTGTTGCCCCCCCATGCTGGCATGTGTGTTCCCCCCCCATGCTGGCATGTGTGCACCCCCATGCTGGCATGTGTGTTCTCCCCCCACCCATGCTGGCATGCATGTCCCCCCCCCCATGCTGGCATGTGCGTTCTCCACCACCCCATGCTGGCATGTGTGTTCTTCCCCCCATGCTGGCATGTGTGTTCTCCCCCACCCCATGCTGGCATGTGTGTTCTCCCCCACCCCATGCTGGCATGTGTGTTCTCCCCCACCCCATGCTGGCATGTGTGTTCTCCCCCACCCCATGCTGGCATGTGTGTTCTCCCCCCCATGCTGGCATGTGTGTTCTCCCCCCCATGCTGACATGTGTGTCCCCCCCATGATCGCCCATGCTGGCATGTGCGTTCTCCCCCACCCCTATGCTGGCATGTGTGTTCCTCCCCATGTTGGCATGTGTGTTCTCCCCCCCATGCTGGCATGTGCGTTCTCCCCCACCCCATGCTGGCATATGTGTTCTCCCCCACCCCATGCTGGCATGTGTGTTTTCCCACACCCCATGCTGGCGCTGGCACTGGCCCCCCCATCCCCACCTTGGCACAGCCGCACACGAGTTAAAAAAAAACCAAAACACAACATACAACTCACCTCCCAGCACACGCTCCACCGCTGCGCGCCGCTGAGTCCTCAGTTCCAACGCGGCCAGAAGACCTCATTACGACGGCGCCGCTCGCTGACGCTCCTCCGTCTCCTATGCAACACACCTGCGGCCTGGGAGAGGAGGAGTGTCAGAGCGAGGAGAAATGTCTCCTCTGCTCCAACACAGCTTTGATCTGCCGGTGCGACTGCACCAGCAGATCAAAGCGGCAGGATGGGACACAGCGCACGTGCCAGCAGTATGGGCTCTGCGTGCCCCTGGTGGCACGGGTGCCATAGGTTCGCCATCACTGGTATAGACTGTCTGTACAGAGTGATGTAGCAGAGTTGATATTGTTCATTGCTCTCTCTGCTTCTCACACTGTATAGACTGTCTGTACAGAGTGATGAAGCAGATGTTATATTGCTGTACCTGTGGACTACAATTTTTTTATAATAAAGATGGAGTCTCTAAATGTTTTTATTGTTTCATTTCTAATAAAAAAAAATATCTCTGTGTTTACTAGAAATTCATGGTAGCCATTCTAATTTGGCGTCACACCACGAATTTCGGGCTTAGTACCATCTGAGAATACAAAGCTGGTATTAACCCCTTTATTACCCAAAGTGCCACCGCCAGCAGGGCCACTGGATGAGCCGGGAAAAGCGCCTGGAAATGGCGCTAAGAAACAATACGCCATTTTCAGGGGCAGCTGTGGGCTACCAAAAATCCCAGTCCCCAGCTGCCAGGCTTTACCTGACTGGCGATCAAATTACGGTGGGAGCCCACCCATTTTTTTATTTATATATAATGGGCTTCCCTGTATTTTGATTGCCAGACAGCTGGGGGTGGGAGTGACAGCACGTAGCTGTCCACTTTATCTGCGCTGAGATACAAAAATACCTCGGAGCACTACGTCATTTTTTGAAATTATTTATCTATTTTTATACAACTATATATTGTGTGTGTGTATATATATATATATATATATATATATATATACACACACTCTATATACATAAAGCTCTAGCCAAAATTAAGAGACCACTGCAAAATTGTCAGTTTTTCGGATTTTTCTCTTTAGGTATATTTTTGAGTAAAATGTAAATTGCTCAATTATTCTATCAACTAGTATTTTCAGAAGATAAATACAAAATTTATTGCTTGGAAATTCGGATACATGTTGTCAGTAGTTAATAGAATAAAAGAACAATTTACATTTCACTCAAAAATATAAAGATAAAAATCAGAAAAACTGACAATTTTGCAATGGTCTCTTAATTTTTGCCAGAGCTGTATATATATATATATATATATACACAGTACAGATCAAAAGTTTGGACACAGCTTCTCATCTCTAGAACAACTATTAAGAGGAGACTTTGTGCAGCAGGCCTTCATGGTAAAATAGGTGCTAGGAAACCACTGCTAAGGACAGGCAACAAGCAGAAGAGACTTGTTTGGGCTAAAGAACACAAGGAATGGATATTAGACTAGTGGAAATCTGTGCTTTGGTCTGATAAGTCCAAATTTGAGATCTTAGGATCCAAGCACCGTGTCTTTGTTAAAAAGGTGAATGGATGGACTCTACATGCCTGGTTCCCACTGTGAAGCATGGAGGAGGAGGTGTGACGGTGTGGGGGTGCTTTGCTGATGACACTGTTGGGGATTTATTCAAAATTGAAGGCATACTAAACCAGCATTGCTACCACAGCATCTTGCAGCGGCATGCTATTCCATCCGGTTTGCGTTTAGTTGGACCATCATTTATTTTTCAACAGGACAATGACCCCAAACACACCTCCAGGCTATGTAAAGGCTATTTGACTAAGAAGGAGAGTGATGGGATGCTACGCCAGATGACCTGGCCTCTACAGTCACCATACCTGAACCCAATCGAGATGGTTTGGGGTTAGCTGGACCGCGGAGTGAAGGCAAAAGAGCCAACAAGTGCTAAGCATGTCTGGGAACTCCTTCAAGACTGTTGGAAAACCATTTCCGGTGACTACCTCTTGAAGCTCATCAAGAGAATGCCAAGAGTGTGCGAAGCAGTATTCAAAGCAAAATGTGGCTACTTTGAAGAACCTAGAATATAAGACATATTTTCAGTTGTTTCACACTTTTTTAAGTATTTCATTCCACATGTTTTCATTCATAGTTTTGATGTCTTCAATGTGAATCTGCAATTTTTAGAGTCATGAAAATAAAGAAAACTCTTTGAATGATAAGGTGTGTCCAAACTTTTGGTCGGTACTGTATATATATATATATATATACACGTATGCTGTATATATACACACACACGCACACAATATATATAGTTGTATAAAATAAATAAATAATTTAAAAAATGATGTAGCGCTTAGCACACATAAAGTAGACGGCTACAGGCTACCACCCCAATCTGCCTTGCTTTACCTTGGCGAGCAATCAACATAGGGAAGCCCATTTTTTATTTTTTTAGTTATTTAAAAATAATAATTAAAAAAAGTGTGTGGGCTCCTGTTGCATTTTCTATTGCCAGCTAAGGGTAATCCAAGCAGCTGCTGGCTGCTAATCCCCAGTGTTTGGTGTTATTTTCACTGGCAATGGAAAATCCAGGGAAGCCCTTTTTTTTTTTTATATTTATTTGCCAAAATGCTAAAATAAAAAAGACGTGGGCTTCGTCATATTTTTTATGCTTATGTTTATTATTAACTGTATTCTTTATTTTACAGCTTTCCGCATCCTTTTACTCAGCCCCCAGACAATGACTCGAATTTCCCATTGACTTGCATTGGACTCGCTACTCGTAATGAGTACCCGAGTATTAGGACCTACTCGTTACGAGTATAGCGAGTCCGAGTATTTCAATACTCGCTCCTCCCTACCTACAACCAATTGAGAGGTTACTTGGCTGTGTGTTTGAAATCATTCTCTTGCTGAAATCTCCATCCTCATGTCATCTTTATTATACTGGTAGATGACAACAGATTTTTATCAAGAATGTCTCAGAACATTTGTTCATTCAATCCACACAGGCAAAGAAATCAAACCATAGATGTCACTCAATTTAGTGATGTGTAATAATGAGGAATGGTACAGAAAAAATATATTGATCACATGAAGAAAGAGAGGTGCAAAAAGCTATAGAAAGTCAGGACACCAGCTGAAATCTATCAGTAATTAGAAAGCAATCCTGCCACTTAGTGAAAAATAATATCAGCTGGTTCAACTGATGGCCTATAAAAATGTGTCTCATTACCAAGAAACATCTGATGATGAGTAAAACCAGTGAGCTGTCTCAAGACATTTGCAGCCTTATTATTTCAAAGCATACTGATGGCATTAGTTACAGAAATAATTCTAAACTACTGAAGGTTCTAGTGAGCATTGTTGGGGAGCATAATCTGGAAGAGGAAAAAACATCCTCTCACCATAAACTGGCCACAACCAGGTGCTCCCTTCAAGATTTTAGACAAAGCAGTGAAACAAATTATCAGAAAAAGTTGTATAAGAGCCAAAAAACACCTGTGGAAAGCTACAGAAAAACCTGGAATCAGCAGGTACAATTGTTTCAAAGAAAACTATATGTAACTCCCTTAACCTCCATGGCTTGTATGCACGCTCACAACGGACTCGATTTCTGAATAAAAAGCATGTTCAAGTGCATTTAAAGTTTGTTTAATTAGCAAAATACCAGGGGGACCCACAGTATCCACAAAGTAAATAGCTGGATCCAAGAAGAGCCAAATGGTCTGAACACAAATAAGACCTAAAACGTAACTTTTAATAAGTACCAATTAAA